>NC_048573.1:51384258-51715508 GCF_013265735.2 Oncorhynchus mykiss | reverse complement strand
TCAGGTGTTTGGAAATTGCTCCCAAGGATGAACCAGACGTGTAGAGGTCTACAATTATCTTTCTGAGGTCTTGGCTGATTGCTTTTGATTTTCCCATGATGTCAAGCACAGAGGCACTGAGTTTGAAGGTAGGCCTTGAAATACATCCACAGGTACACCTCCAATTGACTCAAATGATGTCAATTAGCCCATCAGAAGCTTCTAAAGCCATGCAATCATTTTCTGGAATTTTCCAAGCTGTTTAAAGGCACAGTCGACTTAGTGTATGTAAACTTCTGCCCCACTGGAATTGTGATACAGTGAATTATAAGTGAAATAATCTCTGTAAACAATTGTTGGAAAAATGACTTGGGTCATGAACAAAGTAGATGTCCTATCCAACTTGCCAAAACTATAGTTTGTTAACAAGAAATTTGTGGAGTGGTTGAAAAACGAGTTTTAATGACTCCAACCTAAGTGTATGTAAACTTCCGACTTCAACTGTATGTGAGAATGCTATTCATTGACTACAGCTCAGCGTTCAACACCATAGTGCCCTCAAAGCTCATCACTAAGCTAAGGACCCTGGGACTAACACCTCCCTCGACAACTTGATCCTGGACTTCCTGACGGGCTGCCCCCAGGTGGTAAGGGTAGGTAACAACACATCTGCCATGCTGATCCTCAACACGGGGGCGTGCTCAGTCCCCTCCTGTACTCCCTGTTCACTCATGACTGCACGGCCAGGCACGACTCCAACACCATCCGATCACACAGCAGTGGTAGGTCTGATCACCGACAACGATGAGACAGCCTATAGGGAGGAGGTCGGAGACCTGACCGTGTGGTGCAAGGACAACAACCTCTCCCTCAACGTGATCAAGACAAAGGAGATGATTGTGGACTACAGGAAAAAGAGGACCGAGCACACCCCCATTCTTATCAACTGGGCTGCAGTGGAGCAGGTTGAGAACTTCCAAGTTCCTTGGCGTCCACATCATCAACAAGCTGACATGGTCCAAGCACACCAAGACAGTCGTGAAGAGGGCACGACAAAACCTCAGATACTCAAAACGTTATACAGCTGCACCATCGAGAGCATCCTGACGGGTTGCATCACTGCCTGGTATGGCAACTGCTCAGCCACTGACCGCAAGGCACTACAGAGGGTAGTGCGTAGGGCCTAGTACATCACTGGGGCCAAGCTTCTTGCCATCCAGGACCTCTATAGCAGGCGGTCTCAGAGAAAGGCCCTAAAAATTGTCAGAGACTCCAGCCACCATAGTCATAGGCTATGCTGTAACCACTTTAAAATTCAAGGACTGACCATCCATGAGATCAAAATTTGTCTTAACCATGGGCTATTTTCTCAATCCGTAGCGCTAAAGATCCGATTTATAGCACTACTGACAAATAAAGGCATTGTTTCCGCAGTTGTGGAGACCGCATTCCCGGCTTGATTGGAAATTACCTTTACATTTTGGCACGGATCTTCTGCAATATGGATTGAATCCAGCCCTATGTCAAAGGTGCTTATAGGGGGTGCTTATTTTTGTCCTGTTTCACACATGTACAAGTGTGTGGTATGAAATGGAAATGTGTTTTTTGCATATCCCACTCCCCCGAGACGACCTCAGAGTGGGGTCACGGCCAGGGATCAACCATTATTGATGGCGACCCTGGAGCAATTAGGGGTAAGTGCCTTGCTCGAGAGCAGATCAACAGATTTTTCACCTAGTCGGCTTGGGGATGCAAACTTTAGGTTACTGGCCCAACTTTCTAACCCTGTTCCTGGAGTGCTACCCTCATGTAAGTTTTTGTCCCGAACCCAGTTGTAAATAATTCAATTCAGTTTATCAATCAGCTAATTATTAGAATCAGCTGAGCTAGACTAGGGTTAGAGTGAAAACCCCCACCAATCATCAAGCTCTGATTATTTGGAACAGCTGTGTAGTGCTAGGGCAACAACCAAAACATACACCCAGGGAGGGCCCCAGGACCAAGTTTGGGAAACCCTGACCTACAGGACAGTAGCTCTCCAGGAACAGGGTTGGACATTTGAACTAAGCTCAAGAGGCATTTATAAATTGTATACTTCACAAATCAATGGGTATAGATCATGAATTTAATAGTCAAAATGTATGTAGCAAGTGCAGATTGACCCTTTAAATCAGGGGTGTCAAAGTCAAATGGACGGAGGGCCAAATAAAAAAATCAGCTACAAGACGAGGGCCGGACTGTTTGAATGTTCATTGAAAAAATTTTAAATGACGCATATAGTCTAGTGAACCTAATTGAACCTACTGAAAACCTAACAAATATATTACAATATGATCAGATAAATAAAGCAATATTTTCTTATGGCTCTGTCAGTAATCTTTAATTTTCAACAGACACAAAAGACAAATTTCCTTTATATAAATATCCCCATAACATGAACATTAAATGAAAGAAACCGGTATTCAAGGCACCATCAGTAGACTATATTTTCTATTTTAGCAAAAGTGGGCTAAATTTACTTCAAAGAAAAAACAATAATAGCAATTTTCTATCATCCACTCAACTGAAATATTTTTAAAATATAATTGGATTGAAATACAAAAAAATAAAGTGCAAAAATCTATTAATCAAAAACAACACTTTGTTTAAGGAGAAGTAACATGCAGTGAAAACAAATATTAAATTTTAACTTTTAAACTTGAACTGAGTAAAAACTCTAAATATGTGATTGCACAGTAATGTTCACTTGTTTGAGGTTGAGGGTGATACTTGGTGGTGTCCCATCTTTTCCACAAGTTCATCAATGTTCGGGGTAAGGCTCTGAGCTGAAGAAATCCTCAGAATTGAGTGGAGGTGTTCAGCAGTAAGTCGACTTCTGTGTGATGTTTTGTTCAGGTTCATCAAAGAAAACAGTTGTTCACACAGGTATGTGCTGCCAAACATAGACAACGTTTGAGCAGCCTGGATGCGCAGCTGGGGCATTGTGCCGGGGAGGAAACGGGCGAACTCCGCAGCACCCACTGCCGCATATTTTGCCCTCAGTGCATCATTGCATTGGAGGTCAATCAACTCCATTTGGAGGTTTGGTGGTGAGCTTTCCACGTCAACAGCAAATGGGTTACCGAGCAGTTCCAACCTGCTTTTTTGTGCTTCAAAGTCAGCAAATCGGCGTCGAAAGTCAGCGGCAAGCATACCTATTTTATCAGCCAACTGTGTGCTCGGGAACGCACTGGTAGAGAGCTTCTCTTTCATGGTCTGGCAGCTGGGAAAGTGGCTCAAATTTTCTTTCCGCATCTGCGTCTCCCACAGAGTCAGTTTGGTTTTAAATGCCTTCACTGTACTGTACATATCAGAGATGACACGATCCCAACCCTGCAGCTGCAAGTTTATTGCATTCAGATGACTCGTAATGTCACACAGAAAAGCCATTTCACACAGAAACATTTCGTCTCGGAGTTGTGTTGTGTCTTTCCCTTTGCTGTCCAAGAACAGACAAATCTCCTCACGAAGCTCGAAACATCTTTGAAGCACCTTTCCCTGGATTAGCCATCGCACCTCTGTGTGATAAGGCAAATCACCATGCTCCGTTTCTAACTCCGTCAGAAATGCCTTGAACTGGCGGTGATTCAAACCTTTGGCTCTGATAAAGTTAACTGTGCGCGTGATGATGCTCATTACATGCTCCATTTTCAAGGCTTTACCGCACAACGCTTCCTGGTGTATGATACAATGATAAGCTGTCAGCTCACCTGTCGCGTTTTCCTCTTGCATCTTTTCCCGTATCTTCGCCACCAGTCCGCTCCTGTGTCCACACATCGCAGGTGCTCCGTCGGTTGTCAAACCCACGAGTTTTTCCCAAGGCAGCTCCATCTCATTTACACATCTTGACACCTCTTCATACAAATCATGCCCCGTAGTTGTGCCATGCATAGGACGTAAAGCCAAAAACTCCTCTGTCACGCTTAGGTTGGAGTCCACTCCGCGGATGAAAATTGACAACTGGGCAATGTCAGAAATGTCGGTGCTCTCATCCACAGCCAAGGAATATGCAATAAAATCTTTTCCCTTTTTCACAAGCTGCTCTTTTAGATTGATGGACAACTGGTCTACTCTCTCGGCAATGGTGTTTCTGCTCAGACTCACATTTAAAAAGAGTTGCCTTTTTTCTGGGCAAACTTCGTCACAAACTTTAATCATGCAGTTTTTGATGAAATCCCCCTCCGTAAATGGCCGGGCTGATTTAGCGATCTCTTCTGCCAAAATAAAACTGGCCTTTTGTAGCCTTTGTTCCATGTCCATATTCTTGTTTTTGTCCGCGTGTTTCGTTTCATAATGTCGTCTCAGATTATACTCTTTCAGTACCGCCACACTTTCTCCACACAGAAGACACACAGGTTTTCCAGCTACCTTCGTGAACATATACTCCGACTCCCACCTTGTTTGAAACCCCCGGTTCTCAGTATCCACCTTCCGTTTTGCCATTTTTGATGGGTATCTGAAAGTTAATTTTACTGTGATGCTGACGACTGCTGTGCCAATAAATATTGAAATGAAGCAGCCTACTGCTCGGTGCGTCACCTTTGCATTGTGGGAAATGTAGTATTGGTGCGTGTAAAAGATCTGCGGGCTGCCGGCTTGCTGCGGGCCGGTTCTAATAATAAATCAAGATCATCCCAGGGGCCGTAAAAAACCTTCTTGCGGGCCGGATGTGGCCCGCGGGCCTTGACTCTGACATATGTGCTTTAAATCAACACTGCCTTTAGCTGACATTTTGCTGTCAATTAGTTTACATATTTGAATGATTTATGCAAATTCAAAAGTTCTTAAATCTATTAAATGAATGACTCAGATGCCACATGAAAAGTTGTGGGCCAGACTTTGTTACAATTTGCTACCACCTGGAGGTTTAAATGTTATTAGCCATATCAAAGACAGTCAATTGGGTATGAGCCAGTTAATAAGCAAATTGCACCTATTCTAAATGAGATTGGAGCATGACAGCCAGGCAATTGTCTAAATTCAACAAATTACAGATATTGCTCCAATGTTGCCTTAGGGCTGCCACACTGACTCAAATTTAAGAGATTGTGAACTTTGCAACAATTTATGGCTCTGCACCAAATATGGTGCTGGCTGCTGAAAGACATAACCTTGTCTAAACAGAGAAATACAACAAATTATTACAAATTTAAAACTTTATTTTACACTTCAGTGAACTAAAAATAAGTTCCATATCTGTACACAAGTGACACAATTCATGAGGGGTATACTACAAAGTGGGTTCAATTAGTTAGCCAGCTAACTTTGATAAAGAACCAGAAGCTAAACATATGTGTTTTTGGTTGTTGAGTCAATTAGAACATATAGTCGAAATATATAGTCAAGTTAGCTGGCTAACTCATTGAACCTGCCGCTGGCGAGTTCAAGAATTTTCCAAATATCTAAAACCCTGTAAAAAAACTGAGTGGAGTCACTCCCCTTTACAGCCTTAAAGTAATTTGAAGGTCCCATAAATCCAACAAAAAAATTGTACATTTCGAACCACACGAAAAAGAGATCAACGGAATACTTTTAATAAAAGCCTTTAACTTAAATCTTTACAATAACCGATGGCTGTATAGGGACAAAGCATAAATGAATGACAAAAGGAATCTTTCAAAAGTAAGATTTAGAGTCGGGTCATTCTTAAAAAATAAAAGACTCAACAAAAACATGGTCACTAAATAGCAGGTAATTTGTTACATAAATTAAATGTTGGCGTTGCTTTTAAAATGTACTTGTTTGAAGGTATAAAACTAAATACCTCTGCCCAATTTGAGAATGGTCTGTTATAAATTTCAGTGGGGTGATCCAAGGGGTCTTGTTAGTGAGGCGAAGAAGTCCCTTTCCAGGCATAAGGCATTCTGCAGCCCCCAACCCACAGTGCAAACTCCAGTCTTCAGCTTCCCGAAAATTGACTTCACTCTGGGGTTCAGATGTAAACCTGGGCCAGCCGTGTCCAAGGTCCCTATACATGCGAATTAAAGTGTTGGCAGTACAATTAATGTTAAGTAAAAATAAAAAGTCACTGTAAGGTAGGCAAAATACCTAGTCAAATTTTATTTGAGAATTCCCTTTGATTCACAAAACATATAAAATGCATTCAAAAACACTTCAACAAACTTTCAATAGGGACTCGTCAAACGCTCGCCACTGCACCCTCTTAAGACACACGAGTTCACTTGCACATCACTCCTCCAAGCTCCCCCAGTGCTCTCAACACAGAATCACCAACAGGTCACATTTTCACACAAAGGGGTAGGTAGGAACAAGAAGAAACTAAAGCACACAGCATTCACATCAAATCAGACAGCAAGAAAGGATACAAATATCCATAGCGCTAAACATTCCACTGTATTTAAGATGAAGTTTGATAGAAATATTAGAGAAAGGAGACTTTGGGGATCTCAATATGCGATAAATGTCCTTTTGATGGTCATATGGAACACACTCGTACTTGCTTCTTCCTTTCACACTCGCACAAAGCCACAGGTTATTCTTAACTCTCGCAGACATCTGGCCCTTTAGCATCGCACAACCAGTCCTCTTCACACTTGCTTTCTTTCCCGTTCGCTCACTCAGTCTCACTCTTTGGCCACCACCAATCGCATTGTTCTCAAAAGCGATACAAAAAGCAGACAAGATTTGTATATCCATGAAGAGGGGAGAAAAAAAGGCAACACCCACCGTCTAACACAGTATATGCAGAGTGAAGCTGTGTCTTTTGATGGCAAAGCATTTACACATGGGAAGAGGGGTACCGATACTGAGTTCGGTCGAACATTGCTGCCAACGAGGGGCTTCTTCCCGGGAAATTCGAAAACAGTTGGTTAACTGTTGAAGAGATTTTCATGAAGGCGTTTCCATAAAATGGTAAACAAAGATACAATCAACTGCATACAGAGATTAAACATCAAATCCAATTCCATATACACGTGGTTGGAGGGGGGGGGGGGGGGGGGGGGCCTGTCGTGATACTCAAATATCTACTTAGCATGCAGTCATCTGATGTCTTTTACAAAATAACGTTTTCTCAAGAAAAAGAAAAAAAACTACATGTAGTAGTTTACCACTAACTATACACTTCAACCACTCGCACTCATTTCCTACAGAATTAGTCACACACACAATTAATGTCTTCTTTAACAAAACAACAAAAAAGGCAATAGTTTTAAATAGCAGAGACATGTGATATGACTAACTCTTTCTTGCCCCTCAAAATACTTACCAGATTAATCTAGAAATAAGACTTTCAATCAAAGCTCTCTACATTCCCCAACCTGATGACTTTGACTCCATAGTGCCAAAGCCAGAGCTGAACCCACTGCCGGAGGCAGAGTTAGTGCCTGCAGCCCACCCAAGACTAGCTGCGCCGGGGCTGCTGTAACTGGTGCTGCTAGAACTATAGGCTTGGCTTTGATCTCCGGTGGCACTTGTCTGCCCGGCGATGGCAGTGCCTGCCACATTGGTCTGACCCTGCTGGTTAGCCAGCATACTTTGCAGAGCGGCAGCCATCATGGCTGGGTTAAGGCTAAAGCCCCCAAAATTCACCCCGCTACTGCCACTGCTCGGTAGCCCTCCACGACCACCGCCATAGCCCTGACCCCCGAACCCACCAGCCCCACGATCCATCATTTGCCTACTATTATTGTGCTTAGGCTCGGCGTTGGAGATGTGCACGCTGACACCCTTGATGATCAGGTCTTCTCCGCACAATGCTGAGGCAACCTAGAGAGACGGGGACGGGTGGAGGAGATGATTCAACACGCAAACCAACCAGAGTGTAATCTGCGTACCACGTCAAGTCTTGATACAACAGGTTGAGGAATGGCCATAGGAAAACATACCTGGTCATCTGAGAAAGTGACAAAGGCAAACGCCCGGAAGGGTTTAGGAATGAAGACGTCGGTGACCTCGCCATACTGCATGAAGAACTGCCGGAGCTCATCAGTGGTAATGTCCTCTGTGCAGCGGCCAACAAAGATTTTACAGTTGCGCATGGGCTCATCAGGCCCTGCCTAACATGAAAATAAAAGAGAAAGCACTTGAGTATTTTACCTGCACAGGGAATAGAACAAAATGGAGACTTACGAAAAAAATTCAAATGAGAGTACTCCTTACATATTGATTAAATACCTTAGAGTTTGGTAGTTTGCAGTCACACCATCTTCCATCGATCATGTGTCGCTGAGAAATCACTTTGGATTGAGTCTCATACTCAGTGAACCGAACAAAGCCAAACCCTTTTGAGTTCCCAGTCTTGACATCTCTTTTGACCTGCAGAGAGAGTGAAAAGTATGATTATTGACATGTATGGTTACCTTTATGACATACATCAACCATTAAAGCAAATCTTTTTACGGTTGTGTTACCTGCACCATGATGACTTCTCCAAAAGTGGCAAAGTAGTCTTTCAAATCTTGCTCAGATGTTTTCCATGGCAACCCAAGGATAATGAGGTCTGATGTTCTATCAATACCTCTCTTCATTTTTACAGCAGAGGCGGCATCCATTTCATCCATCTTCCTTTTGTTATCTGACACAGGAATACAAAATGTTGTAAGATACCACGATAGTACAAAATCAAAAGGCAGTCAAGAAAAATAATTGGTCATTAGCCTAAACACGAGCAAAATAGCTAGCGTGGCAATATAAATGTTAAGTAGTACTGAAATAGTATAGTTAACTAAGGCCAATAAACTTTTCGTGCACCAACTTTAGTTAATGGGTAACTCCGTAAATGAGGCTGCATAGCTACTGTTACAAGTAAGGTTACTAACTAGTTACGCATGACTGGGCACACTGTACAGTCAGTCAAACGTAGCTAGCTAGTACTGGTAGTTAGTTAGTATACCTTACCTTTTGGGTAGTTGACGACGTACACCAGACTACCCCAGTCATTCTCAGGTGCATGCAAGATGCCCTCAACCAGACGGACGCCTCGCATGCACTGAGACGCAGGGCTCCTGTAACGTAGGCCGCACGCTCCGGGAAACTGGGCTGCTACTGTTGACAGCAAAACAGTGCCATCATCCTCAGATGGGATCTCCATTGGCTCTTCGTTTTCATCCTCTCCCACGCGAATGTATAATTCTGCCATGGTCTCTAAATTAGATTAGCAAGTAACGTAAACTAGCTAGCTAATGGCTAATTCACGGTCACAAAGCTGATGGCGCACGCGGGGTTGTCAATTGTTAGCTAGCAAGCCAGTTGGCCTAGCAATATTCCAAAGCGCTTCTAATCTAGCTATTTTAATAAAATGACAAAGACACAAGTTATAATTTATACGTTCACGGGCCATGCGTCTATTTTGAAGGAAAAAAAACTAGATTTGGCGTCTGAGAGCTGAAAGGGCCCTCTTTTAACGGGCTAAAAAAACAACGCACACTTGCAAAATGACGAGCTAGCAGCAGGATCTTGCCCGCATACGATACAAAAATATTGGACTCAACTTCTTTACTAGTTCAAAGAACGAGGTCGACCCGGTTCTTGAATTAAATTATAAAACCAGCATAACTACACCTCAAATTTATGAGACGAAAAAATTATATGAAAGTCGTCAGCTAATCTCCTTTACCTTCAAACTTCTAAAATGTCCGCTTTGCTTGTACACAAATTATGACGTCAGTTTCGTACGGTAACAAAGGAACCTTCAAAATAAAAGCCCACATTTCAACCAGTTTTTCCCACTGGGTAGATTATTAGGTCATTAGTTAGTTAAACTAGGATAGTCACCTTCAATTCTTAGGGCCCGGAAGGAGAGCCAGAGTCTCAAGCCCTCTATTCTCATTCTGTGGACCCACACCTCCATGTACTCTGAGAAACATTCCACATCTCCCTCTGAAAATACTTTTAATTTCAGTGGGTTGGTTCTAGTGTTGCAGGCTACCTGTAATTTACCAAAGTTAACAGAATCTTTGGTCATTTTGGTAATTTATACTTGAATAACTTTTTAAAAAACGTATTAATATAGTATACATTTTTTGTATGGCTAGTGACAGCAGCCACACTTTAGATGTTGTAAGAATTATTTCTGATTTATAGTTATTATTATTTATAGTTATTATTATTCCTCTTCACCGTTTAAACTAGAAATGCCGTTCAAACTTTAAAAAGTGTAGACTGGTTTGGAATAGTATGCTTGCATAAAACTTTGTATACTTAAAACTATTACATTTTTTGTCTCATGGGATTTCCTCAGCATTCTAAAGGTCCCATTGTGACATCATAACACCCAACATTCTATTCTATTCACTGTAAAAAATGTACCTTTGACACAAATCAGCTACTTTGAATACTTTCCCAACAATTTAGACAAAAAAATTAGAGCATATGAAATCTGCCTCTACTTCTCTGATATTCAATTCTGAAACAACAACAAAAAATGACAGCCGTTTTAATAAACCCATGAACTACTTTTCATCTCAAGTTTTACAAACAACTGAAATTTTACTTACCCAGCACTTTAGCCAAAAACCAAGAGAGAATGACATATTGGTCTAGTTCTCTTCTATTCAAATCTGGAATCAGAACAGAATTATCTTCTACCAATCAAAAAACGACAGCTGTTTTAGTTCCGCATCAACTACTTTTCGTCTACACTTTTACAAGACAACTGAAATGTTGACCACCTACCCTGCACTTTAGACAAACACTTAAATGGCATCTTGGTCTACTTCTCTGCTATTTAAATCTGGAATCAGAACAGAACCATCTACTACCAATTAAGAGATTGTTTTAAAACAGATCAGCAATTTTTAGTAACCACATCACCTAATTTACCACTGACATGAATTAACTGCCATAGAACTTTTCAGAACTTACAAATTATAACAATGGGGGGATCACATAAGACTTATTATGCCACACAGTACTGTTTGTTTACATATAGTTAGTTATCTTTTACCTTAAGTACTGGTCTGTAGTCTGCCTTGCACAGTAGTAAACCCCCATCCAGCTGGCGACGCTGATGTGCAATTCTTTGCTCACCACCCCAAGCAATTTAAAACAATGTGTTGATTAGAACACCGAAGTAGGGTTGAAGAATACTTTGTTTTGATTTCAAACATTCTTTGTGTGGAGTAAAGAAAGATACAGTGCCTTGCGAAAGTATTCGGCCCCCTTGAACTTTGCGACCTTTTGCCACATTTCAGGCTTCAAACATAAAGATATAAAACTGTATTTTTTTGTGAAGAATCAACAACAAGTGGGACACAATCATGAAGTGGAACGACATTTATTGGAGATTTCAAACTTTTTTAACAAATCAAAAACTGAAAAATTGGGCGTGCAAAATTATTCAGCCCCCTTAAGTTAATACTTTGTAGCGCCACCTTTTGCTGCGATTACAGCTGTAAGTCGCTTGGGGTATGTCTCTATCAGTTTTGCACATCGAGAGACTGACATTTTTTCCCATTCCTCCTTGCAAAACAGCTCGAGCTCAGTGAGGTTGGATGGAGAGCATTTGTGAACAGCAGTTTTCAGTTTCTCACAGATTCTCGATTGGATTCAGGTCTGGACTCTCTGTTGTTATCATCTATGCATAGTCACTTTAATAACTCTACCTACATGTACATATTACCTCAACTAACCACATTGACTCTGTACCGGTACCCCCCTGTGTATAGTTTCTCTATTGTTATTTTATTGCTGCTCTTTAATTACTTGTTACTTTTATTTCTTATTCTTAAACTGCATTGTTGGTTAGGGGCTCGTAAGTAAGACTTTCACTGTAAGGTCTACCTGTTGTATTTGGCGCATGTAACTAATACAATTTTATTTGAAAAAGGCTGGTCCCCTCTGTATCCGTGGTACTCGAAATGGCACTGTCAGTGGATGAGTTTGGGATTTTAGACCTTGGTACAGTCTGTGCTATCCGGGCCTCTCCTTTACCAAAGGACCATGCAGAGGATGGTGGGGTAGTTACTGTTTGGCCTGTCCAATCTGTGGCTTCTACGACCCCGTAGCACTCACTTCCGTCATCATGAAGTGCTTTGAGAGACTATTTGCTTACCGCCCCAATAGGTCCACAGACGACACAATCTCAATCACACTGCACACTACCCTAACCCATCTGGACAAGAGGAATACCTATGTAAGAATGCTGTTCATCGACTACAGCTCAGCATTTAACACCATAGTACCCTCCAAACTCGTCATTAAACTCGAGACCCTGGGTCTCGACCCCGCCCTGTGCAACTGGGTCCTGGACTTTCTGACGGGCTGCCCCCAGGTGGTGAGGGTAGGAGACAACATCTCCACCCCGCTGATCCTCAACACTGGGGCCCCACAAGGGTGTGTTCTCAGCCCTCTCCTGTACTCCCTGTTCACCCATGAGTGGCCATGCACCCCTCCAACTCAATCATCAAGTTTGCAGAATATACTACAGTGGTAGGCTTGATTACCAACAACAACGAGACAGCCTACAGGGAGGAGGTGAGGGCCCTCGGAGTGTGGTGTCAGGAAAACAACCTCACACTCAACATCAACAAAACAAAGGAGATGATCGTGGACTTCAGGAAACAGCAGAGGGAGCACCCCCCTATCCACATTGACGGGACATTAGTGGAGAAGGTGGAAAGTTTAAGTTCCTCGGCATACACATCACAGACAAACTGAAATGGTCCACCCACATAGACAACGTGGTGGAGAAGGCGCAACAGCGCCTCTTCAACCTCAGGAGCCTGAAGTAATTTGGCTTGTCACCAAAAACACTCACAAACTTTTACAGATGCACAATCGAGAGCATCCTGTCGGGCTGTATCACTGCCTGGTATGGCAGCTGCTCCGTCCACATCCGCAAGGCTCTCCAGAGGGTAGTGAAGTCTGCACAATGCATCACCAGGGGCAAACTACCTGCCCTCCAGGACACCTACACCACCCGATGTCACAGGAAGGCCAAAAAGATCATCAAGGACAACAACCACCCGAGCCACTGCCTGTTCACCCCGCTATCATCTAGGAGGCGAGGTCAGTACAGGTGCATCAAGCTGGGACCGAGAGACTGAAAAACAGCTTCTATCTCAAGGCCATCAGACTGTTAAACAGCCATCCCTAACATTGAGTGGCTGCTGCCAACATACTGACTCAAATCTCTAGCCACTTTTATAATTAAAAATTGGATGTAATAAATGTATCACTAGTCACTTTAAACAATGCCACTTTATATAATGTTTACATACCCTACATTACTCATCTCCTATGTACAGTGCCTTGCGAAAGTATTCGGCCCCCTTGAACTTTGCGACCTTTTGCCACATTTCAGGCTTCAAACATAAAGATATAAAACTGTATTTTTTTGTGAAGAATCAACAACAAGTGGGACACAATCATGAAGTGGAACGACATTTATTGGATATTTCAAACTTTTTTAACAAATTAAAAACTGAAAAATTGGGCGTGCAAAATTATTCAGCCCCCTTAAGTTAATACTTTGTAGCGCCACCTTTTGCTGCGATTACAGCTGTAAGTCGCTTGGGGTATGTCTCTATCAGTTTTACACATCGAGAGACTGACATTTTTTCCCATTCCTCCTTGCAAAACAGCTCAAACTCAGTGAGGTTGGATGGAGAGCATTTGTGAACAGCAGTTTTCAGTTCTTTCCACAGATTCTCGATTGGATTCAGGTCTGGACTTTGACTTGGCCATTCTAACACCTGGATATGTTTATTTTTGAACCATTCCATTGTAGATTTTGCTTTATGTTTTGGATCATTGTCTTGTTGGAAGACAAATCTCCATCCCAGTCTCAGGTCTTTTGCAGACTCCATCAGGTTTTCTTCCAGAATGGTCCTGTATTTGGCTCCATCCATCTTCCCATCAATTTTAACCATCTTCCCTGTCCCTGCTGAAGAAAAGCAGGCCCAAACCATGATGCTGCCACCACCATGTTTGACAGTGGGGATGGTGTGTTCAGGGTGATGACCTGTGTTGCTTTTACGCCAAACATAAAGTTTTGCATTGTTGCCAAAAAGTTAAATTTTGGTTTCATCTGACCAGAGCACCTTCTTCCACATGTTTGGTGTGTCTCCCAGGTAGCTTGTGGCAAACTTTAAACAACACTTTTTATGGATAACTTTGAGAAATGGCTTTCTTCTTGCCACTCTTCCATAAAGGCCAGATTTGTGCAATTGTTGTCCTATGGACAGAGTCTCCCACCTCAGCTGTAGATCTCTGCAGTTCATCCAGAGTGATCATGGGCCTCTTGGCTGCATCTCTGATCAGTCTTCTCCTTGTATGAGCTGAAAGTTTAGAGGGACGGCCAGATCTTGGTAGATTTGCAGTGGTCTGATACTCCTTCCATTTCAATATTATCGCTTGCACAGTGCTCCTTGGGATGTTTAAAGCTTGGGAAATATTTTTTGTATCCAAATCCGGCTTTAAACTTCTTCACAACAGTATCTTGGACCTGCCTGGTGTGTTCCTTGTTCTTCATGATGCTCTCTGCGCTTTTGACGGACCTCTGAGACTATCACAGTGCAGGTGCATTTATACGTAGACTTGATTACACACAGGTGGATTGTATTTATCATCATTAGTCATTTAGGTCAACATTGGATCATCCAGAGATCCTCACTGAACTTCTGGAGAGAGTTTGCTGCACTGAAAGTAAAGGGGCTGAATAATTTTGCACGCCCAATTTTTCAGTTTTTGATTTGTTAAAAAAGTTTGAAATATCCAATAAATGTCGTTCCACTTCATGATTGTGTCCCACTTGTTGTTGATTCTTCGCAAAAAAATACAGTTTTATATCTTTATGTTTGAAGCCTGAAATGTGGCAAAAGGTCGCAAAGTTCAAGGGGGCCGAATACTTTCGCAAGGCACTGTATAATGACTTACACAACACATTCACAAACACATTCACATCTTATTAGACCGAAAATGTCCATTCATCCATATTCCATAACTTTGTATCTTTGCATCCACCATCATATTTCTCTCCCTAAATGATAGCCCACAATTTTTCTAATTCCTTATGAGTAATTATTACAGTTTGTATATGCTGTAGTTTTCTAGTAGGAGAGTGTATACAAGTGTAGTAGTCTTATTTGTGATGAAATATGTGATCCAACTGCCCCACACTCCAAAGTAATAAGGTTGATATAGTAGTCTATCAAAGTAATCCAATCAGCTATTTTAACATATTTAACTTTGACAATATTTCACTGCTTACTTAAGTAAAACATTTTAAACTTCTTACACTACCACAAAAATACTGTGAAGTCGCAAAAATATTTGTCATGGAAAATTACCATCTAGTTTATATCTGTGTCCAAGAGTTTCAAGTGGCTAGATCATATGGTTAAATGGAGAAAATAGCCTAAGCATCTAATCAACAATGGCATTGTTAGGTGTGCTTTCTGAAAGCAAAGCACAACTTTAAAAACTGTTCATACTTCTTCTTATTCTGCTGGAACCTCTTGTTTCAAAACTGTAAAAGCTACCAACACTAAAACCAGGAGCAGGCTGGCACTGGTCAGTGAGAATGTTGGTACTACTACTACTAATAATAATACTTTTCACACTACAACTATATTTGCATACATCTCAATGCATTACAATGGCAATAGACTTGAATGGGAAAATGCTGCTCCCTTTGGCTCCCCCACAATTCGTATCTGATTCTAATCAATGGCCATTTTTATGGTGCAAGAAGGAATTTGTGATTTTTAAAATATATATACAGTACCAGTTAAACGTTTGGACACACCTACTAATTCAAGGGTTTTTATTTAATTTTACTATTTTCTACACTATAGAATAATAGTGAAGACATCAAAACTATGTAATAACACATATGGAATCATGTAGTAACAAAAAACTGTTAAACAAATCTAACCATATTTTATATTTGAGATTCTTCAAAGTAGCCGCGCTTTGCCTTGATGACAGCTTTGAACACTCTTGACGCTCTCTCAACCAGCTTCATGAGGAAGGCTTTTCCAACAGTATTGAAGGAGTTCCCACATATGCTGAGCACTTGTTGGCTGCTTTTCATTCACTCTGCAGTCCAACTCATCCCAAACCATCTCAATTGGGTTGAGGTCGGGTGATTGTGGCCAGGTCATCTGATGCAGCTCTCCATCACTCTACTTCTTGGTCATATACACAGCCTGGATGTGTGTTTTGTCTGTCTGTGTCACGATCGTCGTAAGAAGCGGACCAAAGCGCAGCATGGTGTGAATGCATAATTTTAATGGATGACGAAAACACAAAGTAAACTGACCAAAACAATAAATGAACAACGACCGTGACGCTATATACAAAATGTGCTGACACAAACACTACACATAGACAATCACCCACAACCAACACTGACAAAACAGGCTACCTAAATATGGTTCCCAATCAGGGACATCGACTAACACCTGCCTCTGATTGAGAACCATATCAGGCCAAACACAGAAACAGACAAACTAGACATACAACATAGAATGCCCACTCGGATCACACCCTGACCAAACAAAACCTATAAACATACAAAGCAAACTATGGTCAGGGCGTGACAGTCTGCCCCTGAACAAGGTAGTTAACCCACTGTTCCTAGGCCGTCATTGAAAATAAGAATTTGTTCTTAACTGACTTGCCTAGTTAAATAAAGGTAAAATAAAAAATAAAATATACCACGGTTGTCAGTCAATCAGCATTCAGGGATTGAACCACCCACTTTATAAACATATATGTTTAAAATAAACAAATAAACAATTAAGACCACTTGAAAACTACAATGTACAGACAGGTATATTCCCAATATTGGTCTGTGGAATTATATATGGTGTCATTTCATGGGGGACTGGATAATCAAAAGTGTTGCTGGGCTTTTACTCCACCCATTCCATTGCCCTCAATGCAATACACTGTATATGAATTCAGAGCAAGCTGGTGGGAGGATCTATAGGTGGATGGCTCATTATAAAGATTTAACCATGTGTTTGATACGGTTCCATTTATTCCATTCCAGTCATTACAATGAACCCATCCTCCTATAGGTCTCCCCTCTTGCCTCCACTGTATGAATTACATATTGGCTTATAGAGAAAAAACAATTATTACAATTATTGATGTACAAGTGAGATTGGGAGTACTAAGTAGGGTCTAAAGACTCCTTAACACACAGCCAACACAACACAAGTCTCTGAATGTACTTGAGTGGCCCAGCCAGAGCCCGGACTTGAACCCGATCAAACATCTCTGGAGAGACCTGAAAATAGCTGTGCAGCGACGCTCCCCATCCAACTTGACAGAGTTTGAGATGATCTGCAGAGAAGAATAAGGGGGAAACTCCCAAAGTACAGCTGTGCCAAGCTTGTAGCATCATACCAAAGAAGATGCCAGGCTGCTCCCAAAGGTCCTTTAACAAAGTACTGTGTAAGGGGTCTGAATACTTATGTAAATGTGATATTTCAGTGTATTTTATTTTGATACATTTGCTAAAAATCTAAAAACCTGTTTTTGATTTGTCATTATGGGGTAATGTGTGTAGATTGATGAGGAAAAAAATGATTTCATCCATTTTAAAATAAGACTGTGGTAAAAGGGGTCTGAATACTTTCCGAATACACTGTATATCAAATCAAATCAATTGTTATTTGTCACACGCTCCGAATACAACAGGTGTAGGTAGACCTTACCGTGAAATGCTTACTTACAAGCCCTTAATCAACAATGCAGTTCTAGAAATAGAGTTAAGAAAATATTTATTCAATATTTATTTAATTATATAAACTAATGTAATTTTTTAAATAAAAAGTAACACAATAAAATAATAATAACGAGGCTATATAGAGCGGGTACCTGTACCAAGTCAATGTGCGGGGGTACATGTTAGTCGAGGTAAATGGTGACAAGGGGACTTGAAAACATACATGAAATGAGTTGCAAAATGAATAGGAAATATAGTCAAGATGTTGACAAGGGTATAAATATTTTTTTAGCAATTAAAGCCTTGCAGACCTTGTCAATTTGTTGAGGTTATCTAAATGGATCTCATCCCATGCTTCCTGAAGCACCTCCCACAAGTTGGATTAGCATGATGGACACTTTTTACGTACCATACGGTCAAACTGCGTCCACAACAGTTCAATAGGGTTGAGATCCGGTAACTGTGCTGGCCACTCCATTATAGACAGAATCCAAGCTGACTGCTTCTTCCCTAAATAGTTATTGCATAGTTTGGAGCTGTGGTTTGGGTCCTTATACTGTCATAGGAGGAAATTGGCTACAATTAAGCACCGTCCACAGGATTTGGCATGGCATTGCAAAATGGAGTGAGAACCTTCCTTCTTCAAGATCCATTTTACACTGCACAAATCTTCCACTTTACCACCACCAAAGCACCCCCAGACCATCACATTGCCTCTACCATGCTTGACAGATGGCGTTACGCACTCCTCCAGCATCTTTTCATTTATTCTGTGTCTCACAAATGTTCTTCTTTGTCATCTGAACACCTCAAACTTAAATTTGTCTGTCCATAATACTTTTTTTCAATATTCCTCTGTCCAGTTTCTGTGTTCTTTTGCCCATCTTAATCTTTTCATTTTATTGTCCAGTCTGAGATATGTATTTTTCTTTGCAACTCTGTCTAGAAGGCCAGCATCCCGGAGTCACATCTTCACTGTTGACGTTGAGACGGGTGTTTTGAGGGTACTATTTAATGAAGCTGCCAGTTGAGGACTTGTGGGGCGTCTGTTTCTCAAACTAGACACTAATGTACTTGTCATCTTGCTCAGTTGTGCACCGGGGCCTCCCACTCCTCTTTTTATTCTGGTTAGAGCCAATTTGCGCTGTTCTGTGACGGGAGTAGTACACAGCATTGTACCAGATCTTCAGTTTCTTGGCAATTTCTCGCATGGAATGGCCATCATTTCTCAGAACAAGAATAGACTGATGAGTTTCAGAAGAAAGTTATTTGTTTCTGGCCATTTTGAGTCTGTAATCGAACCCACAAATTCTGATGCTACAGATACTCAACTAGTCAAAAGAAGGCCAGTTTTATTCCTTCTTTAAACAGCACAACATAATTGCAAAAGGGTTTTCTGATGATCAATTAGCCGTTTAAAACGATAAACTTGACAATCGAACAAAGGAGTGAATGTTGCTGATAATGGGCCTCTGTACGCCTATGTAGATATTCCATAAATAATCTGCTGTTTCCAGCTACAATAGTCATTTACAACATTAACAATGTCTACACTGTATTTCGGATCACTTTGATGTTATTTTAATGGACAAAAAAATAGCTTTTCTTTCAAAAACAAGGACATTTCTAAGTGCCGCCAAACTTTTGAACAGTACTGGCTTCTAGAGAAAAAACTATTCATTATGCCGATGTAAAAGTGGGGTTCGGTTAGTACTGGATAAAACGAGGTTAGTACTGGATAAAACGACGTTGTAACGGTTTTCTTGTGTTGAAGGAGAGGCGGACCAAAACGCAGCGTGGTTATTATTCATGGTTCTTTAATAAAGAAACTATACATGAATAGACTAACAAAACCAAGAAATGTGAAAAACCAAAACAGCCCTATCTGGTGCAAACACAGAGACAGGAACAATCACCCACAAACCCCAACACCAAACAGGCTACCTAAATATTGTTCCCAATCAGAGATAATGACTAACACCTGCCTCTGATTGAGAACCATATCAGGACAAACACACAAACAGACAAACTAGACACACAACATAGAATGCCCACTCAGATCACACCCTGACCAAACAAAACATAGAAACATACAAAGCAAACTATGGTCAGGGTGTGACAGACGTGTTGCTGGGCTTTTACTCCACCCTCTCCATCACCCTCAATGCAATACACTGTATGTGAATTACATATTGGCTTACAGAGAAACAACTATTATGTGCTGATGTAAAAGCGGGGTTGGGAGTTCTCAGTAGGGTCTGTAGAATCTATATATTGTGTTATTTCATGGGGTACTAGATAATACGGAGTGTCGATAGGCTTTTACTCCAACCATTCAATTGGAAAATCTGTATCGATGTCAGTTGCATATTTCTATTTGATATTGATATCATACATATGTTAGCTAGCTGGCTATGGCTATCCAACCGTTGAACTCTTCCAAGTCAAGGCAAGCTTTTTTTAACTGCTAAACTGCTTGCTGACTATACACTATACTGCATGATTGTAGCGAGTTTACTAATGTGTTAGTTTTAGTAGCTGTGTTGACTATGACGTTACTAACATTGTTAGCTAATATGTTGACAGTGATGTAGGCTGTGTGTAGCAGTTAGCGGTTATGATATGAAGGTTTGGCTTGGAAAGGTTTCTTCGTCTGGCCACAGACAACTGATGTGTTGTGCACTGAAGTCCACAAGCGAAGGGAAAAGGTGAGAGGAGGAGAGCGCGTAGGTGCGAGAATGAATTATACAATGAGCAAAATGTTCATGCTGTTTGTATGTGGCTGCTATGAAAGTGAACTGTGTTTGCGCGTGATCAGGGGTGTATTCATTTAGCTGATTCTGTTAAAAAAAGTTTCTTATACGGAAGCAAACTAAATGTGGATAAACATACCTGGATTTGTTCAATAGAAACTCTCGTTTACAACTGTTGGATTAATGATTACACGCTAGATCAGCTAGATGCAGGCATGAGTGTGAATGGCGGTATTGAATGTGTCACTGTGTCACCTTGATTACTATACATTTTTCTCTCGACCTGTGAACCCACATTATAAACTTTAATTCGTAGGCTAGGTTGTAGCAACCTCATGATGGGTATAGGTAAAATTTGAGTGTCATGCAGTAGCCTAAACCTATCGATGTAACACTGAGCTGGGTGAATGGAATATGAATGACAGTCATCCAATTTGCTGTAATTGTCACGTTCTGACCTTAGTTCCTTTATTATGTCTTTGTGTTAGTTTGGTCAGGGCGTGAGTTGGGGTGGGTAGTCTATGTTCTTTTTTCTATGTTGTATTTCTGTGTTTGGCCTGGTATGGTTCTCAATCAGAGGCAGCTGTCGATCGTTGTCTCTGATTGAGAATCATACTTAGGTAGCCTGTTGTCCCCATTTTTGGTTGTGGGTGATTATTTTCTGTGTCTGTGTTTTCCACACGGAACTGTTTCGTTTTCATTTTGTGTAGTGTTCAGTTTTAATAAAAAATATGATGAACACTTACCACGCTGCGTATTGGTTCGATCCTTCCTACTCCTCCTCAGAAGAGGAGGACGACAGTAATAGAAATAAGGCCATGCTCATCAAAAATATTATCGTCCTCCCTTACCTTAAACGTCACCAACCGCCACTGCTCCCATATACGCTACATTTATCAATAGATGCAGTGTAGATTATGTTCCTTTTATGCAAAATTGACTCAGTCGGCAAATGAATTTGAGAGAATTGTCCACTTTATTCTTGAATCATGCCTTTGCCTATACTTTATTGAGATTATGATCACAAATATAAACATATTGCTTAACTTTGTACATGCTGTTAAGCAATGAGATTTAGTAAAGTAAAGTAAAGTATCAAAACATCCCTACACCTGGCTTGTCATAATCACTTCGCCCTTTACATTCTTCAAAGGCCCCAGGTGAATTTTCACACTTGGATATATCTGGTGACTGCTCTGATCCTTTGCTTTCATTTCCCTGGTATTTACGTGTTATATTTCAAGACAAACACAGCTGAGAATGCACTGCACCAATAAAAACCCATGCAACAACAGTTTGCTTACCTCAATCACAAAGTGCCATGGATTGGACTATGCTTGGTGTCATCCTTACTATGTAAGTACTGAAGTTTAAAATTGATACTCACTTTTATTTGTGTTTCTTTATTACCAATATTTTAGGCTATAACTTTGGCCTAGGTGTAAAGTCATTCTTTATTAGATTTTATGCCAAAATGGCTATTTGCTGTATGTTAGATAATGTCTTGGCCTGCATGTTTTGTATAATCTGTTTATCTACACAGGAATGCTTGAAGACTTCAAATTAAACTATTTCTTTTTTTACAAGAGGGACTATTGATTTATTTGACAGTAGGACTACCATATTTGTCTCAACTATTCTGCCTTGTTTTCTGTAGTTGTTTTGTCCTGCCTATCAAAGGGGGTGTCCTGAAAGTTCAGAAAAGAGACTGGATGGGGAACCCACCAGCAACATTAACAGGTATTTTCCCTTTCTAAGCTATATTTAGTTTTATGTAAGAATTGTATGTCAGTGACATTGGACAACTGAGAGGCAAGAAAAATAACTAACTAGGGTTGCAAAGGGAGGGTATATTACTGAAAACTTTCTAAGTTTACCAATAAACGACCAGCATTTTGGTAATACGTTTTTATTTGTATTTTCTCAGATGACATAGTGACCCTTTTGGGTACTTCAGATGCAATTATCGCTGGCCCTCTGTGTGGCCTTATCATATTTCAAATATGTCAAATAAATATTATTAGCAAATAAGATTATTACAAAAATAAAAATAGAATGACAAAGCTGTAAAAAATGATCCTAAATTTAAACCACCAATTTCGTGAATACTATTGGTGTTTAATATGAGGGTTTCAGCATGAAATATCCTTTATTTTTTGTACACACTTTTATTTATTTTACTATGTCAATATATATGTCTATGTTGTAACAGTTTTGTCGCCAAACTGGTGTCAGTTGCGAAAAAAGTCAATAGTTGGAAGAGTTGCAAAGTTAATTGAAACCTAGAAAAGTACATTTACTGAAGTAAATGTGGTGTGTTTGGTAGTCTTGAAATATTTATGGTTGTGAAATAGTAGTGGTGGTGATGGCAGTATTAATTATAGGAGTAGTCATGGTAGTAATAGGGTTTTCATAGGCTATGTGTTAGTTATAGTGACCTATTTTTGATGGTTTGTTGCTGTGGAGTTATTATAGTGGGTTATAGTAGGCTAGTATAGTGTGCTAGAGTGAGTACTATATCACATAAGCCATATAATGTGTTTCAAAGCTATCAAATGTATCTGTGGCAGTCCCTTCAGTTTAGAATCATGAAGCCTGCATTCTGCCATACAACAAGTTTTATAGTTTTGGAAGTACCATGAATTTGAACAAAAAGCTGTGTTTGAAGCTATCGAAGTTGAGTCAGTTTGCATTTGAACTTTGTTTTGTTGCTTGTAGCGTAAACACCTCAGTGGCAAATCCAAATGTGGCCTTTGAAGTCTATAGAGCTTTTACTCCTTTTTAAAATGGTTGTGAAGTCAGTATAAAGCCCCCGGTAGCTCACTTTCTGAAGTGATTTCTTTTTGACAATCAGATGAAAATGTCACGACTGGTTGTGCTCGTGCCACATTAAAATGTAATGAATTGTTACTGCTCAATGACGTCTTTACTATTAGGCCCATACATTATTTGAATCAGCTGTGTAGTGCAAAAAACAAAACATGCACCCCTTGGGGTCCCAAGGACTGAGTTTGGGAAACACTGCACCACTGAAAAGGCACCTAATTGGTGTATAGACCCACGTACATGTCAACGCTGGTTTGGTGTTTGTAGCAGTTTGTAACAGTTCAAGAGCAGTGACGAATCCAAATATTTCCTATTCAAGCCTATGGAGCTTTTATGTACATTTAAAATGGTTATAGTCAGAGTGTGAATTATGGGGAATCTACTCTGGTTATGGTTCAGAAATTATAAATGGTATCAAAAAGCTGTATACAAGCAACCTATTCCAGACCGGTCTGCATGTTTTAAAGTTTGTGTGGCGTTTCTAGCTTAAACGGTTGAAGGCCTGAATGTTTCCCATTCAAGTCTATGGCAATTGAAATGCATTGAGATCTATGCAAATGTGGTTGTAGTGGAAAAGGTATAGGTAGTATCAATTTTTTAAATGTTTTTCAAGCAACCTGAAGACAGTCAGCCTGCCCGTTTTAAAGTTGTTTTGGTGTTAGTAGCTTCAACGGTTCAAGGGCAGTGGCGAAACCAATTACTTCCCTTTCAGGCCTATGGAGCTTTTATGCACATTTTAAATGGTTATAGTTCAAAAAAGTATAAATTGTATCAAAATCTGTATACAAGGAACCTATTCCAGACCGGTCTGCACATTTTAAAGTTTGAATGGCGTTTCTAGCTTAAACTGTTGAAGACTAGTTACATGTCAACATTTACCCATTCAAGTCTATGACCTCTGAAATGCACTGAGATGTATGCAAATATGGTTATAGGGTCCAAAGTATTAGTAGTATCAAAAATATATTTTTTCAAGTACACACCAGTGCCAGCCTGCACGTTTTAAAGTTGTTTTGGTGTTGGTAGGTTTAAGAGTTTTGGAGCTAGTGGCTTTATTTCCAGTGAAATAAAAAGAAGTATGAACAGTTTCTAAAGTTTGGCTTTGCTTTCTGCAAGCACACCTAATAATGACATTGTTGATTAGATGATTTTTTCACTTACCATTAGGCCACCAAGGCAATTCATTCCCTGGGGCCTCACATCATCAGGGGGCCTTGTGAAAAAAAGTCACAACTTACTGTTGGGAGTTAGAATAGTAGAATACACAATATTGCAATTTAGGGAGTTGGTAGTGTATACACATATCGTTTTTTTATTCAAGTATAAATTACCCAAGTTACCATAGATTGCCATAGATTGCTTGTTAATGACCAAAATTACATAAGATTCCGATAACTTTGGAAAATTACAGGTAGCTTTGGAAACACTAGAACCAACCCACTGAAATTAAACTTATTTTCAGAGGGAGATGTGGAATGCTTCTCAGAGTACATGGAGGTGTGGGTCCACAGAATGAGGATGGAGGGCTTGAGACTCTGGCTCTCCGGGGCCCTAAGAATTCAAGGTTACTATCCCAATTTAACTAATTAATAACCTAATAATCTACCCAGCGGGAAAAACTGGTTGAAATGATGTCATTGCAACCATTAACTGGTTGTAATGACGTTGTTATGTCAATTCAACCAGATTTGCACAGTTTTGCCTGCTGGGTACCAGCTATGTTACAGCTTTCAAATATACCTTTTGGCATTAAGCTACATCACATATTTGTTTCATGAACATTTCACATTTTGTATTCTACATGAGCAGTTGTGTCACAATCAAGATTAGACTGCATTGTTATGACGTATTGCCCTAACGTTTGTTTTGTAATGCCTTTTCATCCCTTTGTCCTCAGTAATCAGCCTTGCCTTCCTGGATCTGCTGAACCTCCAGCTGTCTGCATGTGGATTCTCACTACACAAAGATCCTGACAAGAACTACATCTTTAGAGTTATGTACAATGGCTGTTTTGTCCAACATCAGGTAAGATAGCAGCAATGTAGGACTTTGGCTACGTCCCGATTCGGCACCCTTCCTCCTTATTCACTTTGAGATGATCTTGTAATTAAAACTTCTTTACAAATGCAATAAATTATTATTATTATTATTAATTGAGTGTTATCTTGCACACTACTCATCAGACATGAATTAACAGTGGTGGAAACTCCCTTCAGCCAATGCTCAAATGTGTTTACATTTGTGATGGGATGTGTGCAAGATACATTGTAGCTATTAGGCTACCTTTGCCGGACCCAGTATAACCCCTTTCTGTTTTGTGTGATGGTTACATCCTAGCAGCATGGCAACAATGTCCTTGTGCTGAATTTGGTGAAAAGAATCAACCGGTTTGGAGGTCGAACTCACAGCTTCATAATGAAGTGTCCAATGGTTCCTGCACCACCCAACAGAGAACACATTCAGTGTGATCCAGACTACATCCAGGTAAAGCGTTACAATTCAGTGATGTACGTCAGCAATATCTCTGTGAATTCAAATAAAGTATTTAACGCGTGTGTGTGTGTGTGTGTGTGTATGTGTATGTGTGTGTGTGTGTGTTTGTGTGTGTGCGTGCGTGCATGTGTGTATGTGTGTGTGTGGATGATTGGGATTGGGATTGGGCAGGGAGGTGGCTGTTTTGTATGTAAGTTTATGATACCTTGAATAAAAGGCCCATTATCCTGCACCAAATGGTATCTTTGTCAATGATCATTGTTATTGTGACCATAGCTGATAATGACATACAGTATTCCCACAGGTGATCAGACAGATCCCACTGGACAGCTGGAACAATGAGGTTAACAAGATATACATACACTGTTCACTCTGTGTGTGTAGTCATTGATTTATTGCATGAATCAGATCGTACAATGTGCTAACATTGTGTGTGTATGCATGCATGTGTGTGTGTGTGTGTGTGTGTACGTGTTGTGTGTGCACATGCACGCACTTGTCCGTTTACAGCTTCAATGGTCGCTTTCCTTGAGGGGTAATCTAATTGTAGCCCTTGAGGATGCTAGCTTGATCCAGGTATACGCTGTCATGAATGGAGCAAGCATCACAGTTCAAGGCAAGAGGAGTGAAATCTTGAGTCCAGTGACGGTAAGCTGCCACATTGTGGCCATTCAAAAAATTACAATGGAAACCAATAATGTTACAACCTAGTGGAACCAGCCTGATCGCTGTGTCCACCATTCTGATTCCACCAAGATAATAATGTTGGTGAACTGTGGAGAATTATTTGCATTTCAATGACTTATTTGGCCATCCATAAAATAAAAATACTTATTGTAGTTCTCAAATGGATGGGCAACTTCAGATTGTTGTAATTGTTTGTTCTTGAATTAACTTGAAATGACAGGTAATGGAAAGGACAGGGGAATTTCTTGCCTTGAAGTTGGTCAGTGGACAGTATGCCTACAGTATGGAAGCTACCTGTCCAAATGGTGGGTCACGAGAAGCAACAATCATTTACTTTGCTTAGACCATCTGGTATCAGTCTACTTAAGCTATAGCCTAGAACTGTCACAAGTGTGACATGATGTTTGTCATAAATGATGGGTAAAATTGTATTTTAAGGTAAACATATTAGCCACTAACTTGTCATGTATAAGTGTCTATATAATTAGCTCATAAGGCATTTATTGTGCCTTATATCAATAATGCCATGATGTATAACATGTAAAAGTAGTTTAAAATATGTCAGCCATGTCAGTGTTTTTCACTGTCATAAACTGTCACAGGCATGATATCATGATAGTTATGCAGCTTGTATCCCTTCAAGTTTGACTGAAAATCCAAAACAAAATTGATACAGTTGTGGGCACTAAAACATTAGGTTGTGCTGTAGTATTGGCAGAACAATTGCCACAATGCACAATGCACTCTATTGTCTCCTAGTGATAGCTTGCCACAAAAACCTGTACCAGTTTTTTTTCATGGACTCATTTTTTGATGCCTGCAACCACTGAATGAAATTGAACACAAACGTAATGTTAATTTCAAGTGTCTCTATTCCCACAACGTAATGCCACCTCCTCACACACCCTCACTTTTAATGTCCATAGTTGTGTCAGTGTCCAGCCCAGCAGCAGAGGACACTATAGTGCACATTTTTAAACGGCGCATGGGTTTGACAAAAAGAGGAGGCTACGAGAGTGACTCCCTAACAGTTAGCAGTGTTTCTGTGAACCAGACAGAGAAGTTCACTGTCTATGAGACCCATGACTTTATCCAAATCAGCGTCCCTACTGCCCTTATCCTACAGGTCAAGGTAGGTGTGTTTCTGTAAAGTCTGCCACTTAGCAGACGTTTTTATCTAAAGCGATTTACAGTTCATAGTGACACGAGGCTGATGTGAGAGTCACACTCACAACCCTGCATGTACTAGCATGCACACAAGACTGTAAGTCGCTTTGGATAAAAGCGTCTGATAAATGGCCCATATTCATCTTCTTCTTCTTCTTCTTCTTCTCTAACCGACTGAGCCATAGCATTTTGACCTAAATGAATGCAATCTACAGTTATCTACACTTATCATACAGTGCTTTTGGAAAGTATTCAGATCCCTTGACTTTTTCCACATTTTGTTATGTTACTGTTCAATCTTGTTTTCTTCAGACCAAATAATCTTGTTTCTCATGGTATGAGAGTCTTTAGGTGACTTTTGGCAAACTTCAAGCAGGCTGTCATGTGCCTTTTACTGAGGAGTGGCTTCCGTCTGGCCACTTTACCATAAAGGCCTGATTAGTGGTGTGCTGCAGAGATGCTTGTCCTTCTGAAAGGTTCTCCCATTTCCACAGAGGAACTCTAGAGCTCTGCCAGAGTGACCATGGGGTTATTGGTCACCTCCCTGACCAAGGCCCTTTTCCCACGATTGCTCAGTTTGGCCGGGCTGCCAGCTCTAGGAAGAGTCTTGGTGGTTCCAAACTTCTTCCATTTAAGAATGATTGAGGCCACTGTGTTCTTGGGGACCTTCAATGTGCAGAAATGTTTTGGTACCCTTCCCCAGATCTGTGCCCTGACACAATCCTGTCTCGGAGCTCTACGAACAATTCCTTTGAGCTTATGGCTTGGTTATTGCTCTGACATGCACTGTCAACTGTAGGACCTTATATAGACAGGTGTGTGTCTTTCCAAATCATGTCCGATCAATTGAATTTACCACAGGTGGACTACAATCAAGTTGTATAAACATCTCAAGGATGATCAATGGTAACAGGACGACCCTGAGTTCAATTTCGAGTCTCATAACAAAGGGTCTGAATACGTTTTTTGTGTGTAAATACGTTTTTTAAATTAAAAAAAAAAAAAAAATTAGCAAAAATAAATAAACTGTTTTTGCTTCGTCATTATATGGTATTATTGCGGAGGATTTCTTTATGTGGAAAAACGGAAGGGGTCTGAATACGTTCCGAATGCACTGTATAAAATCAAATGGTCTTTTACAGAACTGCCCCACTGACGACCGGCTTGCACAGCCTTTCTATAGGGTAGACGTTGTGCTCACGTTCAAGGAGACTAACCACAAAATGTACTGGACTATGGAGAATACTCTGCCATGCACAGGTGAGGGTGTGCTCAGTAACAGTGACAGAAACGTTATGATCAACATTAAGCCTCTGATGTAACTCTTACAATTGAAATAAAAATAGCAAGAAATATGCAACATGTTAGCTACAGCAGGCCTGCCACTTGTTTTGTTATACAGCTGAGGAATTGAGCTGGGGTAATGTAACCCCTTTCAAATATAATTCACTTGATAGTTTTAACATATTTTGAAGCTATACGTTCTTTGTTTACATTGTTGTTTGTAAACAATGGAGTAATATAACTATATATTGGGTTATGATAGGGCAAGACAGTTGTGCTAAGCTCATGAGGCATTTAAATCTTATATTCTTCAAAAATAAATATCAATCATTTAAACTACTTTTCAACAGATTCCTTGATCCAAGCCTGTGCCTTTAAAGTGTCCTTTTGTAGCTAATGTTTTTTAATTCTGCCTTTTTGCAGAGTCCCCCAGACTACTATCAATCTCACCTATATATGATCATACTTCAACAACATTGGACCCTATTTTGACATACACTACATCAACCCCTGCTTCCTATACCACAGTGCCCTTTAGCTCGTACTCAACAATGGACCAACAGTTTCAATCAACAGAGAAATCTCAGGAGGGCACCTCCACCTTCCCAGAAACAACATCAATTGAGAGGACTCAGGCTGAAGAAACAGGAATAAATACATCACCCACCAGTTCCTCACATACACAGACCTCTGGTCCCATTATCTACTGGAGTAATGTGACGTCAATGACTCCAAGTACAATAGACAAAGCAACACAGGACAAATACCAACAGACAAACAGCACAGGTAGAGTGCCAAGGATCGTCCAAGGATCGTTCGTTACAAGTCAAACAGAACCAGTAGAATTCCAAGGAGCAGCTGCCACAACTGCAACAATGCAGGCAGAATTCCAAGGAACAACCAATAGAAATGAAACAGCACAAGTAGAACTCCAAGGAACATCTGTTACAAGTGAAACATCAAAGGTGGAATTTCAAAGAACAACCATTGCAAGTGAAACAAAACATGTGGAATTCCAAGGAACAAACACTACAAGTGAAATAGGACAGGAGGAATTCCAAGCAACAACAGTTACAAGTGAAATAGGACAGGAGGAATTCCAAGGAACAAACACTACAAGTGAAATAGGACAGGAGGAATTCCAAGGAACAAACACTACAAGTGAAATAGGACAGGAGGAATTCCAAGGAACAAACACTACAAGTGAAATAGGACTGGAGGAATTCCAAGGAACAAACACTACAAGTGAAATAGGACAGGAGGAATTCCAAGGAACAAACACTACAAGTGAAATAGGACAGGAGGAATTCCAAGGAACAAACACTACAAGTGAAATAGGACAGGAGGAATTCCAAGGAACAAACACTACAAGTGAAATAGGACTGGAGGAATTCCAAGGAACAACAGTTACAAGTGAAACAGGAGAGGTGGCATTCCAAGCAACAACCATCACAAGTGGAACGATGCAGGTGGAATTCCAAGAAACAACCAGTACAAGTGACACAGCACAGGTAGAATTCCAATGAACAACCATCACAACTGACACAATACAGGTAGAATTCCAATGAACAACCATCACAACTGACACAGCACAGGTAGAATTCCAATGAACAACCATCACAAGTGACACAGCACAGGTGGAACAACTGCCGCAAGTGAAACGATGCAGGTGTAATTCCCGGAACAGTGGCAATTAGTACAACAGATCAGGTACCATTCCAAGAAGTGACTGTTACAGTTGAACAGGTGGAATTCAAAGGGACAAATGCTACAAGTGGGACAGCATGGGTAAGATCCAGAGAGACAACAAGTAGAAGTGAGGCAACACATTTGCAATTCCAAGACAGCAAACAAATCTGAGGTTATTTTCCACTCATCCCCAACAACTGAGACAAAACCACAGTTCTTTTATTTTTTTATTTAATCTTTTTTAACGAGGTAGGCCAGTTGAGAACGAGTTCTCATTTACAACTGTGACCTGGCCAAGATAAAGCAAAGCAGTGCGACACAAACAACAACACAGAGTTACACATGGAATAAACAAACGTACAGTCAATAACACAATAGAAAAAAGTCTATATATAGTGTGTGCAAATGGCACGAGGAGGGAAGGCAATAAATAGGCCATAGTAGCAAAGTAACACTGGAGTGATAGATGCGCAGATGGTGATGTGCAAGTAGAAATACTGGTGTGCAAAAGAGCAAAAAGTAAATAAAAACAGTATGGGGATGAGGTAGGTAGATTTGATGTGCTATTTACAGATGGGCTGTGTACAGCTACAGCGATCGGTAAGCTGCTCAGATAGCTGATGTTTAAAGTTAGTGAGGGAGATATGTCTCCCTATAAGTTGTTACAGTTATTATTCCAAATTCCTGTTCAAGTGAAGCCAACCATACATCCCACTGTGACTGCACCACCACCTCAAATCAAATCAAATGTTATTGGTCACATACACATGGTTAGCAGATGTTAATGCGAGTGTAGCGAAATGCTTGTGCTTCTAGTTCCGACAGTGCAGTAATATCTAACAATTTCACAACAACTACCCTATACACACAAGTGTAAAGGAATGAATAAGAATATGTACATATAAAGATATGGATGAGCGATGGCCGTGCAGCATAGGCAAGATGCAGTAGATGGTATAGAGTACAGTATATACAGTGCCTTGCGAAAGTATTCGGCCCCCTTGAACTTTGCACCTTTTGCCACATTTCAGGCTTCAAACATAAATATATAAAACTGTATTTTTTTGTGAAGAATCAACAACAAGTGGGACACAATCATGAAGTGGAACGACATTTATTGGATATTTCAAACTTTTTTAACAAATCAAAAACTGAAAAATTAAGCGTGCAAAATTATTCAGCCCCTTTACTTTCAGTGCAGCAAACTCTCTCCAGAAGTTCAGTGAGGATCTCTGAATGATCCAATGTTGACCTAAATGACTTATGATGATAAAAACAATCCACCTGTGTGTAATCAAGTCTTCGTATAAATGCACCTGCACTGTGATAGTCTCAGAGGTCCGTTAAAAGCGCAGAGAGCATAATAAAGAACAAGGAACACACCAGGCAGGTCCGAGATACTGTTGTGAAGAAGTTTAAAGCCGGATTTGGATACAAAAAGATTTCCCAAGCTTTAAACATCCCAAGGAGCACTGTGCAAGCGATAATATTGAAATGGAAGGAGTATCAGACCACTGCAAATCTACCAAGACATGGCCGTCCCTCTAAACTTTCAGCTCATACAAGGAGAAGACTGATCAGAGATGCAGCCAAGAGGCCCATGATCACTCTGGATGAACTGCAGAGATCTACAGCTGAGGTGGGAGACTCTGTCCATAGGACAACAATCAGTCGTATATTGCACAAATCTGGCCTTTATGGAAGAGTGGCAAGAAGAAAGCCATTTCTTAAAGATATCCATAAAAAGTGTCGTTTAAAGTTTGCCACAAGCCACCTGGGAGACACACCAAACATGTGGAAGAAGGTGCTCTGGTCAGATGAAACCAAAATTTAACTTTTTGGCAACAATGCAAAACGTTATGATTGGCGTAAAAGCAACACAGCTGAACACACCATCCCCACTGTCAAACATGGTGGTGGCAGCATCATGGTTTGGGCCTGCTTTTCTTCAGCAGGGACAGGGAAGATGGTTAAAATTGATGGGAAGATGGATGGAGCCAAATACAGGACCATTCTGGAAGAAAACCTGATGGAGTCTGCAAAAGACCTGAGACTGGGATGGAGATTTGTCTTCCAACAAGACAATGATCCAAAACATAAAGCAAAATCTACAATGGAATGGTTCAAAAATAAACATATCCAGGTGTTAGAATGGCCAAGTCAAAGTCCAGACCTGAATCCAATCGAGAATCTGTGGAAAGAACTGAAAACTGCTGTTCACAAATGCTCTCCATCCAACCTCACTGAGTTTGAGCTGTTTTGCAAGGAGGAATGGGAAAAAATGTCAGTCTCTCGATGTGTAAAACTGATAGAGACATACCCCAAGCGACTTACAGCTGTAATCGCAGCAAAAGGTGGCGCTACAAAGTATTAACTTAAGGGGGCTGAATAATTTTGCACGCCCAATTTTTCAGTTTTTGATTTGTTAAAAAAGTTTGAAATATCCAATAAATGTCGTTCCACTTCATGATTGTGTCCCACTTGTTGTTGATTCTTCACAAAAAAATACAGTTTTATATCTTTATGTTTGAAGCCTGAAATGTGGCAAAAGGTCGCAAAGTTCAAGGGGGCCGAATACTTTCGCAAGGCACTGTACATAGGAGATGAGTAATGTAGGGTATGTAAACATTATATAAAGTGGCATTGTTTAAAGTGACTAGTGATACATTTATTACATCCAATTTTTAATTATAAAAGTGGCTAGAGATTTGAGTCAGTATGTTGGCAGCAGCCACTCAATGTTAGGGATGGCTGTTTAACAGTCTGATGGCCTTGAGATAGAAGCTGTTTTTCAGTCTCTCGGTCCCAGCTTGATGCACCTGTACTGACCTCGCCTCCTAGATGATAGCGGGGTGAACAGGCAGTGGCTCGGGTGGTTGTTGTCCTTGATGATCTTTTTGGCCTTCCTGTGACATCGGGTGGTGTAGGTGTCCTGGAGGGCAGGTAGTTTGCCCCTGGTGATGCATTGTGCAGACTTCACTACCCTCTGGAGAGCCTTGCGGATGTGGACGGAGCAGCTGCCATACCAGGCAGTGATACAGCCCGACAGGATGCTCTCGATTGTGCATCTGTAAAAGTTTGTGAGTGTTTTTGGTGACAAGCCAAATTACTTCAGGCTCCTGAGGTTGAAGAGGCGCTGTTGCGCCTTCTCCACCACGTTGTCTATGTGGGTGGACCATTTCAGTTTGTCTGTGATGTGTATGCCGAGGAACTTAAACTTTCCACCTTCTCCACTAATGTCCCGTCAATGTGGATAGGGGGGTGCTCCCTCTGCTGTTTCCTGAAGTCCACGATCATCTCCTTTGTTTTGTTGATGTTGAGTGTGAGGTTGTTTTCCTGACACCACACTCCGAGGGCCCTCACCTCCTCCCTGTAGGCTGTCTCGTTGTTGTTGGTAATCAAGCCTACCACTGTAGTATATTCTGCAAACTTGATGATTGAGTTGGAGGGGTGCATGGCCACTCATGGGTGAACAGGGAGTACAGGAGAGGGCTGAGAACACACCCTTGTGGGGCCCCAGTGTTGAGGATCAGCGGGGTGGAGATGTTGTCTCCTACCCTCACCACCTGGGGGCAGCCCGTCAGAAAGTCCAGGACCCAGTTGCACAGGGCGGGGTCGAGACCCAGGGTCTCGAGTTTAATGACGAGTTTGGAGGGTACTATGGTGTTAAATGCTGAGCTGTAGTCGATGAACAGCATTCTTACATAGGTATTCCTCTTGTCCAGATGGGTTAGGGTAGTGTGCAGTGTGATTGAGATTGTGTCGTCTGTGGACCTATTGGGGCGGTAAGCAAATAGTCTCTCAAAGCACTTCATGATGACGGAAGTGAGTGCTACGGGGTCGTAGAAGCCACAGATTGGACAGGCCAAACAGTAACTACCCCACCATCCTCTGCATGGTCCTTTGGTAAAGGAGAGGCCCGGATAGCACAGACTGTACCAAGGTCTAAAATCCCAAACTCATCCACTGACAGTGCCATTTCGAGTACCACGGATACAGAGGGGACCAGCCTTTTTCAAATAAAATTGTATTAGTTACATGCGCCAAATACAACAGGTAGACCTTACAGTGAAAGTCTTACTTACGAGCCCCTAACCAACAATGCAGTTTAAGAATAAGAAATAAAAGTAACAAGTAATTAAAGAGCAGCAATAAAATAACAATAGAGAAACTATACACAGGGGGGTACCGGTACAGAGTCAATGTGGTTAGTTGAGGTAATATGTACATGTAGGTAGAGTTATTAAAGTGACTATGCATAGATGATAACAACAGAGAGTAGCAGCGGTGCAAAAGACCGGGGGGCAGTACAAATAGTCTGGGTGACCATTTGATTAGATGTTCAGGAGTCTTATGGCTTGAGAGTAGGAGCTGTTTAGAAGCCTATTGGACCTAGACTAGACTTGGAGCTCTGGTACCGCTTGCCATGCGATAGCAGAGCGAACAGTCTGTGACTAGAGTGGCTGGAGTCTTTGACAATTTTTAGGGCCTTCCTCTGACACTGCCTGGGGTAGAGGTTCTGGATGGCAGGAAGCTTGGCCCCAGTGATGTACGCACCTTAGCTTATTGATGAGTAGGGGCCTGAGGTCACACAGTGTGCTGTGAAATCTGTGAATGCATTATAATGTTTTTAAGTTGTATAAACTGCCTTAATTTTGCTGGACCCCAGGAAGAGTAGCTGAATGGGGATCCATCATAAATACAAATACAATTTCAAAGGAGCAGCCTTTCAAAGCACTTCATGGCTACAGACGTGAGTGCTATGGGTCGGTAGTCATTTAGGCAGGTTACCTTAGTGTTTTGGGGCACAGGGACTATGGTGGTCTGCTTAAAACATGTTGGTATTACAGACTCGGACAGGGAGAGGTTGAAAATGTCAGTGAAGTCACTTGCTGTGAAGACCTGGCTGCAGGTTGGTTACAAAGGTAGCAGGCAGCTTATCATAGACCAACCCTAACTGCAATTCACTAACCCTAGTCATTAGTTCCTATAGCTTAACTAGCACGTAGCCTAACTACAGTAGCCTATGTAACGCAAACTTGTAGCATTGCAAGCACTAGGCAGCTGGTTTGTGATTTGAAAGGTGCTGTGGTGGTCACTAGGCCTACTGTTGAGGGGGGATTACAAAGGCAGAAGCATAGCAACCTCTCTCTGCCAGCCACTGCCCCGAGGGCAGACATTATCCAGACACATTCAAGCCTGTAGTTTAGTAAACATGTCTCAATTCAACATGGCTTGGAGCTTGAGGGACGGATGCTAAGAGGAAAGCTCCCACAGTGGTGGGACTAAAAAGTGGGACTAAAACGCCTGAAAAGAAGTCATGGAAACTCATTCACGGTGTTTTATCCATTGGGATTTGTAATTGTAGTTCATTATAATCATGTCTAATATTTTTCTTGTGATATTACTGAAATGCATATTGTTTGATACCACTATATCTCCTTGCAATTCATGGACAAATGGGTTGATTGTGTTGTATTGCCTAATGATAGTAGCCTACAGTGGATTTCATACCCCTCAATTATACAGTAGTGCATATTATTTTAGGGTTATGCATCCTGAGAGTAATGTTGGCAAACTATTGCGTAAGAACATTTCAAAGTCAAGGTAAAATAGTAAAAGACAATAACATGCTCCTGTTTTCTTGCATAATCCAACATCTGCTTTGAAACAGTAATACATAAAGTACTGGCTTATTTTTGTTTTTAATCAAATAAATTAAGCTAACCATCTGGTCTACATTTCACGTTTGAGGAACTGTAGGATTTTGCAGTAGCTGCAGTCAATTTATTGGACAAAAGAGGGCGGTATTGTTCATATTTTCTCTTGATTTTAAAGATGAATGGGTTGTATTTCCAGAGGGAAGCTCACAATTCTGCTAAAACTGAAGGTATTTTACATTGTTATGTAATTTTGACCTCAATTTGGTATTTCATTTATTCTTTCTTTTAAAAAATGAACAGAAAAATACACATTTGATTGAAGTGAAAGGTCTAAATGAATAGATCTATTTTATTGATATTGTATCATGGCCTATTATCCAGAATTTTCATTAAAGCATCCAAATGAATAAATAATTACTTTAAGAAATCATTTATGGTAACATTTCCTGACCATTCATAGTGAACCAAATCCTGTTAATAAATCTAATTGGTCTTCGTCATGACAAATTTGAGTGAAACATCCTTATCCATTTTGTACACCTTGGTTATTTTGCCCTCATCCTACGCACTGGAGGCTCCATCCATTATACCAAAGCACTGTTACGCAGTAAAATGCATCATATACAATGGGCTGTCAAGCAGAAAATCTAAACTTCCTTGTGCCTTTGGTCCCCATCTGGCATATGAACTTGTGAGCAGGAAACATGATAGTGCCGCAAAGTACACCAACATCCTACGTCCATGTGGCTTCTCTCTGCCAGTATGTCCACCAACATCCTACGTCCATGTGGCCTCTCTCTGCCATTATGTCCACCAACATCCTACGTCCATGTGGCCTCTCTCTGCCGTTTTGTCCACCAACATCCTACGTCCATGTGGCCTCTCTCTGCCGTTTTGTCCACCAACATCCTATGTCCATGTGGCCTCTCTCTGCCATTATGTCCACCAGTATCCTACGTCCATGTGGCCTCTCTCTGCCGTTTTGTCCACCTACATCCTATGTCCATGTGGCCTCTCTCTGCCGTTTTGTCCACCAACATCCTACGTCCATGTGGCCTCTCTGCCGTTTTGTCCACCAACATCCTATGTCCATGTGGCCTCTCTCTGCCATTATGTCCACCAGTATCCTACGTCCATGTGGCCTCTCTCTGCCATTATGTCCACCAATATCCTACGTCCATGTGGCCTCTCTCTGCCATTATGTCCACCAGTATCCTACGTCCATGTGGCCTCTCTCTGCCATTATGTCCACCAACATCCTACGTCCATGTGGCCTCTCTCTGCCATTATGTCCACCAATATCCTACGTCCATGTGGCCTCTCTCTGCCATTATGTCCACCAGTATCCTACGTCCATGTGGCCTCTCTCTGCCGTTTTGTCCACCAACATCCTATGTCCATGTGGCCTCTCTCTGCCATTTTGTCCACCAGTATCCTACGTCCATGTGGCCTCTCTGCCGTTTTGTCCACCAACATCCTATGTCCATGTGGCCTCTCTCTGCCATTATGTCCACCAATATCCTACGTCCATGTGGCCTCTCTCTGCCATTATGTCCACCAATATCCTACGTCCATGTGGCCTCTCTCTGCCATTATGTCCACCAATATCCTATGTCCATGTGGCCTCTCTCTGCCATTATGTCCACCAGTATCCTACGTTCATGTGGCCTCTCTCTGCCATTATGTCCACCAATATCCTATGTCCATGTGGCCTCTCTCTGCCATTATGTCCACCAGTATCCTACATCCATGTGGCCTCTCTCTGCCATTATGTCCACCAGTATCCTACGTCCATGTGGCCTCTCTCTGCCATTATGTCCACCAGTATCCTACGTTCATGTGGCCTCTCTCTGCCATTATGTCCACCAGTATCCTACGTTCATGTGGCCTCTCTCTGCCATTATGTCCACCAATATCCTATGTCCATGTGGCCTCTCTCTGCCATTATGTCCACCAGTATCCTACATCCATGTGGCCTCTCTCTGCCATTATGTCCACCAGTATCCTACGTCCATGTGGCCTCTCTCTGTCATTATTGTATCCGTATAAACTATTAACTGTCTTTACAAAGTAAAAAATCCCTTTCATGTGTTTGTGTGTCTTTTTTGTGTTTTAATTTCAGTCAAAGCATATGGTTTGCACATCTGGGAGATATTCAACATGATGGCACCCAGCCCCCACACTGCGGCTGTGAAGTGATCCATACGTGGTCTTCACTGCTATCGCAAACAATCCCTTTCTTGATGGGCTATGTTCTCAGAGGGATTTTAATGTGTTAGGTGAATAAATAAATGTACACAATTATTGGAATATTTACAGAAATAAAGTTCAACTTAAAACATCCACTCTCAAAGAAGGGCAAAAAGCTTCTACAGTAGTAGTTTTGTTAGTGCACTGCAACATAGACATAGACATTTTAGCCTTTGAGTTTGAGAGAGTTGAAACAATGCACAGGCGTCTTCAGTCTAGTGTGCAATTACATTTTCCAGGCACCTGTGACTAATCTGGATGTGCTTACATAACCTATTTCACTTATGTCATCATTTCTTGAAACTGTGGATGTGCTTCTACTGTAAAGGACTGACGTGGGATGTCTTGAGATTGCTCTGTAGCCTACTGTGCATCTGCTTTTCCTCATATCTACAGGCCTGGCTGGTTGGTGAAACCAATGAACATACTCAATCTACTCTGCTGCAGCCTAAGGACTAATACCATTTATCCAAGACAACAACACTACATAAAGATAACAGTAACATACACAAAGATGTTGGCTGTGCCATATTTTCTCTACTTTTATTTTGATGTTTACACAGAAAACACAAGTACACACAACACCCCCCCCCCCCCCCCCAGAAGTCAGTGGAGTATCACAATGTTGAGTGAAGGTCGATTGGAGATCCTGTTCAGCAGCTCACAGCTCAGTGGAACAGCTTGTAGTGCCATTGCCTCACATGTTTTGGAGAGGTGGATAGGGATTCATGCCACGGGGGGAATGAGGGAGAGGGGAGGAAGGGGATGTGGGGGTTTTCGGTGGTTTCACTGGGCCTCTTCATCTCGCTTGGAGGGTAATTACAAAATCACGGGTCAACCATGCATGTAACCACGGTTACGTTGCACAGTAGCAGATGTGCTCGTGGCATTATCGGGTGCGAGCGCAAAGGTAAACAAAAACAGATGCAGCTGGTTGCTACGGACCCTCGCCAAACTTACGCAGCCTAATTGTTCCCATGTGGGGATGGCAGAGCTGAAGCAGTAGTAAAAGGGGGGATATGCCCCGTTTAAGAGATGCCCATTGGTTTTCAATGGGAACATTTGTGAATGGACACGGGTTGTTCTTGAATTGCTGTGGCATATGCATCCCTTGCCTTTGCAACCATGAAAAACAGTATAACGTGACAAATAGTTATACATCATACATGTTTCAGTTATATTGAACTGTGTATCATTGATACAACATAATGCCTAATGACCTTTATATTGCAAACAAAATGTTATGCATTGTTTATAGTACTTATGGCAAGTCAATTGGGTTGTCCCAGTAGTGATGAGCAGAGTTGTATGACATGTGGGGCGGCAGGTAGCCTAGTGGATATAGCGTTGGACTAGTAACTGAAAGGTTGAAAGCTCGAATCCCTGAGCTGACAAGGTAAAAATATGTCCTTCTGCCCCTGAACAAGGCAGTTAACCCACTGTTCATAGGCTGCCATTGAAAATAAGAATTTGTTCTTAACTGACTAGCCTAGTAAAATGTTTAAAAATGTATTGGGGATTTAGAGATATTTTTTAGAAATATGAACACCCACTGGCCACACCACATCATTTCAACATGGATAATCTGGTAATGTTTGGTTGAAATGTTGATCAATGAGATTTCAACCTAAAGTATATTCACTCACTCAAAAGACAGCCAAAGGTTTTTGAATAACCAATGTGTTATCACTGCACTCTCAACCATTTAAAAGCACAGCAAAGTTCAACTGGTAATACAATGTCAGATATTTGTTTCATTTATAAAACAGATTAATGCGATATCACTGTGTTTCATCTAATAGTAGAACCAAATGACCTGGACTGCAGTTGAGATTACATTAAAAGTACAAGGTACAAGTGATAATTTTCGTTTGAGATCATGCACAGATTATTACAGCAAGTGTGAAGATCTCTACAGACCTGCAACGACCTATGCATGCTATCTTGAACATGCACACTTTATATGATTACATAAGAAGAAGTGTATAGTTACAGTAACCTCAAAATGTGGCCATGGATGTGGCCATGGATGTGTTTAAGGTTGAATGTAACATTTGTTTGTGAGATAGCCTAAATGTAAGGCTATTTACTGTATTACAAAGGTAATATTGAATTTTGTTTGGTTGACAACACAACCAAAAAATCAACATTTAAAGATTTGGTTGAGTTGGAGATGTGAATCCAACATATTTGTTAACTTATCGACAAGTTAATAGGCTATTGATATTGAATTGTGTTGGTTGTCAATGCAACCAACAATATTTAGCTTCTGCTTGGATAGTGCCATCTATGCCACTGACTTAGTCTGGCTTTAATTCATGTTTGTCTACACATTAATAATTGATACAGTGCCTTCAGATAGTACACCCCTGGACTTTTTCCAAATTGTTACAGCCTGAATTTAAAATTGATTAAATGAGATTTTGTGTCATTGGCCTATACACACACAATACCCCATAATTTCACAGTGGAATTATGTTTTAGATGTTTAAAAAAATGTCAATAAAAAATGAAAAGCTGAAATGTCTAGAGCCAATAATTATTCAACCTCTTTGTTGTGGCAAGCCTAAATAAGTTCAGGAGTAGAAATGTGTTTAACAAGTCACATAATAAGTTGCATGGACTCTCTATGTGCAATAATACCGTTTAACATGATTTTTGAATGACTACCGCATTTATGTACCCCACACATACAATTATCTGTAAGATTCCTCAGTTGAGCTGTGAATTTCAAACACATATTCAACCACAAAGACGAGGGAGGTTTTCCAATGCCTCGCAAAGAAGGGCACCTATTGGTAGATGGGTAAAAATAAAAAAGCAGACATTGGATATCCCTTTGAGCATGGTGAAGTTATTAATTACACTTTGAATGGTGCATCATTAAAACATTTGCATCCCGTAGCTCTAACTCCAAAATGTTTTGGGACACAGTAAAGTCCATGTAGAATAAGAGCACCTCCTCCCAGCTGACCACTGCACTGAGGCTAGGAAACATTGTCACCACCGATAAATCCACGATAATCGAGAATTTCAATGAGCATTTCTCTACGGCTGGCCACATTTTCCTCCTGGCTACCCCAACCCTGGCCAACAGGTCCGCACCCCCCCCGCAGCTACTTGCCCAAGCCTCCCAGCTTCTCCTTCACCCAAATCCAGATAGCAGATGTTCTGAAAGAGCTGCAAAACCTGGACCCGTACCAATCAGCTGGTCTAGACAATTGTTGCAACCCCTATTACCAGTCTGTTCAACCTCTCTTTCGTATCGTCCGAGATTCCTAAAGATTGGGAAGCTGCCGCGGTGACACTCTAGACACAAACTGTTACAGACCTATTTCCATCCTGCCCTGCCTTTCTAAAGTCTTCGAAAGCCAGGTTAACAAACCACTGACCACTGACCATTTTGAATCCCACCGTACCTTCTCCGCTGTGCAATCTGGTTTCCGAGCTGGTCACGGGTGCACCTCAGCCAAGCTCAAGGTACTAAACGATATCATAACCGCCATTGATAAAAGACAGTACTGTGCAGCCGTCTTCATCGACCTGGCCAAGGCTTTCGACTCTGTCAATCACCGCATTCTTATTGGCAGACTCAACAGCCAGTGTTTCTCAAATGACTGCCTCGCCTGGTTCACCAACTACTTCTCAGATAGAGTTCAATGTGTCAAATCGGAGGGCCTGTTGTCCGATCCTCTGGCAGTCTCTATGGGGGTGCCAGAGGGTTCAATTCTCGGGCAGACTATTTTCTCTGTATATATCAACGATGTCGCTCTTGCTGCGGGGGATTCCTTGATCCACCTCTACGCAGACAACACCATTCTGTATACATCTGGCCCTTCTTTGTGATAACAAACCTACAAATGAGCTTCAGTGCCTTACAACACTCCTTCCGTGGCCTCCAATTGCTCTTAAACGCAAGTAAAACTAAATGCATACTCTTCAACCGATCGCTGCCCGCACCCGCCCTCCCGACAAGCATCACTACTCTGGACAGTTCTGACTTAGAATATGAGGACAACTACAAATACATAGGTGTCTAGCTAGACTGTAAACTCTCCTTCCAATCATATTAAACATCTCCAATCCAAAATTAAATCTAGAATTGGCTTCCTATTTCGCAACAAAGACTCCTTCACTCACGCCGCCAAACATACCCTCGTAAAACTGACTATCCTACTGATCCTTAACTTTGGCGATGTCATTTACAAAATAGCCTCCAACACTCTACTCAGCAAACTGGATGCAGTCTATCACAGTGCCATCCGTTTTGTCACCGAAGCCTCATATACCACCCACCACTGAGACCTGTATGCTCTCGTCGGCTGGCCCTTGCTACATATTCGTCTCCAGGTCATCTATAAGTCTATGCTAGGTAAAGCTCTGCCTTATCTCAGCTCACTGGTCACCATAACAACACCCACCCGTAGCACGCACTCCAGCAGGTATAACTCACTGGTTATCCCCAAAGTCAACACCTGCTTTGGCCGCCTTTCCTTCTACTTCTCTGCTGCCAATGACTGGAACAAATTGCAAATATCGCTGAAGTTGATACTTATATCTCCCTCACTAACTTTAAGCATCAGCTGTCAGAGCAGCTTAACGATCGCTGCAGCTTTACACTATTTACATCTGTAAATAGCCAATCCAACTACCTACCTCATTCCCATATTTTTGCTCTTTTGCACATCAGTATTTCTACTTGCATATCATCATCTCCACATCTGTCACTCCAGTGTTAATGTGCTAAATTGTAATTACTTCCCTACTATGGCCTATTTATTGCCTTACTTCCTCACGCCATTTGCACACACTGTATATAGACTTTCTATTGTGTTGTTGAATGTACATTTGTTTATTCCATGTGTAACTCTGTGTTGTTGTTTGTGTCGCACTGTTTGCTTTATCTTGGCCAGGTCGCAGTTGTAAATGAGAACTTGTTCTCAACTGGCCTACCTGGTAAAATAAAGGTGAAATAATACAGGCATCCTTCCTAACTCAGTTGCCCGAGAAGAAGGAAACTACTCAGGGATTTAAACATGAGGCCTATAGTGACTTAAACAGTTAAAAAACAGTTACAGAGCTAAGCACAGGCAAAATCCTAGAGGAAAACCTCTTTCAGTCTGCTCTCCAACAGACACTGGAAGACAAATTCACCTTTCAGCAGACAATAGCCTGAAAACACAAGGCCAAATATACACTGAAGTTGCTTACCAAGACAACATTGAATGTTCCTGAGTGGCATAGTTGCAGTTGGACTTAAATTGGCTTGAAAACCTATGGCAAAACTTGAAAATGGCTGTCTAGCAATGATCAACAACCAACTTGACAGAGCTTGAAGAATTTGAAAAGAATAATGCGCAAATATTGTACAATCCAAGTGTGCAAAGCGCTTAGAGACTTACCCAGAAAGACGCACAGCTGTAATCGCTGCCAAAGGTGAAGGTGATTCTAACATGTATTGACTCAGGGGTGTGAATACTTAAGTAAATGAGACATTTCTGTAATTCATTTTTAATAAATTTGCTAAAACTTCTAAAAACATGGTTTCACTTTGTCATTATGAGAAAAAAATTATATTTAATCTATTTTGAATTCAGGATGGAATTCAACTAAATGTTGAATAAATAATGGGGTATGAATAGTTTCGGTTGGATTCATGTCTCCATCTTAACCAAAAATCTAGAATAGGACTAAATCAAATCAAACTTTAAAATGCACTTTAACAAAGTTTGATTTGATTTAGTCCTATTCTTTAAAGCTGCTATATATAACTTTTTGGGCGACCCCACCAAATTTACATAGCAATGTGAGTTATAGATCTGTCATTCTCATTGAAAGCAAGTCTAAGAAGCGGCAGATCTGTTCTACGTGTGTTTTGTTTTTGCTTCAAACAGCTGAAAATACAATATTTGGGGTTCTGGAAAATATATTTCACAGTGGTTTAGATGACACAATAACTCTCTACACTATACTTGTTAATTTTGTCACATGAACTGAAATTAGGCTAGTAGAATTTTTACAAATTTGTAGACAAACTGGAATTAAAGCCAGACTAAGTCAGTGGCACAGATGGAACTATCCAAGCAGAAGATACATATCCTCCATATGTTGATATTTGGTTGAGTTGACAACCAAACACAATGGAATATCACTAAATATCATTACGTTTTAAATCAGCCAGAGCTTGAAACCCTATGCCTATTGTATTGTCTATTTTTAGTTTAATTCTGGGTTGAATTGAAACAATAGCTGTTGATGATTTCGCAAATACTATATGGGCCTAAGTAGTATCATTGATGATATACAGTATGAGTAATAAAGAATGGTCACATTTGATTTGCTCTGTAAATCTCTCCTTTCGAATGACTTCGATAGCAATAGAGAATCTATTTAGTTGTGTGTGTGTGTGTGTGTGCGTGCGTGCGTGCGTGCGTGCGTGCGTGTGTGTGTGTGTGTGTGCATGCTGATTTACCAGATCATTAGAAGAGGGGAAAGAGGCTTGACCTAATATTTCCTTTGTTGTTTGGTCAGGAAAGGGACGTTATTGTAAAAGTACCGTAAGCATAAATAGTCCTCCCGTTTCCATGACAAAGTCACAAACATTGAGCACTGAAAACAAAAGACTAGAAGACTATAAATCCAACCACTGTCAATTTTGTTTAGTTTTCAGTGTTTCAAGATAAATATGGTTTCAAAACAACACATCCACTTTTCCAAGGAGAAGGGGAAATCTGATCATTTTTTCCATTTTTTTTTTTTTACTTGGCCAGTTTCATATTCTATATTTTCCAGCCCACTCTGCCCTGATTAGTAATGGGAATATCTGATACTTTATTTTTTTTACCATTGGGTCAGGAAACTCCTACAGCTGTAAACGTGTTTTTCTAACCGTTGAAAGAAAGGGCATTGTCTCAAAGTACCAAGGAGCAGATAGTTTATTATAGCCTGTCCAACCATCAAAATCAAGCATGCCAACAAAATATCTCTCCAGCTCTGCCTTTGGTAACAATGCACCATGGGTAGGATAATAAACAATGTGTATGTGCGACCATAGGGTCAGCTGCGATGAATGATCAAGAGAGGATATCATTTAAATGGCCTTTCTGTTTTCTAGTGCAAAAGCTTTTTTTCAACAATTCAAAATCTGAAAGTAAAGAACTGTTGAAATTGCAGTAAATGTAAGTGCTGTTTGAAGGCAATGTTTGGTTGTGGGTTCACTTAAATGACCAATGAGTTGAGGTTTGATTTGGGTCTGAAAGGATATTGTAGCAACCTTAGTAGGCCTGCAACAGCTAGCAACCTCATCAACAGGTTCAAGCCTCTTCGTGTAATAGCTAAGGTGTTGGATTGACAATCGCAGGGACCTGGGTTTGAGTCCTGGTCAAGCTATCCCCGAAATTCTCTTCAATATCATGTCCCAAATAATTACATCTCCATGTGCTGTTCATTTCAATTTCAGCCAGCTTTCACTGTAAAAACCAAGCATGGACACAGCAGGGCAAACATGGACAAGAAGGAAATCATCCCTCTCTCAATCACTGTATCACTGAGTCATCTCCTCATCGCTGAGGGAGACGCCCGTTAGAACCCAGACAAGAGCTGCTGCCTTATCACTTCTAATACGAGAGCAAACACAGGAGTCTTTACAGCATGTTGTCTAAGCGAGCAACGCTGAGCAAGATTACTGGGGCTTTTTAGAAGCCAAGAAGAGACACCATGAAGTAGTATTTTATCTTTGCTTGCCTTTCTGTGAAGCCCGGGGATAAAAGAGCAGCCTCCGCGAGCTGCGTCTGATTACGATCTAATTGTTAACATTCACTGTGTCTTATTATCTGCCTGTTGTTGCCATACACAGAGCAGTTAGGGGCCTTTTTAGTGTTGGCAAAGATTTGAAACGAGAGACTCGTTGTTACTACCCTGTGCGTTACCGAAGTACTAGTTAGCGCTAAGGTGGCAGGAGAGGAGCCCCCAGCTCGACAACAACAACAACAACGAGAGCAACATCAACAACAAACAGGAATTGATGGCGAGCGTTTATTATCTGGTTTAATTGCTCGTCATCTGGAGGATCTGACAGTCGCGGTTAATGAGAGAGAGAAGAGGCACGCGCTGTTGGCAGCAGGCTTCATAGAGAAAGGGTGGTGTGTGGGGAGTGGAAGGGGGTTCTTGGGGAGGGAGGGCAGAGAGCATTCCAGCTCAACAGAAGCAACGGAGGCACAAGCGGAGGCTGCCAAAGCATTTGTTTATCACATTATCAAAACAGTTCTGAGTTTGAGTTTCAAGGGCTTTTCGAGCATCGTGTTAACCTGTGTGTCGTTAGCCCACGTCACCGCACACACACACACACACACACACACACACACACACACACACACACACACACACACACACACACACACACACACACACACACACACCACGTCAGCCCTGATGTATACTGTAATCAGATGGTGAGCATAGACAGGATATCGCAGAAATGTAGCCCCTTCCTCAATTTCTCATCTGGGCTGCAGGCCTGGCCAATGTCCAAGTAGGGACCTCCCTGACATTGTGCAGTGTCACGCACACACAGGCAGGGTTCACCAGAACAAGCATCAGGACCAGACCCATAACAGCAGGCCTATAGGGCTTAAGAGCTGTTCTTTCCTTTCCGCATGCACACATTTAGTTTTCTTGTTATTTTAATTTAGGTAATGGGAAACTAAAATGCTTTGAACCCTATTTAGCCATATTCTAACTAGCTGCTGGGTTTCAGGGAAAAGTCAAAGACACCACTTATCCTTCACAGCGAGATAGCATGTTTGAGGTTAGGAATACAGTTTCATTTTGTTTCATGCAATGGGAATGTTATTTTCTGTAATGTTTCCATGACAGCGTTGTGAGAGCTGTAGTGTGGAGACTGGCCAAGACACTAGGTGGAGACAGAGGAGCCAGTGACTGTCCCATTTCTCTTCACTGTAGATAGCGGTGTACTCTGACTCTTGCATCTTTCTTGGGCAGGTGCTCTAAGAGGAGATGGTTATTCATTTGGTAATGCCATGTCAAACGTTTTAACACATTTTGTAAGAAAGCTCAAATTTGTGTTTTTTTTTAAACAAGTCCATGGAGACCCTCCATGTTTCAGTCTGTTTACGTCCATTTGGTGCCTTAGGAACACAACCCTGGTTCTAACACGCATGTTCTATGGGCCTCGTTTCTAAATATAAATATAAAAACTGAACTTGGCGTATTTGTATTTGTATTTATTATGAATCTGTGAATCTGAAAAGGTAGCAGCTACTCTTCCTGGGGTCCAGCAAAATGAAGGCAGTTATACATTTTTGAAAACATTACAATATACTCACAACATATGAAGATTTCACAACATATGAAGTGTGTGCACTCAGGCCCGTAATCTACGACCACATATCTAAAACACAAAATCCTTGTGTATGTGTGTGTATAGTGTGTGAGTATATTGTTTGTGTGTGAGTATAATGTTATCTTGTGTTTGTATCCATGTGTCTGTGCCTATGTTTGTGTTGTTGCACAATCCACGCTGTTCCATAAGGTGTATTTTTATATATATTTTTCCAATCTAATTCTACTGCTTGCAGGAGTTACTTGATGTGGAATAGAGTTCCATGTAGTCATGGCTCTACGTAGTACTGTGCACCCCCCATAGTCTGTTCTGGACTTGGGGACTGTGAAGAGACCTCTGGTGGCAGATCTTGTGTGGTATGCATGGGTGCCTGAGCTGTGTGGCAGTAGTTCAAACAGACAGCTAAGTGCATTCAACATGTCAATACCTCTCACAAATACAAGTGGTGATGAAGTCAATCTCTCCTCCACTTTGAGCCAGGAGAGATTGACATGCATATTATTAATGCTAGCTCTCTGCGTACATCCAACAACAGTGCTGCCCCGTTCGGAGCCAATTGCAATTTTACTAAGTCCCTCTTTGTGGCACCTGACCACACGGTTGAACAGTAATTCAGGTGCAACAAAACTAGGGCCTGTAGGACCTGCCTTGTTGATAGTGCTGTTGAGAATGCAGAGTAACGCTTTATTATGGACAGACTTCTCCCCATCCGAGCTACTGTTGTATCAATATGTTTTGACCATGTCTATTTACAATCCAGGGTTACTCCAAGCAGTTTAGTCTCCTCAATTTCCACATTGTTCATTACAATATTTAGTTGAGGTTTAGTGAATGATTTGTCCCAAACACAATGATTTACATTTTTGAGATATTTAGGACTAACTTATTCCTTATCATTCTGAATAACTGCAGATCTTTGTTAAATCAGAGAGGTGCATAGTGTTGAGTCATTCGCATACATAGACATACTGGCTTTACTCAAACCCAGTGGCATGTTGTTAGTAAAGATTTGAAAAAGAAAGGGGCCTAGAAAGCTGCACTGGGAAATTCCTGATTCAACCTGGATTTTGTTGGAGAGGCTTTCATTAAAGAACAACCTCTGTGTTATGTTAAACAGGGAACTTTTTATCCACAATATAGCAGGAGATGTAAAGCCATAACACATACGTTTTTCCAGCAACAGACTATGTTCGATAATGTCAAAAGCAGCACTGAAGTCTAACAACACAGCACCCACAATCTTTTTATCATCAATTTCTCTCAGCCAATCATCAGTCATTTGTGTAAGTTCTTGTGCTTGTTGAATGTCCTTCCCTATAAGCATGCTGAAATGCTGTTGTCAATTTGTTTACTGTAAAATAGCATTGTATCTGGTCAATTTTTTTTCCAAAAGTTTACTAAGGGTGGGTAACAGGCTGATTGATCGGCTATTTGAGCCAGTAAAGGGGGCTTTACTATTCTTAGGTAGCGGAATGACTTCTGCTTCTCTCCAGACCTGAGGGCACACACTTTCTAGTAGGCTTAAATTGAAGATATGGCAAATAGGAGTGGCAATATCTTCCGATATTATCCTCAGTCATTATCCATCCAAGTTGTCAGACCCTGGTGGCTTGTCATTGTTGACAGACAGCAATCATTTTTTCACCTCTTCCACACTTACTTCACAGAATTTTAAATTACAATGCTTGTCTTTCATAATTTGGTCAGATATACAGTGCCTTGCGAAAGTATTCGGCCCCCTTGAACTTTGCGACCTTTTGCCACATTTCAGGCTTCAAACATAAAGATATAAAACTGTATTTTTTTGTGAAGAATCAACAACAAGTGGGACACAATCATGAAGTGGAACGACATTTATTGGATATTTCAAACTTTTTTAACAAATCAAAAACTGAAAAATTGGGCGTGCAAAATTATTCAGCCCCTTTACTTTCAGTGCAGCAAACTCTCTCCAGAAGTTCAGTGAGGATCTCTGAATGATCCAATGTTGACCTAAATGACTAATGATGATAAATACAATCCACCTGTGTGTAATCAAGTCTCCGTATAAATGCACCTGCACTGTGATAGTCTCAGAGGTCCGTTAAAAGCGCAGAGAGCATCATGAAGAACAAGGAACACACCAGGCAGGTCCGAGATACTGTTGTGAAGAAGTTTAAAGCCGGATTTGGATACAAAAAGATTTCCCAAGCTTTAAACATCCCAAGGAGCACTGTGCAAGCGATAATATTGAAATGGAAGGAGTATCAGACCACTGCAAATCTACCAAGACCTGGCCGTCCCTCTAAACTTTCAGCTCATACAAGATGAAGACTGATCAGAGATGCAGCCAAGAAGCCCATGATCACTCTGGATGAACTGCAGAGATCTACAGCTGAGGTGGGAGACTCTGTCCATAGGACAACAATCAGTCGTATATTGCACAAATCTGGCCTTTATGGAAGAGTGGCAAGAAGAAAGCCATTTCTTAAAGATATCCATAAAAAGTGTTGTTTAAAGTTTGCCACAAGCCACCTGGGAGACACACCAAACATGTGGAAGAAGGTGCTCTGGTCAGATGAAACCAAAATTGAACTTTTTGGCAACAATGCAAAACGTTATGTTTGGCGTAAAAGCAACACAGCTGAACACACCATCCCCACTGTCAAACATGGTGGTGGCAGCATCATGGTTTGGGCCTGCTTTTCTTCAGCAGGGACAGGGAAGATGGTTAAAATTGATGGGAAGATGGATGGAGCCAAATACAGGACCATTCTGGAAGAAAACCTGATGGAGTCTGCAAAAGACCTGAGACTGGGACGGAGATTTGTCTTCCAACAAGACAATGATCCAAAACATAAAGCAAAATCTACAATGGAATGGTTCAAAAATAAACATATCCAGGTGTTAGAATGGCCAAGTCAAAGTCCAGACCTGAATCCAATCGGGAATCTGTGGAAAAAACTGAAAACTGCTGTTCACAAATGCTCTCCATCCAACCTCACTGCGCTCGAGCTGTTTTGCAAGGAGGAATGGGAAAAAATTTCAGTCTCTCGATGTGCAAAACTGATAGAGACATACCCCAAGCGACTTACAGCTGTAATCGCAGCAAAAGGTGGCGCTACAAAGTATTAACTTAAGGGGGCTGAATAATTTTGCACGCCCAATTTTTCAGTTTTTGATTTGTTAAAAAAAGTTTGAAATATCCAATAAATGTCGTTCCACTTCATGATTGTGTCCCACTTGTTGTTGATTCTTCACAAAAAAATACAGTTTTATATCTTTATGTTTGAAGCCTGAAATGTGGCAAAAGGTCGCAAAGTTCAAGGGGGCCGAATACTTTCGCAAGGCACTGTACTTGGATGTGTAGTGTCAACGTTTGTTGCTGGCAATGTCATGCCTTAAGTTTGCTAATCTTGCCAATTAAAATATTATTAAAGTAGTTGGCAATATCAGTGGGTTTTATGATGAATGAGCCATCTGATTCAATGAATGATGGAGCGGAGTTTGCCTTTTTGCCCAAAATGTCATTTAAGGTGCTCCAAAGGCTTTTACTATAATTCTTTGTCTTTTATCTTTGTTTCATAGTGTAGTTTCTTCTTCTTTTTATTCAGTTTAGTCACATGACTTCTCAATTTGCAGTACGTTTGCCAGACCTATTTGCCATTTTTATTGCCTAATCCCTCTCAACCATACCACTTTTAAATTCCTCAACAATCCACGAGGATTTAACAGATTTTACAGTAATTTTCTTAATGACAGACACTTACGCTATGCCCTCCGACGAACCATCAAACAAGCAACGTGTCAATACAGGACTAAGATTGAATCGTACTACACCCGGTCTGACACTCGTCGGATGTGGCAGGGCTTGAAAACTATTACGGACTACAAAGGGAAGCACAGCCGCAAGTTGCCCAGTGACAAGAGCCTACCAGATTAGCTAAATTACTTTTATGCTCGCGTCGAGGCAAGCAATGCTGAAGTATGCATGAGAGCATCAGGTGTTCCGGGTGACTGTGTGATCACGCTCTCCGTAGCCAATGTCCGAGTAAGACCTTGAAACAGGTTAGCATTCACAAGGCCAAAGGGCCAGATAGATTACCAGGACGTGTAGTCGGAGCATGCTCTTCACTAACATTTTCATCCTGTCCCTGACCGAGTCTGTAATACCAACATGTTTCAAACAGACCACTATATTTCCTGTGCCCAAGAACAACAAGGTGACCTGCCTAAATGACTACCAACTCGTAGCACTCACGTCTGTAGCCATGAAGTGCTTAAAAAGGCTGGTCGTGGCTCACATCAACACCATTATCCCAGAAACCCTAAACCCACTCCAATTTGCATACCGCCCTAAAAGATCCACCGATGATGCAATCTCTATTGCACTCCACACTGCCCTTTCCCAACTGGACAAAAATAACACCTATGTGAGAATGCTATTCTTTGACGACAGCTTAGTGTTCAACACCATAGTGCCCTCCAAAGCTCATCACTAAGCTAAGGACCCTGGCAGTGTGGTGCCAGGATGACAACCTCTCCCCCAAAGTAATCAATACAAAGGAGATGATTGTGGACTACAGGAAAAGGAGGGCCGAGCACACCCCAATTCTCATCGACGGAGCTGTAGTGGAGCAGGTTGAGAGCTTCAAGTTCTTTGGTGTCCACATCACCAACAAACTATTATGGTTCAAACACACCAAGACAGTCATGAAGAGGGCTCGACAACGCCTATTCCCCCCCAGGAGACTGAAAATATTTGTCATGGGTCCTCATATCCTCAAAAAGTTAGGGCCTCCCGGGTTAAGGGCACTGTATTGCAGCGCCAGCTGTGCTACCAGAGACTCTGGGTTCGCGCCCACGCTCTGTCGTAACCGGACGCAACCGGGAGGTCCGTGGGGCGACGCACAATTGGCCTAGCGTCGTCCGGGTTAGGGAGGGGTTGGCCGGTAGGGATAACCTTGTCTCATCACGCGCCAGCGACTCCTGTGGCGGGCCGGGCGCAGTGCGCGCTAACTACGCTGGTACAGTGCCTTGCAAAAGTATTCACCCCCTTGGCATTTTTCCTATTTTGTTGCATTACAACCTGTAATTTAAATGGATTTTTATTTGGATTTCATGTCATGGACATACACAAAATAGTCCAAATTGCTGAAGTGAAATGAAAAAAATATATACTTGTTTCAAAAAAATAAAAAAAATAAAAACTGAAAAGTGGTGCGTGCATATGTATTCATCCCCTTTGCTATGAAGCCCCTGAATAAGATCTGGTGCAACCAATTATCTTCAGAAGTCACATAATTAATTAAATAAAGTCCACCTGTGTGCAATCTAAGGGTCACATGATCTGTCACACGATCTCAGTATATATACACCTGTTCTGAAAGGCCCCTGTCACGCCCTGACCTTAGTTATCTTTGTTTTCTTTATTATTTTGGTTAGGTCAGGGTGTGACGAGGGGGGTTTGTTTAGTTTTTGTATTGTCTAGGGGTTGTTGTATATCTAGGTGTTTATACGTCTATGGTTGCCTAGATTGGTTCTCAATCAGAGGCAGCTGTTTATCGTTGTCTCTGATTGGGGACCATATTTAGGTAGCCATTTTGTCTAGGGTTTTTGTGGGTTCTTATTCTATGTTTAGTTTCCTGTCTGCACTAGCCATTTTCACAGTTCGGTTTGTTGTATAGTTTGTTCAGTGTTCTTTCTTTCATTAAAGAAGTATGTACGCTTACAACGCTGCGCCTTGGTCTCCTCCATATGACGACCGTGACAGCCCAAGAGTCTGCAACACCACTAAGCAAGGGGCACCACCAAGCAAGTGGCACCATGAAAATCAAGGAGCTCTCCAAACAGGTCAGGGACAAAATTGTGGAGAAGTACAGATCAGGGTTGGGTTATAAAAAATATCCGAAACTTTGAACATCCCACGGAGCACCATTAAATCCATTATTAAAAAATGGAAAGAATATGGCACCACAACAAACCTTCCAAGAGAGGGCCGCCCACCAAAACTCACGGCCCAGGCAAGGAGGGCATTAATCAGAGAGGCAACAAAGAGACCAATGATAACCCTGAAGGAGCTGCAAAGCTCCACAGCGAAGATTAGAGTATCTGTCCATAGGACCACTTCAAGCCGTACACTCCACAGAGCTGGGCTTTACGGAAGAGTGGCCAGAAAAACAAGCAAACACGCTTTGGTGTTCGCCAAAAGGCATGTGGGAGACTCCCCAAACATATGGAAGAAGGCACTCTGGTCAGATGAGACTAAAATGTAGCTTTTTGATGTTCTTTTTGGTGTTCTCGGGGTGATGAGAGTTCTCGGGGTGATTTGTCTGGCACAAACCCAACACCTACCCACAATGAAGCATGGTGGTGGCAGCATCATGCTGTGGGGATGTTTTTCATCGGCAGGGACTGGAAAAGTGGTCAGAATTGAAGGAATGATGGATGGTGCTAAATACAGGGACATTTTTAAGGGAAACCTGTTTCAGTCTTCCAGAGATTTGAGACTGGGATGGAGGTTCACCAGCAGGACAATGACCCTAAGCATACTGCTAAAGCAGCACGTGAGTGGTTTAAGGGGGAACATTTAAATGTCTTGGAATGGCCTAGTCAAAGCCCAGACTTCAATCCAATTGAGAAAAGATGGTTGTACAAAAGCAGGAACCCATCAAACTTGAAGGAGCTGGAGTAGTTTTGCATTGAAGAATGGGCAAAAATCCCAGTGGCTAGATGTGCCAAACTTATAGAGACATATGCCAAGAGACAAGAGACTTGCAGCAGTAATTGCTGCAAAAGGTGTTTGTGTAAATCAAATGATACACACACCCCAAAAAATAAATTTGAATTCCAGGTTGTAAGGCAACAAAATAGGAAAAATGCCAAGGGGGTGAATACTTTTGCAAGGCACTGTAGGTTGATTGATAACCTGAACCAGGTTGCAGGCTTTCTCTTTAGTGGGCAGCCTGATGAAAGCCATACAATATTTAAATCAACCAGGAAATATACCTCTCTATTGATATCACATACATTATCAAGCATTTCACACATGTTATTCAGATACTGACTGTTAGCACTTGGTGGTCTATAGCAGCTTCCCTCCAGAATGGGCTTTAAGTGAAGCAAATGAACCTGTAGCCATATTACTTCAACAGTATTTAACAGGAGATCATATCTAAGCTTTACAGGAATGTGGCTCCGGATGTAAACAGCCACACCTCCACCTTCGGCATTTCTGTATTTTCTGTTGATCTTATAATCATGTATTGCTACCCCTGTATCATAAAAGCTACTATCTAAGTGAGTTTCAGAGATTGTCAGATATGAATGTCATCTGTTACTAGCAAATTATTGATTTCATGAACCTGGACTATTAACGTGGGCTATTTTTTAACACTTTTCTGGGATGCATTATTGTTTTCATTGCTTTACTGGGAAGCTTAGCGGAAGTAGAGATGCTCAGGTTATTTATGTTAGTGCAGAGTGAGCTGCACACAGTGGACTTCCTCCTAGGGCACACCACCTCAGTGCTAACAGTATAACTCTGGTTCATAGGCATATGATTACTGCATACAATAGCTGTAAAAACTGCAGAGGCATTTGGGGCAGTAAGAGGGATATAAATTAGGTTACTTACATAGTGTCTTCCAACTCCCCTGGGATAATGTAGATTTGCTGAAGCATTATGACAACTCAGCAACACAATGGTAGGGATTAAATGAGCTGGACTTGGGTCATTGATAAGTCATTGTCTCAACATGTCCTTATAAAGCTGTGAAGGGATCCAGGAACCCAAATGATTTGGGTGGATGCCATCCTCCTTATAATAGAAACTTTGTCTCCAGAAGGTATCAAAATTAGGCTATTTTTCTAAATGGGGGATATAATGACACGCTTTCCTAAAAATATAATAGGAAAACATAATAAGAAGATGTAGCCATTTGCCTTTAGTGAGGAGAGCGAAAATCTATGTTTTCTGTTCTTGGAATCTAAAATAATTATACATAGGAATCTATTTCCTATTATTTATTTTATTTTCATAATCATTGCATAATAAATATAGTGGAAACTCGCCTAGCCAGAGTAGCTTCGCCTTCATGTGGGCGCTAGCAAGCATGCTAGGTAGTGCTAGGTATCAAAGGCCATTGTCAACCAATCCTGTAGGGGTTGGAAGCTATGATGAGCTTTGATTGGTTACTCTCGCTGCGATATTGGACAAGATTTGCTTTAAGTTATGCTTTGCCCAACATTGGTCCTGCCCTGTTCAGCTCCCTCGCCCATTGAAAAAGAATGGGAAGCCGTTGTTTCACTTCGATGCAGTCACTAGTGTATAGGCCCCACAATTCCCCATATGTATAGGTCCCATATTAAGTGTGAAATTTATGCAACGGTTATAACTAAGGCCACAGGGCTGTGACTTTTCTCCCAGTTCACTGGAATACAGAAGCCAACTTGTGCACATTGGTATTGCATCCTAAAGAGATGTGGGGCCAACCCTGCTCACAATTAAGTTGCTACTGTAACTTCATCATTGGTCAAAGAAATCACATTTAGGAGGTCCTTTTATCCAATTTATTATTTTATTGATGTGACAGTGTGGCATATCAGGATATGTATATACACTACATGACTAAAAGTATGTGGACACCTGCTCGTCAAACACCTGCTCGTCAAACATCTAATTTCCTGTGGCGGCCCTCACGAGAGATAGTTTCATCGTAGAGCTTGATGTTTTTGTGACTGCACTTGAAGAAACTTTTCCGGATCGACTGACCTTTATGTCTTAAAGTAATGATGGACTCTCATTTCTCTTTGCTTATTTGAGCTGTTCTTGACATAATATGGACTTGGTCTTTTAGCAAATAGAGCTATCTTCTGTATACCACCCCTACCTTGTCACAACTGATTGGCTAAAACGCATTAAGAAGGAAATAAATTCCACAAATTAACGTTTAACAAGGAACACCTGTTAATTGAAATGCATTCCAGGTGCATGAAGTTGGTTGAGAGGATACCAAGAGTGTGTAAAGCTGTCATCAAGGCAAAGGGTGGCTATATTTGAAGAATCTCAAATATAAAATATATTTTGATTTAACACTTTTTTGGTTATTACATGATTCCGTATGTGTTATTTCATGGTTTTGATGTCTTCACTATTATTCTACAATGTAGAAAATAGAACAAAATTAAGAAAAACCCTTAAATTAGTAGGTGTGTCCAAACTTTTGACTGGTACTGTATATATACTGTATTTTCCTGCTGTAGCAAACGGGGTCAAATTAAGAACCCCTATATATATTTGAGCTAGTTTGCTACAGCAGGAAAATAATCCTGCAGCAAGAGGACATTTGAATTATTATGTGTATTATAGTTAATTTACATTTTTGTAGGGGTTGATACATTTTTCGTTATGGAAAATCAACTCAAGTGGAAATTACCAACTTCAAAAGCCTTTTTAAAACTCAAATACACTACAAATGTGCATTTCCTGCTGTGCAGGAACATTCTCAGCAACAAAAGAGTGATCAAATTAAGATCCTACATCTGCACCACAACCATTGAGTCTGAATTTAACTTGCATTGGGTACATACCCTGCGAAAATGACAAGATGGGAAATAGAAGATTTCAAATCGAGTCTTAAATAAATCTGTATGTACTGCACCAGCAACAACGGTGAGAAGTAATCGCTTAACTTTGAATGGAACAAAATATTGTTGTACAGAAATTATATTTTTTCACTAGCTTAAATTTGTTAGTTCGTCATAAATGTTGCCTCACTAAATCTGATACATTTCCAGACTAAAATATGCCTTGTACAGGTATCTGTCTATGCCTCACCAAACCCTGTTACTTGTGCATGTACCCCAGTATGTCTAGTGCTGTCCGTTTCAGGAGCTAGACACCCAATTACTCCTTTTAGGGAGATGTTCTCACAAATGTTGCCTCCGTATATGCTGAGTACTTTGCTCTATGCCCATAAACAGTGCCAATAATAGACAAAACTGACAATTTAGATGAAGAGGAATAAGCATAAAAGCATGAGGTGCGTAGAAAGTGCATGTCATAATTAAATGACTTAATGGGTGAGGGTCCCCAGATAGATCACATGCAATTTACATCAAGAGTCAGTGTAATAAAGACTTTGTAAAACTTACATTGAAATTCAATTAGACTGTTGAATGCATAACCAAAGCCGTGAAAAATGAACTCATTGGGGGTCCCTTTTCATTTTTGCCCTCAGGCAAAAGAGACCATTAATTTAATACATTACAATTTTTTTTCACATTAGCATTTTTAAGTTACTGCGCATTTCAGTACTAATGTACCCTAATACAATAACAGAGGCTGCCAGAGACTGCATTATACAAACCAAGTAAGAAACTCAGCTACAATTGTTACCTTGAGTAGTCAGGCCACTTTCAATGAGTGAAGCTTGAAAAACGCCCAGCCAACCAAAAAACAAACAGCGGAAAAGGACTCTATTGTTTCATTGATTCATCGTATGTTAAGTTATTATTTTGCTGCAGGCGCCGCTCATGTTTCAGAGTTTGGAGAAAATAGCATCGACTTCAGTTGCAAGCAGTTGGCACTTCTTCATTTAAGATATTAGCGTTTTATCTCACAATAGTGGATGTGCACCCTTCAATCAACCAGAAAGTCAAAACAAAGCATCGAGCCCTTTAGATCCTCAACCCTTAAGAGAGGCTGTAATTAAAATATATTTCATTAACTGTTCCAGCATGGTAAATATACATTTACACAGGGTCAGTAAACTTTATAACACATAATGATTCCAAGTATAATTACTGTGTAACAGTAGCTATGAGAAATGTGGTAAAACGATGCAAAGTTGTTTACTGGTTGGTTCAAGTGTGGCCAATAATGTCAAGCAGGTCAACAGTATCCTGAGGCTACTAGCTAGTAGCAATTGGGTGTACAAACTATATACAATCTTTCCATGTTATGGCCCTTTTAATGGTATTGCTTTAGAATATATTATTTGTTTAATCTTGACTTAACCAAGTGGGTTAATTAAGAACCAGTTATTGTTGTCCATAATGACATTGGCCAATGGTTTGTTGCAAGGAAGATTTAAAATAAAATTGTTCAACCAATTCACATACAATTTCATTCACACACAAAGGAATGGGCCAGCATTAACTTACTGCAGCTACAACAGGTGTACAAGACAAGTCTAGTTTGATACAGAGAGGATGGTGTCGGTGAACCACAATGGTACAGACCATATTCATTTGGGAGTGGTTTGAGGCAAGACTGGTATGGGGAGATGTTATGTGTGTGCACATTTTGAAGTTGACATTTTGTTTTCCAAGGGGGCCATATTAAAATGTATCACACAGATGATGAATGTTTTTCAGAAGTTTCTAGTTTTATTTCATTCTCTTATTCTCTTATTGTGCCTTGCCCAACAACACTCATTCCCAGAGAGAGAGAGAGAGAGAGAGAGAGCGAGCGAGAGAGAGAGAGAGAACAACAACTCCATTTGAGAACAATGTACAGGGCATGTTTTGGACAGGCAGTGCTGGAGATGATTTAATAGAAAGTGGACAGCTGTAGGGAAATGCCCCCCAAATTAGTTTTCCGGTATAAGACAAGAGGAGGTTTGAACACTTAAGCCAATCTGGATGACTCCTCCATCTAAGGGACAAAGGAAACCAACACAACCATTTTCACACATCTCTAAAAATAACAGCATGGGGGACGTACACGTGTGGCAGAAAGAGGGGGGAATAGAGTTGTTAGTCAGGGAAAATCATGTATTATTAATGTAAACACTGTGAATGTAGTGCTTCTTTTCCTTGTTTTCCGCACGCATTTTTCCATTTGTCTTGTGTTGCTAAATTTTTTACGTTTTTTTTTCTCCCCACATCGGAGTGATGTTACATATAATTACTGACTTTGCACCAAAATCACATCTGACATCACTTGGTTAGCAAATTAGAACATTTCAGAGAGGGAATAAATCTCCTGGGACAGAAGGGCATAGAAAGAGTGAAAGTAACGTAAATATTACATGCACTTCCCCCGGAAAAGTGCCAAAATCATTTGAATTAACAGAAAAGATGTGAAGCCTAATTGAAAAGTTCTTATTTATATATTTATGTTTAGAGAGCTCATCAAGTTTTCGAGAACAGGATGCTCCTTGGCCACAAACACGGCATCATCATCTTCCACAGAAAAAGGCCAGGAAATGCTGAAGTGCGTTTTTGATTTATTTATCTTAACCCAGACGGATACTCCAAGCATTAGTAGGATTTTGCCATTTGGTGGTTGAAATAATGGATGGAATGTTCATTCATTTTTTATCCCCGCATGTTGTGTGAAGGGTAAACATGCTGTTTGAGATGTCTTTTCTCTGCTCAACTGTGTTTTCTCATTGTTAGCCTGAGTATAGGGTGTAGAACCTAGTCACAAAAGTGCATACAATGTATTCAAACTGAACGTGGAAAGCATTAGATGCCAACTTGACTTTCCAATAATTCTCAAGCATCTGTTTTCTTGACTAAAAATATTTTTATTTTACAATACATTGTAGGAAGACCCATGTCATCATGGAGCAATGTCAGTCAGTACATGAAAAGACAATTGTTAATTATTAATAATTTCCATGGGGAAAGCTGTTGTGAGGGCCCCATATCTCAATGTTGTTACAATGTCATATAATTAACAATCTTACACACATTGCTAACCTTCAGTCAAGTTCAAAGCAAGCTGTTTAGTTTAATTGAGTGTTATATAACTCTGTGTGGTCGCTAACTTTAAAGCTAAAATCTGGAAAATGGCACTTAGGACCACCACTAGTTTTGGTATACAGCTGAAGGATATGACTGGGAAAGGTTATTCTTCAAGAATCAATAGGTGAATATCAAGAATGTAAATGACCATTGAACAGAGTCCCAGATCACCTTTAAAGAAATTGCTGTTTCATAATAACTACTGTGTAACATAACAATGGCTATACTGTTTAATTTACCACTGAACAGATTTCCAGATTTTACCTTTAATGTCATTGTTTCATAATGCTCCAAGTTGTTTTACACTATATTTTTTATCTCAGAGAGCATTTCCGCAAAGAAATGTAAACAACTGACTGCAACAAGCAGGACTCATCATCCCAGATGGACTAAGTTATGCCACACCCGTACCTCACCACCAGTCATGCAATACAATGCTCTCACTTCGGACCCAGACTCCAACCCACGCACATCTTCTGATGGTGTGTTCTGAATCATTTTAATATGTCCTAATAACGCAGAGGGTATGATTGTGCTTTGCAAGCCCTCGAAGATGAAATATGTTACATTGGGGCCTGATAGTAAAGGATATTGCTTGCCGTTCATACATAATTGAACAATCTTGAATGTCAAACCAGTGGGAGCAAATGCAAGAGAAGCAACAGTACACCTCACCACAAGGTACACAACATCCTCTCAATTCTGAGTGAATGAACAGAAAAGGACATGTGTTATGTGGTATACCAAAGAACCGGGAGGAGCTTGACGTGAGCCGGTACAGCATTTGAGAGCCATTGGCAAAGATGTAATGGTCTTCTTATAGCATAGCCTTTAATAAAGCAAATGTTTCCCTGGCCTGACCCTACTGTTATTGAGAAATGTGTTGCTGGACATTTTGAGGATTGGGGTGCAAGCCACTGGGGTTGGGGTGCAAGCCACTGGGGTTGGGGTGCAAGCCACTGGGGTTGGGGTGCAAGCCACTGGGGTTGGGGTGCAAGCCATGTGTTCAAATCAATCAAATAAAATAACATGTCAAATATTAGTCACATGCGTCGAGTACAACAGCTATTCAGTAAAATGCTTACCTAAGAGCCCCAACATTTTTCACATTTTCCAATACTTACGAGCCCCCAAATGTTTCCAATTGTACTAGAATGTAAACATTTAAATTCCAGCTGCATTTTATTGGCTGCCTCTAGCTAAACCACAGGTGAAGAGTTTTAAAACATCTTGTTGGATTTAAATCTCTCAATCTTGCAGTTCCACTTCCCCTACTCATGTGTGGGCCTAGCTCTCCTACATAACACAAATACTACAGCTTAATAAAGAATACTGTAGAATTCTATACTACACACTGTAGCATCCCTCCATCGTGTAGTGCCTACTATAATATTTTTTGGTATACTGTAGAATTGTATACTATACACTGTAATATCCCTCGATCAGGTAATGCTTACTTTAGAAAAATGTAGATTGATTGGACTGCTAGCTAGCTTTACTGCTAGCTGCTTGCTTTGGCAATGCTGGTTTGAACGTGCTGGTCTTGGGGCGCTCATGCCAGGGATTTCCTCTTAGGTTCCCCTTCGATCATGTAGTGTTGTAGCATACTGTAGAATCATTTACTCAATCCCTTGATTGATTGATTTTATTTAACTATTTAAAAACACAATACAACCACAAATGTGGATACAATGCATTTAGAAATCTGTCGAGCATAACCCTAAAAATTAAACAATAGTATTTATATTCTGGTCCTGGTTCAAACATCCAATGTTACACATTTACAACTAACTCACATGAAAAAGCAGTATAGCATACTATGGCATAAATACTTTATTATTACTATATTTATAAACTATAGTGTTTTGACTGTCGTATACTATAGCATTGACTAGTGTTTTTGCGGACATGACTGAAGTAAACTATAGTATTCAGTGTAGTGTTTTTGCAGACATGACTGTAGTATACTATATCAAATCAAATGTATTTATATAGCCCTTCTTACATCAGCTGATATCTCAAAGTGCTGTACAGAAACCCAGCCTAAAACCCCAAACAGCAAGCAATGCAGGTGTAGAAGCACAGTGGCTTGGAAAAACTCCCTAGAAAAGGCCAAAATCTAGGAAGAAACCTAGAGAGGAACCAGGCTATGGGGGGTGGCCAGTCCTCTTCTGGCTGTGCTGGGTGGAGATTATAACAGAACATGGCCAATATGTTCAAATGTTCATAAATGACCAGCATGGTCAAATAATAATAATCACAGTAGTTGTCGAGGGTGCAACAGCTCAGCACCTCAGGAGTAAATGTCAGTTGGCTTTTCATAGCCGATCATTAAGAGTATCTCTACCGCTCCTGCTGTCTCTAGAGAGTTGAAAACAGCAGGTCTGGGACAGGTAGCACATCCGGCGAACAGGTCAGGGTTCCATAGCCGCAGGCAGAACAGTTGAAACTGGAGCAGCAGCACGGCCAGGTGGACTCTGGACAGCAAGGAGTCATCATGCCAGGTAGTCCTGAGGCATGGTCCTAGGGCTCAGGTCCTCCGAAAGAGAGAAAGAGAAAATTAGAGAGAGCATACTTAAATTCACACAGGACACGGATAAGACAGGAGAAGTACTCCAGATATAAAAAACTGACCCTAGCCCCCCGACACAAACTACTGCAGCATAAATACTGGAGGCTGAGACAGGAGGGGTCAGGAGACACTATGGCCCCATCCGATGATACTCTTGGACAGGGCCAAACAGGAAGGATATAACCCCACCCACTTTGCCAAAGCACAGCCCCCACACCACTAGAGGGATATCTTCAACCACCGACTTACCATCCTGAGACAAGGCTGAGTATAGCCCACAAAGATCTCCGCCATCGCACAACCCAATGGGGGGCGCCAACCCAGACAGGAAGATCACGTCAGTGACTCAACCCACTCAAGTACCGCACCCCTCCTAGGGACGGCATGAAAGAGCACCAGTAAGCCAGTGACTCAGCCCCTGTAATAGGGTTAGAGGCAGAGAATCCCAGTGGCGAGAGGGGAACCGGCCAGGCAGAGACAGCAAGGGTGGTTCGTTGCTCCAGAGCCTTTCCGTTTACCTTCACACTCCTGGGCCAGACTACACTCAATCATATGACCCAATGAAGAGATGAGTCTTCAGTAAAGACTTAAAATGTTGAGACCGAGTCTACTATAACATTCACTGTACTGTCTTTGAGAACTTTACTGTAGTATTCACTGTAATGTTTGTGCGGACATGACTGTAGTATACTATAGAGCCTTGCACAGGCATGAATTTTAAACCCGAGCCCTACCCATGTGCGATTGCTTCAGTTAAATTTAAAGCACTGCCCAAAATAAGAAATAACTTCCTAAGTTAGTAACTCCTTTAGCTGCTTCTCTCTGTCATGAGAGAACAGTTAGCTACTTTTCATCACTCTAAACTCTTGACAACTCAAGGAACATTATTATTTGCTGTGAAATAATCTCTCCTGTATTTGACAAGGTTGAAGGGCTTGACACCATGTTATGATCTTAGATATGACTGTACTGCGCAGCAGAGCACGAGCAAATGGCTCAACTTCAAAATGGTAATGATCAATTTAGTGATACCCGAGCCCTACCCGTACCTTAGTCATTGATGAAAAAACAGACCCTACCCAGCCCTAACCTGATGTATATTGTCGGGGCGTCGGTCTCGGGTAGCAGAGCTATAGTATTCACTAGCGTTTTTTGCGGACATGACTGTAGTATACTATAGTATTCACGGTAGTGTTTTCGCAGTCATGACTAGTATACTATAGTATCCACTGTAGTGTTTTTCCCGGATTTCATTGTTGTCTTTTAACAGACATGACTGTCACGCCCTGGCCATAGAGAGGCTTTTTATTCTCTATTTTGGTTAGGCCAGGGTGTGACTAGGGTGGGCATTCTATGTTTTTGTATTTCTTTGTTTTTGGCCGGGTATGGTTCTCAATCAGGGACAGCTGTCTGTCGTTGTCTCTGATTGAGAACCATACTTAGGTAGCTCTTGCCCACATGGTTTTGTGGGTAGTTGCTTTTTGTTTTTGTGTCTGCACCAGACAGAACTGTTTCGGTTGTTCTCTTTGTTGTTTTGTCAGTCAGTGTTCTGTTCTATTAAATAATGATCAACACGTACCACGCTGCACCTTGGTCCTCACCTTCTTCCACCAACAGCCGTTATGATGACTAGTATACTATTCTATTCATTGTACTGTTTTTGCGGACATGATTGTAGTATACTGTAGTAACACCTGACGACTAGGTTTAGCTAAAATGGCACAACCACCAGACTACACCAGTTACTGTTTAATGTAATTAATCATTAATCTGGCCCTTTGTACTTCTGATGGTATAAAAGAAAGAACAGTTAACCACTGTATTTACATAAACAATAAATATTTTAGAATACGAATTACTTTATTTAAAGACAGTCACCTTATCGGAAGGTGCTGCCAATAAACTGCCTGGACCTCAAACCAGCAATGTCTCTCCAAACCAAGCAAAAGGACGTTATTGCAGTGGCTTTACACAATGAACATCTTGAATAAAGTTGCCGCTATGTCGTTACGTGTCCTACGTACACTTGTAACAACCTAATCATTACGAAACTTCTATTGATCAAAGCCACACGTAGCAAATAAGCAATTACATTTTTTGTTGTCCAAATTCAACACTCATTGACCTCCATACAAAAACTCCTCACTTGTGTTCGAGAAAACACCCCCTGCTGGAGAAGACACATTTTGGGCCCCAGTTACCCCTCCAGTGTCTTCACTTCCCCTCTGTCTCGCCTGAACATGACCAAAGTGTGCTTATGCATTTCCTGCATGTCCTCCCCTAATAAGGGTGCCCAGGGAAATAGTGAACAGAATTTTGGTACCTAGCCTGTCACACAGTATTCTTCAGTTACAAGATTGTGACTGACTGAAGTTTAGGTTAGGGTTATGGTGATGCCCATCTACTATGGGACTCCAGTTAAAGAGTAGGCGGGGGCAGAGATGCAATTCAGTTTAAGAGTCTTTATAAACTCAGCAAAAAAAAAGAAACATCCCTTTTTCAGGACCCTGTCTTTCAAAGATAATTCATAAAAATTCAAATAACTTCACCGATCTTGGTAAAAGGTTTAAACACTGTTTCCCATGCTTGTTCAATGAACCATAAACAATGAATAAACATGCACCTGTGGAACAGTCGTTAAGACACTAACAGCTTACAGACGGTAGGCAATTAAGGTCACAGTTATGAAAACTTAGGACACTGAAGAGGCCTTTCTACTGACTCTGAAAAACACCAAAAGAAAGATGCCCAGGGTCCCTGCTCATCTGCGTGAACATGCCTTAGGCATGCTGCAAGGAGGCATGAGGACTGCAGATGTGGCCAGGGCATTAAATTGCAATGTCTATATTGTGAAACGCCTAAGACAGCGCTACAGGGAGACAGGATGGACAGCTGATCGTCCTCGCCGTGGCAGACCATGTGTAACAACACCGCGGGACAGATACAGGATGTCAACAACAACTGCCCGAGTTATACCAGGAACACACAATCCCTCCATCAATGCTCAGACTGTCCGCAATAGGCTGAGAGAGGCTGGACTGAGGGCTTGTAGGCCTGTTGTAAGGCAGGTCCTCACCAGACATCACCGGCAACAACGTCTCCTATGAGCACAAACCCACTGTTGCTGGACCAGACAGGACTGGCAAAAAGTGCTCTTCACTGATGAGTTGCGGTTTTGTCTCACCGGGGGTGATGGTTGGATTCGCGTTCATCGTCAAAGGAATGAGCGTTACACAGAGGCCTATACTCTGGAGCGGGATCGATTGAGGTGTAGGGTCCATCATGGTCTGGGGCGGTGTGTCACAGCATCATCGGACTGAGCTTGTTGTCATGGCAGGCAATCTCAACACTGTGCGTTACAGGGAAGACATCCTCCTCCCTCATGTGGTACCCTTCCTGCAGGCTCATCCTGACATGACCCTCCAGCATGACAATGCCACCAGCCATACTGCTCGCTCTGTGTGTGATTTCCTGCAAGACAGGAATGTCAGTGTTCTGCCATGGCCATTGAAGAGCCCGGATCTCAATCTCATTGAGCATGTCTGGGACCTGTTGGATCGGAGAGTGAGAGTAAGTGAGGGAGGGCCATCCCCCCCAGAAATGTAAGGGAACTTGCCTTAGTGGAAGAGTGGGGTAACATCTCACAGCAAGAACTGGCAAAGCTGGTGCAGTCCATGAGGAGGAGATACTCCAGAACTTAATGCAGCTGGTGGCCACACCAGATAGTGACTGTTACTTTTGATTTTGACCCCCCCCCCTTTGTTCAGGGATACATTATTCAATTTCTGTTAGTCACATGTCTGTGGAACTTGTTCAGTTTATGTCTCAGTTGTTGAATCTCGTTATGTTCATACAAATATGTATACATGTTAAGTTTGCTGAAAATAAACACAGTTTACAGTGAGAGGATGTTTATTTTTTTGCTAAGTTTAAATTCAGGTAAGATGATACATGACAGGGAATGATTGACTGTGGATGACATGAGACTCATCTTGAATTAAGACTTGGTTGGCTTTGTATATAGTATGGTTTATCTAAAAAGAGACAGAAAGGTGCAAATAATAACGGCAATAACAGCAAAGAACATACAATTAAATCAGCTGTTAATGGCAATAATCAATGACAATATGCAAATGAAATAAGCATATAAATTGGTAACGCTATGCATAAAAGTAGCAGTGATTAACAATGAATGGCCAGAGAGGGAGTGCAATAGCATGCAGCATGGTAGGCCAAAACTTTAGCAGGCTAATTTATCAAAAGCTACATAGCACATCATGGCAAGCAAACAAACAATATAAAGCTAACAAAAGTAGCAAGCATAGCCATAAAGCAGGCCTAGTCAGCATAGGAAAGGCAATGCAAAAAAGTGCAACAATTTTTAACGTGTCCACTAACAATAGAAATACCAAAGAGAACAGATCAATAGACTCAAAATTGCTATTTGACTGAGCCATTAGCATTTCACAGCCATTAGTGTCCAATATCAACTACACAAAACAAACAATATCCTCTTCTATAAGATAAAAGGCTTGTACTTACATTTCAATGACGCATACTGGTTGTTGTTTGAGAGTTGTTTGTCATGCTCAACTACTCAGCTCTGTCTGGGTGAAGGATCCAGATTGATAGGAGGCGCCCACGAACCTAGTATTTATTTATTTATAGGGGACAATGCACATGAATCAACATCAATATTACAATAATGCAACATCCATGTTAATGTGCCGGGGTTAGCCAAAAGCTAATTTGCACCTGTAGTACCTGGGCAGGTAAGGGCCTTTACACAGCCACTATAGAATTACTCACTAAAACAATACAAAATACAAATACATTACATCCAATAATATATCATTCTAACAACAACACCATCATCATCATCATCATCATCATCATCAACTGTCATCTTACATATGAGGAACCACAGATAATTCATGTGTACAGGTTGATAGATTTGAGCCATGTTTTCAAATTAAATTTAAAAAATACAATAATCAATGCAGCTTCTCAAGTCCATGGGCATTGCATTCCAGGATATTGTAGCTCTAACAGAGAAGGCCGAGTGACTGATTTTACTGTGTCAAAAAGGAACAACACAATCCCCTCTAGTTACTGCCCTTGTTATCCTGGAAGTGCTTTCCTTGAGCATGATAAGCCGCCATTGGGGTGGAGGGGCAAGACCATGCAGGATCTTAAAGGCTTGCATCTGCATATTGCTTAAAGCTGAAAGCTATCCAGCCTAAATCAATTATGTTTGTAAATGATTTGACAGTGGTGGTAACTGTTTGGTTTGTTATCAAAAATATTTAGTGTTTGTTTGTAGAGTGATTCAATTGGTTTCAGAAAAATAGCTCCTGCTCGTGACCAACATGTGAGGCAATATCTCAGATGTGAGAAGATCATAGCATACATAGTTGGGCGGCCTCCAGAGGAAGGAAAGGTCTTATAAACCTAAAGTTGGATAATCCAAACTTGACCGTGTTAACCACCTTCTTCACATGTTTCTTAAATGTCAAGTTGTCCAAATGACACCAAGATACCTGAAGTAAGACACAACTTTCAGATTCTCCCCATTAACAAGATCAGCTTGTTGGGAAGAATCAATGGATTTCTTAGAGAAGTACATACAAAGTCTTGTCGATATTTAAATGCAGGCAATAATTAGTATTCCATTTAGAAACATGTACCATGGCTTCAGCTGTCTATTTTTTTAGTGTACATACAGAACTGTATCGTCTGCATGTTAACTTGTGGGCAAGCAAGTGGGAGATCATTTATAGATAGTAAACAGAAGGGGACCTAATATTGACCCTTGTGGTACCCCAGTGTTATAGTAAAGAGAGTCCGACTGAGTGTCCCCCAAACAAACCCTTTGACTTCTATTTGTCAGGTAGGAATACATCCAAATAATAACTTCAGTGGACACATTTAAGGGAGGATAGTTTGGATAGAAGGACCTCATGATTCACAGTATCAAAGGCCTTTTTAATATCCAAAAAGACTGCTCCAACTTCACCACTTAGAGTATGTCCACTTTAGATTTAATGCACTCCAGATTATAGCAATTGGCTGTTTCGGTAGAATGGTTTGTTCTGAATCCAAATTGCATTTGATGTATGGAGTTTCCCTGAATGAGGTGATCAGTCAGATGATCAGTCACCCATCTTTCAGCTACTTTTTATAGCACTAGAATAATTCTTATAGGTCTGTATTTTTCCACCAGTGTTAGGTCATCAGATTTTAAAGCAGGTACCACTGCAGCAGACTTCAAGCATTGGGGAAGAACACATATGATGGGAAGATTAACTAATGTACAATAGTGGCAAACAGAGAATATTTGTGTCTCTTCAGGAATACAGTGAAAATACATATTTTGTTCTAGAGCTCCTGAAGAAGCTAATAATACTGTCCACTGCTGATGCTGAGATTTCAGGAATTCGTAATATTGTTTTTTAAAATTATCTATGAGGTGAGAACTGTGGTCTTGAAAATCTTTGAGCCAGTTCCCTGACAGAGTCAACAAAACAAATTGTTAAAGGTGGTGGACATGAAATCGGAGTCTTGCATTAGAATCAAATTAACCTTCAATTCAGGATGGTTTTTTGGACTTCTCAGCTCCTCTCCCTGGTAGTTTGAGATTTTTCCAAATCACTTTGCCATTTCCATTTGATTCATTGATCACTCTAAGAAAGAACTCTGCTTTTGCTTTTTTTATATACCTTACCATCTTATTTCTCAGTGGTGTAAATATACGTCTGTCATCCTTCTGACCAGACCTCAATGCCTTTTTAAAGGAACGATCCCGTTCTCTCATCTGCATCCAGACGTCCTCGTTGAGCCATGGTAGAGAAGTTTTCCGTCTTGGCTTACGTTGAACTTTCCTTAGTAAAACAGGTATCCGCTTTATCAACAGCTGATAGAAATGTTCCGTATCCAGACTCTGGGTCTTCATTTCTTAACAGATCAGAGCAGTCAATTTGACTTGTAGCTGAATCGTAGTTACTCTGCTCACTTTTCAGTATTTTTTTATCTTACTGTTGCACATTAATATGGTTCTTACTACAGTATATAATGTCTGCAAAAACCCTATAGTGAATAGTCCAGTATACTGTAGTCATGTCCGCAAAAACACAACAGTAAACTACAGTCATGTCCTTAAAAACATTATAGTGAATACTACAGGATACTAGTCATATTCACAAAATCACTGCAATGAATACTACAGTAAAGTCTGCAAAAATCACTACAGTTAATACTACAGTCATGGCCGCAACAACTCTACCGTGAAAATTATAGAATACTAGCATACTAAAATCTGCAAAAACACTACAGTGAATACAATAGTTTACTTCAGTCATGTTCGAAAAAAACACTACAGTGATTATTATAGTATACTATAGTCATCTCTGGAAAAACACTACAGCAAATACTATAGTAGTCTGCAAAAACACTACAGTGAAAACTATATTATACTACATTCATGTCAGCAAAAACACTACAGTGGATAATACAGTAACATTTGAAAAAACACTACAGTGAATACTATACTATACTCGAGTCATGTCCACAAAAACACTACAGTGAATACTATACTATACTTGAGTCATGTCCACAAAAACACTACAGTGAATACAACAGTAAAGTCGGCAAAAATCACTATAGAGAATTCTAGAGTATAGTACAGTAATGGCCGCAAAAATACTACAGTATACTACAGTTATATCCACAACACCACTACAGTCAAAACAATATTATACTATAATCATGACCGCAAAAACACTGCAGTGACCACTACAGTAAAATCTGCAAAAACACAACAGTAAATACTAGAGTAGAATAAATAAAAAAACACTACAGTGAATACTTTAGTATACTAGAGTAACGTCCACAAAAATGCTATGGTGAATGCTACATTAAAGTCTGCAAAGACTATACAGTATACCACAGTCATGTCTGCAAAAACAGTATGGTAAATACTACAGTAAAGTAAAAATAAACACTAAAGTGAATACTTTAGTATACTAGAGACATGTCCACAAAAACACTACAGTGAAAACTACACTAAAGTCAGCAAAAACACTACAGTGAAGAAAACAGTAACGTGTACAAAAACACTACAGTGAATACTCAAGCATACTACAGTAAAGCCAGCAAAAAGACTACAGTGAATACTACAGTAAAGTTAGCAAAAACACTAGTCAATATTACAGTAAAGTCGTCAAAAACACTAAAGTGTATATTATAGTATACTACAGTCATGTCCACAAATACTACAGTAAATACTGGTTATGTCTGCAAAAACGCTAAAGTGTATACAATAGTATACAACAGTGATGTCTGCAAAACGACTGCAGTGAATACTATAATATATTAAAGTCTTCAAAAATACTACCGTCATGTCCGCAACGCTACAGTGAATACTATACTCCATTCATATCCGCAAAAACAGAACAGTTAATACTACAGTGAAGTTTGCAAAAACACAACAGTAAATACTTTACTATACTAGAGTCATGTCCACTAAAACAGAACAGTGACTAAATACTACAGTAAATTCTGCAAAAACACTACAGTGAATTAAAGAGTATACAACAGTGAAGTCTGAAAAAAACATAAAGTAAATTCTTTAGCGTACTAGAGTCATGTCCACAAAAACACTACAGTGAATGCTACAGTAATGGCTGCAAAAAAACACTACAGTGAATACTACATCATGGCCGCAAAACTCTACAGTGAATATTGGAGTGGATCTGGTTTCCGAGCTGGTCATGGGTACACCTCAGCCATGCTCAAGGTCCTAAAAAATATCATAACCATCATCAATAAAAGACAGTACTGTGCAGCCGTCTTCATCGACCTGGCCAAGGCTTTCGACGGTCAATCACCGCATTCTTATCGGCAGACTCAAAAGCCTTGTTTACTCAAATGACTGCCTCGCCTGGTTCACCAACTACTTCTCAGATAGAGTTCAATGTGTCAAATCGGAGAGCCTGTTGTCCGGACCTCTGGCAGTCTCTATGGGGGTGCCACAGTGTTCAATTCTCAGGCCGACTCTTTTCTCTGTATACATCAATGATGTCGCTCTTGCTGTGGGTGATTATCTGATCCACCACTACGCAGATGACACCATTCTGTATACTTCTGGCCATTCTGTATACTACTATGATGTAGTCTATCACCATGCCATCCGTTCTGTTACCAAAGCCCCATATACTACCCACCACTGCGACCTGTATGCTCTCGTTGGCTGGCCCTCACTTCATATTCGTCGCCAAGCCCACTGGCTCCAGGTCATCTATAAGTCTTTGCTAGGTAAAGCCTCGCCTTATCTCAGCTCACTGGTCACCATAGCAGCACCCACCCGTAGCAAGCGCTCCAGCAGGTATATTTCACTGGTCATCCCCAAAGCCAACTCGTCCTTTGGCCGCCTTTCCTTCCCGTTCTCTGCAGTTAATGACTGGAACGAATTGCAAAAATCACTGAAGCTGGAGTCTTTTAAAAAAAAGTTGCCAATCCTTAAGAACTGACTTGCCTAGTTAAATAAAGAAACAAAAATTAAAACACTACAGTATACTATAGTCATGTCCACAAAAATGCTACAGTGAATGCTACAGTAAAACCTGCAAAAACACTTCAGCGAATACTACAGTAAATTCTGCTAAAATACTGCAGTGCATTATAAAGTATACTATATTCATGTCTGCAACTACACTACAGTAAATACTAAAAATGCTACAGTGAATGCTACAGTAAAGCTTGCAAAAACAGTACAGTTAATACAACAATCTTGGCCGCAAAAAGTCTATAGTGAATACTATAGTATAGTACAGTCATGTCTGGATAAACACTACAGTTAATCCTACATTAAAGTCAGTAAAAACACTACAGTCAATACTATAGTATACTAACGTCATGTCCGCAAAAACACTACAGTGAATATTACAATAAATTCTGCAAAAACACTACAGTGAATACTATAGTATACTAAAGTCATGCCTGCAAAAACACTACACTGAATACTACAATAAATTCAGCAAAAATACTACAGTGCATACTATAGTATACTACATTCATGTCTGCAAAAACACTACAGTTAATACCACAGTCATGGCCGCAAAAATTATATAGTCAATGCTATAGTATACTACAGTCATGTCCGCAAAAACACTACAGTGAGTAATAGAGTAAAGTCAGCAAAAACACTACAGTCGATATGACAGTAAAGTCTGCAAAACACTACAGTGAATACTATAGAATACTAAAGTCATGTCTGCAAAAACACTACAGTGAATACTATAGAATACTAAAGTCATGTCTGCAAAAACACTACAGTGAATACTAAAATATATCCTGCAAAAATACTATAGTGCATACTATAATATACTACATTAAAGTCAGCAAAAACACTACAGTCAATATGACAGTAAAGTCTGCAAAACACTACAGTGAATACTATAGAATACTAAAGTCATGTCTGCAAAAACACTACAGTGAATACTAAAATATATCCTGCAAAAATACTATAGTGCATACTATAATATACTACATTAAAGTCAGCAAAAACACTACAGTCAATATGACAGTAAAGTCTGCAAAACACTACAGTGAATTCTAAAGAATACTACAGTAAAGTATTCAAAAATACTACAGTGAATTCAACATTGAAGTCTGCAAAAACACTGCAGTGAGTACTATAGTATACACATATAGTAATACTACACTATTTAGACCATAGTATGCTATAGGATTTTTTTTATGTGGACTCTCTCTCTCTCAACCTCACTCTCTCCTTCCCTTCTCTGTGATAGCCATGCACTGACGGTCCGGGGAAGAGCTGTCTATGAAGATATAGCCTGACTTTGGTACTAAATGAAATACAGAAGAACGCTGGATGGAGGCTATTTATTTCCTTTTGAGACCTAGTCTGTTCAAAGATAAATGACTGCCTGTCTACCAAGCAAAGAGCCAGCTTTATATTTCTGACGTTTTCGTGTTTAATGTGCTGTATATTTTATATGGCCCATCTTTATGCACTCGCTGTTTAAATGTTATTTTAAAGCTCAAATGCAGTTATTGATGCTCTGGCTCGAGTACATTATGCATTATTTGTTAGTAAGCACCATTTTTGCATATTGACGGTAACAAGAAAATGCATGTATGGAAATTCGAATATAAATTGACTTATGTTTACGGGGCCCGGATTCTGCTCGCTAAGCTCTTTCTCAGAATAATATATAGTTCTTTAAATTTCTATTCCTGGGGACCACTCTTAAAGACACCCGCTTGAGGGAAAGGAGACATTTCTGGACCTTTAGTTTTTAAAGAGTTTTATCTTATATTACAGGAGTGACAGATTGTGCCTCTTTCTATGGCTTTTATGCTTTGTTTCCAAAGCCACGCGGAGAGGAAGCGCTATGCCAGGAGGAGAGAGCGTCTGATATTGATAAGTATGGAGGGTGGAGAAGAGTGTACTCCAATGTAATGCAGCTTTATGGTTTCCTTTTTCATTTAGCATGAGCAGTTTTTATGATTTCATGGCTTCGATGAACGGGAATGGGGAATAAAGCCAAAGGGTTGATGCAAAGACTCAGGACTCACTGAAACCACCCACAGAAAACAGTATTTTAGCCATGATCCAAGCCAGGGGACTCACTATATACAGTGCCTAGTGAAAGTCTACACACCCCTTGCACAGTCTTCACATTTTGCTGCCTTAAAATGTTATATTAAAAGGGATTCAATTGCATTTTTTTCCTACCGATCTACACGACCTACTCCACATTTTCAAAGTCCAAAACAAATTATTGAACATTCCCCCTGGGGCATGTGAATGTCTTTTCACCTCAGAGTTAGTACTTGGTGGAAGCACCTTTGGCTGCCATTACAGTGGGTAATCACTTTGTATAAGATTCTACCAACCTTACACCACATACAGTGCATTCAGAAAGTATTCATTGTCTTTTTCAACATTTTGTTAAGTTACAGCCTTATTCTAAAATTATTTAATTGTCTTTTCCCTCATCGATCCACACACAATACTCCATAATGACAAAGCAAAAACAGAAATATCACATTCACATAAGTATTCAGACACTTTACTCAGTACTTTGTTGAAGCACCTTTGGTAGCGATTACAGCCACAAGTCTTCTAGGGTATGATGCTACAATCTTGGTACACCTGTATTTGGGAATTTCTCCCATTCTTTGCAGATCCTCTCAAGCTCTGTCAGGTTGGATGGGGAGCGTCGCTGCACAGCTATTTTCAGGTCTCTCCAGAGATGTTCGTTCAGGTTCAAGTCCGGGCTCTGGCCATGCCACTCAAGGACATTCAAATCAAATCTAATCCAACTTTTTTGTCACATGCACCGAATACAACAACTGTAGACCTTACCGTGAAATGCTTACTTACAAGTCCTTAACCAACAGCACAGTTCAAGAAGAGTTAAGACATTTTTTACCAAGTAGACTAAAGTAAAAAATTATAATAAAAAGTAACAATAAGAATAACGGGCTATATACAGGGGGCACCGGTACCGAGTCAGTGTGTAGGGGTGATGTGACTATGCATAGATAATAAACAGCGAGTAGCAGCAGTGTAATGTAAATTGCCCGGTGGCGATTTTATTAATTGTTCAGCTGTCTTATGGCTTGGGGGTAGAAGCTGTTGAGGAGCCTTTTGGTCCTAGACTTGGCACTCCGGAGCAGAGAAAACAGTCTATAACTTGGGCGACTGGAGTCTCTGACAATTTTATGGGCTTTCCTCTGACACCGCCTATTATATAGGTCCTGGATGTCAGGAAACTTGGCCCCAGTGATGTACTGAGCCATTCGCACTACCCTCTGTAGCGCCTTACGGTCAGATGCCGAGCAGTTGCCATACCAGGCGGTGATGCAACAAGTCAGGATGCTCTCGATGGTGCAGCTGTAGAACCTTTTAAGGATCTGGGGACCCATGCCAAATCTTTTCAGACTGCTGAGGGGGAAAATGTTTTGTCGTGCCCTCTTCACGACAGTCTTGGTATGTTTGGACCATGATAGTTCGTTGGTGATGTGGACACCAAGGAACTTGAAACTCTCGATCCGCTCCACAACAGCCCCGTCAATGTTAATGGGCCTGTTAGGCCCGCCAGAGACTTGTCCCGAAGCCACTCCTGCTTTGTCTTGGTTGTGTACTTAGGGTCGTTGTCCTGTTGGAAGATGAACCTTTGCCTCACTCTGAGGTCCTGAGCAGGTTTTCACTAAGGATCTCTCTGTACTTTGCTTGGTTCATCTTTTCCTCGATCCTGACTAGTCTCCCAGTCCCTGCCGCTGAAAAACATCCCTACCTCATGATGCTGATACCACCATGCTTCACCATAGGGATTCTGCCATGTTTCCTCCAGACGTGACACTTGACATTCAGGCCAAAGAGTTTAATCTTGGTTTCAGGAGACCAGACAATATTATTTCTCATTGTCTGAGAGTCCTTTAGGTGCCTTTTGAAAAACTCCAAGAGGGCTGTCATGTGCCTTTTATTGAGGAGTGGCACTCTACCATAAAGGGCTGATTGTTGGAGTGCTACAGAGATGGATGTCCTTCTGGAAGGTTCTCCCATCTCCACAGGGGAGCTCTGGAGCTCTGTCAGACCATCAGATTCTTGGTCAACTCTCTGACCAAGACCCTTCTCCCCCGATTGCTCAGTTTGGCCGGGCTGCCAGCTCTAGGAACAGTGTTGGTAGTTCCAAACTTATTCCAGTTAAGAATGATGGAGGCCACTGTGCTCTTGCAGACCTTTAATGCTGCAGAAATGTTTTTGTACCCTTTCCCAGATCTGTGCCTCGACACAATCCTGTCTCTGAGCTCTATAGATAATTCCTTCGACGTCATGGCTTGGTTTTTGCTCTGACATGCACTGTCAACTGTGCCATTCCTATGCATTGAAATTTACCACAAGTGGACTCCAATCAAGCTGTAGAAACATCTCAAGGATGATCAATGGAAACAGGATGTACCTGAGCTAAATTTCGAGTCTCATAGCAAAGGGTCTGAATACTTATGTAAATAAGGCATTTCTGTTCTTTATTTTCAATACATTTGCAAACATTGGGGGGTTAATCCATTTTAGAATAAGGCTGAAACGTAACAAAATGTGGAAAATGTGTCAAAATTGCTCAAGCTCAGTAAATTTGGTTGTGAAACATTGATGGAAAGCAACCGTCAAACCTTGTCTCTGACTTTCGAGCAGATTTAAGTCAGGACTGAGACTGTACCATTCAGGAACACTCAACATCTCTTGGAAAGCCATTCTGCCATGTCTTTGGCATTAACACTTGTGTAATTGTCCCTTTGAAAAATAATCTCAGGGTATTTTTTATGAATTAGGAACATTTTCTATAATGTTCTTTCCCTTTGAAAATGTGGAGTGTGTTGTGTAGATCTGTAGGATTTAAAAAAATGTTTTTATCCCTTTTTAGGTTTCATTTTAAGTTAGCAAAATGTGAAGACTGTGCAAGGGGTGTGTAGACTTTCACTAGGCTCTGTACATACAGGTTTTCATTCCAACCAATATCACCAATTAACACGGCTCATTTATGTACATGGTCTCAATCTGACTATGTGATCAAAACTAACCAAAGGTTAAGGTTAGGTTTTGAAATATGTCATCTTTCTCTGACTTGGGTTCACATGATTTCCAACCTAATTTATTCAATCAATGTCCAACTGATGCTCAGCTAGAGTGAAAAGTAAAGAGCTGTTGCTTGCCTTTCTTTCTTATACAGAGGGCAAGGGGGGGTGGAGTTGATTTTTACGACAGTCAAAATATGCTTCCACAATGAACAATAAACAATTAATATTCTATTTCATAAGGAGACACATTTTATTATGAATGTTAATATGTATTATAATCCACTACTGCTACATAATGTCCTCCGATACAAAACATTGCTGGTCTCACTTTAAACTAACAACAACTTTAAAGGAATAGTAGCTGCAACAACATTTTTTTTTTTTAAATGTGTATAATTATAACACAGATATTTATTATTCCTCCACAGTTTTCTTAATCTTAGCCTATCTAGTAATTGTAGAATCACCCAAGTTTGGTAGCCTATGCTGTTGGATGCACTTTCTGGCCAAGGCCATGGCGAGCGACAGCTATAGCCGGGGACAGGCCACCAAAATTGTGGTCTGTCCCCGGAAATCAGGGACATCTAGTCACCCTAACTACATTTCACAAAAAAATATATATATATCAATCCGTGATTGCTAGTGATGGCTAGCTTTGCTATCTATGCTACCAGTCTGTCTTATTGAGTGTTAGCATGCTAATAGCATACCATGCACACACAAAAAAGTATATTTATAAGGGGTATCCAGTAGGTTGATAACAATATCAGCCAAATTACCGTATATTGTAGTTTAAGAGAATTAACTAGATTTAACCAAGGATTTGATCAAGCTTGGGCTAATTTGAATAGACACCAATGGAATATATTTCCATCCATTCCCCAGTAGAAACTACGTGACCGCCGTGAAACATCAAACTTTGTTAAGCGATCCGAGTTCACCAATGACACTAGCTAATTTTACTAGAACCAAAATGTGTCAAAACAATACATTCATGGCCACAATGTATTTAATATTTAATCAATACATTCATTTGTTTCTCTACAAGGCAAGCACCCTCAGCTAGCTGCTACTACTGTAGCTAACTAAGCCGAGTAGTTAGCTAGCCCACAAACAGCGGTGAAACCAGATGGCACAAAGTAGCTAATATAACAGCTGTTGCCTGGAACACATTTTAACTAGCTAACATTAGCCAGCTCCACTGTAGCACATGGGAAGAAAGCTAATAGGTGCAAGAGAATACTTTTATTGCCACCACAATGTATTTAATGTTTCATCCATACATTCATTGGTTTCTCCCATTGACTGTGCATGGATTATCCACGAGTCAAACACCCTCAGTTGGCTGATAAGCTAAAGCTAAATAAGCCAGATAACTTTTTATCCAAAGTGAATTACTGTCATGCATGCAAACATTTTACATTCCAGGTGATCCATGGAATCAAACCCACTATCTTCGCATTGCAAGTGCCATGCTCTACCAACTGAGCTCGGTTTGGAGGTGGCAAGAATGCCCTACATACATTACCCTACAAGCTACACTTGGATATAAAGTTACTTGAGTTCGAGGGATGTCTTTACTTCGAAGGGAAAAACATATTTTATTTGTATTACTTTACAACGACAAAAAATGTTAAATATTTTTTTTAAACATTTTGTTTATACATTTAAACATAGACAGAGACAATACATTTAAAAAAAAAACGAAAAACTAAAACATTTATCAATGTTGATATGCAAATATTATTGGGGCACTTTTTGGAATGAATGAATGTGTAGCAGAAGAGAGAAGAAGAAAGATAGAATATGTCCACAAGACACATTAAATAAAGCCTATGGCTGCATCCGTCCCTTGATCCTCACTTAACAAACTCAATTGCGATCCCAATACCGATACTACTGTTTTCAGCATCCTCTCCTCAGAAACAGAACCCCAACTCTCTACCTTTGAATGAGGTTCTATTTTTTTATTGTCTGCATCTTGGATGCATAAAGGCTTTATTAGGGGAGCTTACAGACATAATTGCGCAGAATCAGACTTTTTGAATCTGTTTAAATGATTTTAAAGGCAGAGTGGAGAGCCCTGATTCCCTGATTTATTGTGCTCTTACCTTGGATTGATGCTTTGTTGTCCCTTCTCCATCCCTTCGCCACTTTTACGGCATCATGTTGTATCTAGAGATGTGGCGTCCCAATAAAGAGCCTTTAAACATTTGCTTGGTTTTCTATAAACAAAGTACAAAAAAACTGTTAAAACAACTTATGTAAATGACTTTCCGAATTTAACAGGATTCCCAGCTATTTACACAGTGTGTATAATATCCTGAGAATATCATATGCATATGAAATGCTGACACACCTTTTTGACCAAATGTTTAAGTTTAGGCTATATACCATGTACATATTATATGAAAATATTATTTATTTAAAGATATATTTTTAAGCGTCTTTCACTCTCTTCATGAAAACTGTACTGTATTCTTATTGGAGCTACAAAGGCACACAATGTTGGATATAGCATATCCATGCCAACTGCTGTGAATGCATTACAATACATATCTTAACCCCCATTGTCATTTCTAACTTCACTTCAGTCAAGAGCTCTGCATTGTATTGGTATCTAAATGAGGACATGGCCTGAAAGCAAGAAAAAGAGTTACAGGGACAGGTAGGGCACCAAGTAAGACATACATTTTAATCAAATGTTACACAGAACAACTCCAAGGCCCTAATACAAGTGGGCTTATTGTGAGGGGCTCTCATTTGGACAAACAAGATGACTGCATCATTCTCTAACTATCAACTCCAGCCGAGAAGCGCCTTGTGATACAGGCCTGTAAAATAAGTGATGTTTGTAAAAAGGGACATTTCTGCTCACTAAGCACTTCTACAGGGACGCTCCGGAGTTTTTATGTGCGGGTTCATGAGCTCCCAAAGCTAATGCATGCTGACACAATGTTTTGATATCATTACAACATTATACTCACCATTTTTTGAGTGAAAAAATTCCAGTAATTCATAAATATATTTATGTCAACTGCACTTAATATTGATTTTGTTAGTGTACAGATTCAATAATAAGGTACAGAGTGCATGAATATTTAAATATAATCTTCATTTCTGCATCTCCTAATGGCTTCTTCTCCTCTACACTCAATTTAAACACAATTTGGGAACTATAATGTATTGAAAATGACTGGAATTCGGCTATAAATCACATGAAGGAATATTGTAGACCTTTTATAAGATAGTTCAATATTAGTCCCCAGAGGGACCAGCACAATTAGATTCCTGTTTTTCAACTTCTCAATTATCCTCCCCCTGCTATCATTTCAGGAGATAGTGTTCTCACCCTTCTTCCTGCCGCCCAATTTCCCCTGTAGAAATGTAAAAAAAAAACCTGCTAAATGGACTAGACAACAAAGAGGATTGTTCCAAAGGAGCAAAGGTCAAGTCGCAGGCAAAAATCTACGTAGCCTCAGCTTTGCCATGCAAATATAGGTACAGATCTAGGATCAGTTTCCCATCCCCCAATCCTAACCTTAACCATTACAGGGAAAATGCAAAACCCAAATTCAGTGTCTACACACGAATCAACACTGGATTGTCTCTCTCATGCCGTCTTATTGTTTTTAAGGAAACCAATGGTAGGTATACAGTCAGATATTATTTAAAGCTAATGAATAAAAGTTAGAGTGAGGAGATGGATGCTTCAATTCAAGCTAGTGTAAATGAACACAACCCCTCTAATAGGTGCGTGGAGCCACAGTGTGCAATCCATATGATGCCTATCAATAATTCATCCATGGTTTGCCCTTTTGGGAGGCATTAAGGTAATGTGAAGAGCAGTCAGTCCAAATGGTTTGCAAATCCTTTTTAAAAGTATGTATGGTAACACTGAACACTGTTTTTGGTCAGCATTTTCAAGTGGTTTAAAAAGTTGGTATCACATGTATTATTTTTATTTCATCAACATTACAAAGTACAATTGAACTACAAATGATGTGAACACGCAGATGTACGAAGACTCTGTAGACATAGCGCTCAGTTAAATGCAGACATGCTCAGTTCAAGACACGCGCAGTTAAATGCAGTGTTTAGATGCACTACACATATTTTTATTAGCAATGTGGTTCAGGGTGAAATGCAATGCAGACAGAAGAACATAGACAGAAGAGTGTAGTGATAGCCTGGCCACTAGTCTATTTCTGTTCTCTTGCCAGTCTGGCACCCAGGCTATGGTAGTGCAAAGCCTCAAAATGTATTACTACTGGAACATTAATAGGTACCCTCAATATGGCCGCCGGTCCACCCCATCACAGAACCTTTATTTGAATGGGAATATCCATTCTAGTAACTACATTTCTACAGTTGCAACACAGGCACCCAAGTGGACTAAAATGAGTAGGCAGTCACAGTCCCCTCACGTAGAAACCACGGCTCACACGTATTTCACACTTTCTCAATCCAACAGCTGATAATGGTTTGTTGTTGGAAATTCCTGTGTATGCATCATCATCTCCGAACATGTGGTTCCTGTTCACAAAGCACACTTTGTTGTCTTCACTTGCCCTTCCAAAAAAAGGCCTGCTTCAGCATTAGTAAATTGGCAGTTCAGAGATAATCTTATGTGTCTTTGTGTTATACTCAAACATGTGGATGTGATTTGAGTGAGAAACAGGCTCTCGTTATCACCTACAAACAATCACTAGCTAAAGACTAACCACTGTCAGAGCAACCAGTGTGAAAAGGATGTTAAGTGTAACCATGTACAGTGCAGTGTCACAATTGGCTCTCAGTCCAACTTAGTTATGATGTTCTCAAAATGTACTGTGTGTGGATAGGATGTGATATAGGCCCAGAATTTGTATGACTCTAGTGCTCAGTGATTAGGATAGAGCCGTATTATGTAAAGGTGGCCAGCTCAGGCGGCTAATGGGCTCCCTGTCTCTATAAGTTATGGATGTAGCCTTTTGTGCAGCAGGGTCGCACATAAAGCCCCCCCTTTTTAATTCACAGTCACCCACGGTCATGCTAAATGGTTGATGGCGGAATTGGAGGCCCTGCTTTATTCCAGTACACACACACTTCTTTCCAAAAATGGCTATTGACATTGATAAAGGATTACAAGGTGTTTCTCTGGGGTGTTTTCACAAGGTTAAATATCTCTACTGATAGTGTCTTTCTGCTGGTGTTCTAGGAAATTCTATAACAGTGGAATAAACTCCTAGAAAATGTCTACAATTTCATTGCATACTGACTGATATATTATTACATGACTCATTTGTATGAGGTTTTTATGTTGGATTCTGCCAGGTCACCTGTGATACAAGTCAGTATTCGATGTCCATCCATGTCTGAGGACGTCAGGAGACCGGCCAACTCAGGCAACAGTGAGCCCTGTTACGTAGGTTTCGGTTTTGCTATAGGTTTCGGTTTTGCTAGGGTGTTGTGGACGTGGATGGAGGATGGGCATGAAGGTTACATGTTTGAATCCAGTGATATAACGTTTTTTTTTTTAAGCCTATCCCAACCTTAACCTTAAAAATGCGGCATTAATGCCGAAAATTAACTTTAAACGCTTTGAAATTTGACGTTTGGAACAACTTCGGAATTTGACATTTGAGAAACATGGAGGAACGTCTTATTCTGATGTGAACTATCACTTAGAAGGATTGTAAATATGAAAATATTGTAAATATACAGAAAAGAAAGACATCACACATCCAACAATATTTTAGGAGGTTGAGTTGTTTTATTGACAGTTGAGTCTAATGCCTCAAACACATACGGTACAACAAGCTGGCAGCAGTGGTCAATAGCATTTCTAATTCTGGCTTCATACTGTAGCATAAAAGCATGGCTTGGAAGCCTTTCATGTTAATTGTGTCTGTGTTTCTGAAAAGTTCCTTAAAACAAAGACGCCAGGCCGGCTTCCTCTGCCAAACACTGATTGTACAATAGTTCCCTTGTACAGCACTTCATTTTTCCTTTCTTGAGTAGATTATTAAACATTTACCATTCTTTGTAATAGCCTCATTTCTGTCAGTTTTCATATTTTAATCTGGTTTTAAGGAAAACAAGATACATTAATCAAATATGACAGAACACACTCTTAATGTAATCATGCAAGGGAATATGAATTGCAAATGCCTCGCCACCCCCTCCCCCGCCCCTTCCCCTCTTCCCCCAAATGTACTTCCATTAATGTTACAAAATAAAATAATCATGACCATTTTAAATAGAAATCAACTACATGGAATATGGCGGAATATTTTAAAACTGGGTTTGGGAGAAATGCGCTGAATGTGGCGGCTTAACATCAAAAGCTAGCAGCTTTGTGCTGTATGAACAAGGACTGGCGTCCGGGGAAAAGGGACTCAGGACAAATGCAAGATGACACATGCATCGTCAGGCCCCATTTCCTCACCGATCGAGATGGAACACAAGTTTCCTGTGTCAAGAACAAAGATTCTCCTTTGCTTAAATGGCTCCACTAATGGTACTTCAGCAGTCCCTGGCCTCCCCTGCTGCAAACTGGATTGACAGTTGCTGCTAGCTGGGTTACAGAGGAACAAGACTGCCGAGATTTCTCTTGTATACAGCTCAGCTCAGATTGGGAGTGCAACCAAGAGTAAAGGCCTTGTTCACTAACAATCAGTAACAGGAAAGTTGTGAACAATCTGCATGGCAAAATGCATGTTTGGACTCGCTTGTTAGATAAGATCATGTTTACTGGGTAAGACAATGAGAAACTCACCTGGATATTGGTTTAAACACTCTCTCGCAACAGGGAAATGGAGCATTGATGTTGATTTCTCTGAGTCTAGAAACTACTGGTCACTTTTTAATTTTCTCATATTTTTTTATTGGACAGAGGATAAATAGTGGGAAAGACAGGAGGAGAGGGTGTCGAACCCACGTCAACACAGGTAGGTAGGTAGGTGAGTTCTAGTCCATGCAGACCACATACTGGTCACTTGTCTTGATTAGAAAACCTTGCAGGATACTGCATTTAATAATGACATTATCTAGGGCCTATCTAGATTTGTTTTTTCTAAATATCATAGACATGCAATCAAATATGTCACTGCATGTTTTCCATGGTTGTAGACTGGACACAAACCGAGGGCTATTGTAATACAATGGACACCTCTTGATGTACTGGATATGGCAGTGCATTGTGTTCTGAAAGTCTCCAATATTGCATCCATCCACAATCAAAACGTTGCCTTAAAGGGGAAAGATGTTGCGACGGAACATTTCAGAGACATTGTCTTTAACTGGAGAAGCACCTTTCACAACAAGTCAATATCCAGCACAGAGGAAAGGGCCCCTAATTAGATTAATTTGCCTCTTGGATCAATGTTTTCCTAGGGATGTGAGTTATAAAGGCAGAGTGGGGCATCAATAATCAAAACCAAATAAAGATGCGTGTTTGAAGAAATATATCTGAAAGTGCTCATAAACCCCATGCTAAGCACGCAAAAAAGAGATATGAATATTTAAAGATGGAGGGAAAGAAAATAGCTCAGGTAGGAAAAAAAAATAGGCAGTTTTTAAAAGGCCCGACCTTGGCCGGGGCCGGACGGGAGTGGAGGAATCCTTTAGAGGGTACCTCGTCCATACTTAGCGAAAAGCAGATAATTCGTTAATGTCACGCACTTGTTGGAAATGGCAGATAAATGGATTTCGGCCATTATTTGCTGCCTAAGTGAAGTGAATGAGGAAGCGTCGCCGAGAGGACAAACTCAGTTATGACTGATAAGTGTCTAAAAGCTAATGAAGGCTGGATAGACCAAGGTCAATGGCTGCCAGTGAGGGACCTGCGTTGCTCCGTTGTCCTGCTGCTTAAATAAAGAGGGAAATATACATTGAGCTTTTAACACCTTGAAACATAGGAGAGACTGAAATATGAAATATGGGCTTGTAATGGCTTTTTAATGACCGCCCCCCAGCCTCCTATTCTGGCCCAAGATTGGAAATCGGAGGTGAACCTTGATATCACTGCGCTAAGTGCTTGTAATGCACCGTAACTTCTGGCCATCCTGTTGAGTGAGACAGTTCTGCCTTAGGAGATAAATGCTGTGGTCCCGGACAGGGTCCCCTCCCCTGTGGGGCCTTATTCAGTCGAAACAGCTACTTACTCAGACAGTTTCTGGGGTTAGGAACAACAACCTTCTTCATAGGCTGGGAGAAGTGATCATTGTACATATAAGGGCCCTTTAAAAAACTATTTTGAACATTTCCTAGAAGTTAATATGGTGTTGGATTCAGTAGGTCAGATCAAGAAAGGAGGTGAGCAGAACGCACAATGATGTAGGGTCTATAATGCTTTGGTTGTCAGTCACTTTTTGTAAGCCCTCGCTAGAACATAGAAACTTTTCGATCAACCTTTTATGCAAAGTCCAGTTAAGAAACCATCAGTCTGAACAATAATAGAGTGACCTCACATTGGTGTACTTGTTCACCTTAGGTCAAACATCCCATATTCCTCTGACTCTTAGCTGGACCCTCCTTTTGAAGAGCTACACTAACAAACAGACCAATTAACAAAGTTGTGGTGAATAATCACAAAATGATTACAACGATGATGTCCACAACGTCATTTTGGTTGTGGCTTCCCTTCGTGCCACCACTTGTTTAATGTCCTCTGAAGACCTATATTACACCCCAATTAGATGGCACTCTTGTTTCCTTACATCAAGGGCTTGACTCTGCTAGCTTGTCACCCTCCCTCGGCCCAATCAATTTCATTACTCCAGTTACAGCCCCAGCCCCGGCAAAGCTGTGCCCTTAAACTTCAGCTCCTGCGCCGATCGATCAATAGCCCACGTCCCTGCCAAGGTTCCATTTAAAGTTCATTTATTTCAAGCCATCATATAAAACAAGACAGAGCATCGATGCAGCCCCACTTTGTTTTATTTGACTGAAGATTTCCAGCAGCATGACACTCCAATCTGCTCCCTTTCCACTCTAAGGGCTGTTCTGAGAACAGGTGGAAGGAGGGTCCTTTTAGAATGGAGCATGTGCTTATTGAATTTCAGTAAGACCTGGAATCATCTGTATGAATGGTTCATTCCCTTTGCATTCCTAGGATGATTAAAAAAGCTCACATTATATGGCCTTTTTCAATCAGGACTGGGTCCCACTCCAGTCTTTTTTTGATTGTAAGCACTAGTGTCTATGAAATTATGTGTCTCAAGAAAACACTGTGACCTAGGCGAGTACGGCATGCTGTGCTGTGACCCGTGCGGGGAAAAAAAGACTGCATCTGTATAGGGCGTTATACTTATCACTGTCACCTAGTGTGACGTCTGGGTTTAGGCATGGCTATCGTTTAATAGCCATTCCATGACGTAGCAATAGGACTTCAACACAAAGTCACAGAAGTTAACAAAGTTATGAACCCCGATCCATGAAATATACAGTACACACTCTTGAAATGAGCGTAACAATAAACTATAATGTGCTCAGAAACTCCCAGAATTCAACACACCTTCAGTGAGCCATATATTTCCCTGTACACCTCTCCCTGTGGATTCCATAAGTCACCAGTTAATTAATTTAAAAGATGAATGGAATATAGTTAGATCTGTCTCCTCCATTACATGCATACTGTATATAATGTCTATGCAGCTTTGGTTCACAATTACACACAGCATTTAGTTTAAAATTCATAAGGCCTAGATAGGAGATGATCATCCTTAAATAGTAAAAGCCTGCATTTCCAACCCACCTCCTTATCATTCATAGCTTGATAAATAAGTGGCAGAGATAGGAGAGTTTTGGGACCAAAACTAATATTGAGAATTTGCCTTGAATATTGTGATCATTCCTAGAATTCACTCATATCAAAATTAAAAGTAAAAAAAAAAAGATTCAACCTCCCATGTGGCGCAGCGGTCTAAGGCACTGCACTGCAGTGCTTGAGGCATCACTACATGCCTGGGTTTGATGCCAGGCTGTGTCACAGCTGGCCGTGACCGGGAGACCCATGAGGCAGTGCACAATTGGCCCAGTATCGTCCGGATAAGGGGAGGGGCTGGCCGGTAGGGATTTTCTTGTCCTATCGGGCTCTAGCGACTCCTTGTGGCTGTCCGGGCACCTGCAAATTGACTTCGGTAGTCAGTTGAACGGTGTTTCCTCCGACACATTGGTGCAGCTGGCTTCCGGGTTAAGCGAGCGTGTGTTAAGAAGTGCAGTTTGGCGGGTCATGTTTCGGAGGACCAGCTTGGGCCAGCTTGGTTTGGCTTGGCTCAGTAATGTGAAAAGCCCTCTAGAGAATGCTGTTTGTAATGGTGAGTCATAGTTGACTATCTAACCTGGGAGGCATCCCAAATGGCATCCTATTCTCTATATAGTGCACTACTTTTGACCGGGACCCATATGGCTCTGGTCAAAAGCAGTGCACTACAAAGAAAACAGGGTGCCATTTGGGACGCACCACTGGCAGTGAAGCTTGGGAACTCAGCCTTCCAATCATTGCCTCATTTCTGACACATGAACGTGACATCACGGCCTGTCACTGCACGTGTCTCGAAGTTCACCTAGCATTTTCCCCTTAATTATAACTGTCACTAACAATCAAACAATTCCCTCAGTGGAATGTCGCTTCTCGTCCTGAATGGCACGGAAACGGTCTAATCTGGCTCATTTCCTTGCAAACAAAAATGCCACATTTCTGTCTCCAATCCTCACAATTGTGATGGGGATCAGGTGAAGGGGTTTCTTACTTCAGGTGTTGGATGGTATATGCTTAATTGAATGGGAAGTCAGAGAGAAAAAAGGTATGTTGTTGGAGTGTGTATTATGTGTGGCTGTGTGGCTGTGGCTGCATCACACGGCTAACCCTACTGTATTAGACTTGGCAGTAAAATCCAAATCTCTGGGAGTGATTTCTTGCAAAGCTGGCCCAAATGAAACCATCTTGTTTTGATCAGGGATTCTGGCTGCGATACCAGCAGTGGGAGCTGTGAGGACTTGGCAGTCGGTTAGCATCGCAGACTGTGGCACTCGTACAAAATACACAAATATTTCCACAGTAATTATGTGTCAAGTTAAACACGCAATTGAGGGCTTGGGCTGAATGTGTTGGAGGAGGTGGGGAGACTGGGGTGAGGGCACAGTGTTAGTTGGACGCCAGGGATTGAGTGAGACCCCTAGCAAGACAAATTAGGCCATCAGACTTTGATGGGGTTCAGAATTTTTGGCTACAGCAACGTAATGGACCGCATTGTAATTGTGAACGCTCTATGGATTGAGTAACATCATGTGGTCTTGGCACGTTCCTTCTCAATGGAGAGAGGCTCTTCCAGTTCACAAGATTTCCAGTTCAACTTCAAAGGTTGGGTGGACAGCCAAAGGACTAAGTAATCGTGAGATCATTGACTTGTCTTTTTTGCGGTCCCCTGTTTTTACAGGCACATTTGTAAATCTACATTGGCACCAGTGCTCTACACTGAAATACGATCACTGTCTTGTTCCACAGTTCAACTAAGGCAGCTGGAATACGGAATGATAGAAAGTTAGAAAGATGGGCTTCAGAACCACTGTGTTCTGACATATCAGTCAGAATAATAAAGGAATGAGACCACTGAGACTAATCCCACTTCCCTGTATATCTTTGTGTATATAAGAGATATTCTATCATAAAAGGAAACAAGTAACACGTGACTTAAACTCAACATTCAGTATCAACGCAATAAGGATGACATAACAGCCATACTAATGGCCCAAGACAAATGACCATAAACGTAAACTTAAAGTAACCCCATAGATATATATCACTGATACAGTATATTGTCTATGAGTAACCCCGTTGATAACGTATGAAGTCGCGACAAAGGGCCTTGATGTGTTGTGAAAAGTGTTGTGTCATTCCTAAGTAGCATTATATAGGCTTTATGTAGGCTCTATGATCTGAAGCTGTGCACAGGAATCTTTTCTCTCAGCTGTAAGTCTATGACTGCACTCATTACACCGGCAGCTACAACTCTAATCCTCCTCTACTCTCTCTCCTCACTCAGATGGATCCGGCACTGTGACAACGCTCCTCGAAAAGAATACGCTCATTAGCAAAAAAACAGCCAACAGTAGATCTCCCCCTGTCTATTAGTGTTACATTTACTTCACATATGACAGTGATTCATCACAAATACTAGCTTGGATGGCGAATCCTGTCGCTTTACACTTCTATTTCTGCTGTGACAACCATTAAATCACCTGCCACAGCTACACTACACTAATGCCACTATACTTCGGATGTGGAACCTTTATAGGGCTTCCTCATAGGCCCCGTACACACTCATGTTGTACAACTGGTGCACAACGCATTTGATGCAATGGGTGGGATACAATTGATATGTTTGTGATATGTTTGTGATTGGGGGGAAAAAATGCTGTTGTATCACAACCATTATAGCAAATGTGTTGTACATCTGTTACTACTTCCAACAAATGCCTTCCATGGACAGACTGACTGAGTTAAGTCTTAAATTCTTGCAGAGAATATCACTAACAGAAAAATATATTTGTCAACTTTTACCTTCAATATCTTCAGAACAGAGATCTTAAAGTTAGCCTGATATGAGAGAACAGCTGATCAGAGAGGAGTTCAAGAGATTGTTGCCAAAGTGTCCTCAGATCCTCAAAAGGTTCTACAGCTGCACCATCGAGAGCATCCTGACTGGTTGTGTAAACAATGTGAAATGGCTAGCTAGTTAGCGGGGTGCGCACTAATAGCGTTTCAATCGGTGACGTCATTCACGCTGAGACCTTGAAGTAGTTGTTCCCCTTGCTTTGCAAGGACCGCGGCTTTTGTGGAGCGATGGGTAACGATGCTTTGAGGGTGGCTGTTGTTGATGTGTGCAGAGGGTCCCTGGTTCGAGCCCAGGTAGGGGCGAGGAAAGGGACGGAAGCTATACTGTTACAGTTGCATAACTGCCTGGTATGGCAACTGCTTGGCCTCCGACCGCAAGGCACTACAGAGGGTAGTGTGTACGGCACAGTACATCACTGGGGCCAAGCTTCCTGCCATCCAGGACCTATATACCAGGCGATGTCAGAGGAAGGCCCTAAAAATTGTCAAAGACTCCAGCCACCCCAGTCATAGACTGTTCTCTCTGTTACCGCATGGCAAGCGGTACCGGAGCGCCAAGTCTATGTCCAAGAGGCTTCTAAACAGCTTCTACCCCCAAGCCATAAGACTACTGAACATCTAATCAAATGACTACCCAGACTATTTGCATTGCCCCCCCCCCCCCCCCCCCCCTATTTTACACTGCTGCTACTCTCTGTTACTATCTATGCATAGTTCACTTTAATATCTCTACCTACATGTACATATTACCTAAATTACCTAAACTAACCGGTGCCCCGCACATTGACTCTGTACCACTATTGTTATTTTACTGCTGCTCTATAATGATTTGTTACATTTATTTTCTGTGTTTTTTTTATCTTATTATTTCTTGTTTTCTTAATTATATATTTTTTTCTTTAAAAAAAAAACTGTGTTGTTGGTTAGGGCTTGTAAGTAAGCATTTCACTGTAAGGTGTTGTATTCGGCACATGTGATAAATAAAATTTGATTTGAAGTGAAAAATAAACAAAAGTATGTGTTTGAGTACCACTGGAGCGCATATGGTACGCTGACATTCTGCTTTCAGGCAGCCTCGAGCCTCTGTTCCCTCTACCCCGTATGGTGTGGAATTTTGTATTTCCTGAGGTATTTGTCTCTTATTCTTGAAAAAAACATTGTCTGTTTTTGTTTTCCTCCTCCTTTTTGTGTTTCTTTCAAGAAATGGTATGGGAATTGAGAAACAGTAGGACCCACTCTATTTCTTATTTAAATGCTCACATTGTCTATGCCAAAACAGTGATTTCTCTCATTCTGAATCTACATAAAGACCACTTTCCCAGGTGTCTGCTACAGATGGTGATAAAATGGTATTTGCCTTTTGAAGGGTGTTGTCTTGGGTTTTCTTAAATCCATTATTTAGGATATCCTTGGCTAGATTTCTATTATTATGTATTTTCCTCAAACTTACTAAGTTCCTGGTTGAATTGTCCCTTGTCACAAAAATTGTGCTCTAGAAAGTTTAGTGCAAGGTATAAATTGTTTTTGAAGAGTAAATGGTAACTGTCTGGCTGAATATTCACCTAAATATTTTTTCTTTCACCCATTGATCAACATTGAGCAACGTCAAAATGAATCATCGCTGTGATAGATGTTTAGACCAATGTTCTCAAGCCCTGTGAAGCCAACAGGAAGACCCTGAGACCCTCAAGAGGTCCTAGAAAAAGCAGAGGGATAACGAATATTTACAAAAACGACAGAATGCCATCAGTAAGCCCAGAATACCTAACATGATATGGAAGAGCACTGTTGGCACACTAACATGTTTTTGAAAAATCTAAATCAAAATGCAATTTCATCCTTGGGTGTCCACAATAAATGCATGTTTATGGCTATAGCACAGTGGTTCCCAAACTTGGGGTCAGGACACAGTGTTGGATCGCATTATCTATTAATGGGGTTGCGAGGGGAAAATAGAACAAATCTTTGTAATTTCATAAAATGCAATGCCTTGCATGTTGCAATGTTTAGTGGTTCGAATCCATTCAATTAGATCTGTAAGAATATACTTGGACCCTGTTCGTATGTGTTAGGAGGGCACGCAATAGCCTAAAAATGTATGTAAGCGTATACTAAATAACTTTTCAAATGGTTGAGGTCTCTGGAATTTCCTTACGCCAATTTGTGTCATGCAAACCTTTGCATAACCTTTGCTCTTTGAAATGTTGTAGCTGAATCACAGCGCGCTTGTATTTTCCCAGAGTCTCATCTCAGGGCACCAAAAAAGAAAAGGATGAGAACCCCAGGTCTTTATTACAGTCCAGATTTAGCCAAGCCAATGCTCATCCATCTTAAACGTTTGGGGTAACAAAACACATCCTATCAAACGCATCCTAATTAGGCCTACAATCTTGTCCAATACTTTGAGTGTCTATGTGTGCTATCATTTTCATTGTGCAATTAAAAGCAGCACAGTGAACCAGTGTTAATGAACAACATCATCAGAGCAACATATCACTTGTGAAAGATTTTCAAACCTATGTCTGCTTTAGGCCTACAAGTCAATCATTCAATCTGGCTGTCCACAGAAACTCCATGCTGGGAGTTTATGGGCTGTGGTGTATTAAATTATACCAGTAGGGGTCGCTTTAGCCGTACAATACTATGTTCCTTTATAGGTGTGAAAGGGCTGCCTTTTCACCCCTAAAAACAAACTTTCACCGGAGGCTTCTTGATCAACAATATTTTCCACACAAAAAGTGCAATTTTTCCTCACAACTTATTAACCCTTAAAGTAAAAGTAGCCTAACTTATAAATGTCATATTTTACTGAAATTAATGTTATTGACTATTCAAGTAAAATATTATTATCATCAGCCTACATGTGCACTTTTCAAACATACTCAAACTTTATGTAAAGATGTAATGAACTGATCTGCATATTTTCAATTAATTGCTATTATTTTCAACACCAAACATGACCATAAATAGCAAAGCAATCGTTTTACCCTCAAATCCATGTAGCTTGTGCCATCCAGGTCTTGCAATGACATGTGGAGCTCTGATATCCTTTGAGCACACTAAACTGGTTTTTGGATGCAAGGGTATGCAAGGTTATTGTGAGTTACGGGTTGCAATTAGTTTAACAAAAAATATGTCTTCAAATGCGGCTATTTCTATGTAAATCCCGGTAGCCTACTAACGCTCTAATCTTTTAAACAATTAATAAGGCTGGCTCGTGTATGGTGACGCGCGCGGGTCAGGGTCAAGGTGTTACTCAAATTTCGTTTCATTTGCACAAAGACAGACAGACGCCCGCCCTAATGATAGTCAATATTGTTAATGACAAAGAAAGGATCCTTTTAGGACACAGACGTCCTTAAAGTTGTCTGTCTCTGCTTAAACTCGCAAATGTGGAGAGCTAGGGTGTTTTTGCAATGCAGCAATCTGCTGATTTGTAATTTAAGATACAGTAGGCTACTTTGAAAAGGTAAACTTGAAGGACTCGGTCATTTAGCAGTTTACCTGTGTAATCTGAGTGGCTGAGTTTGTGCCTTGCGATTTCCAGTCGAGAGGGGAGAAAATACAGACTAGATTTTTTTTCTCCTTGTTTAGCATTAAGCAGTTTACAGAAAATGAAGCATTTTAAAATAGCTGTAAAAGACTGAGGTGCATCTGTCTATTCTATATTAAGCCATTCCTATCAAAACAACGCAGGGTAATGTATTTAAATACAAGTCCTATTATTTTTATTGTTATTTTGCATTTTCTCATTCCCTGCCTCGCATCTTTGGCCACCAGATGTGTCTCCACATTGAATAATTATTTCTCCTCCCCAGAGTCAAATAAATGCAATCAATATGAGTATTGCTCTCAGGCCTTGAAATATTACATTAATGTTCCATGTGGTGACATTTTAGCTGGAATTTTCAAATACATCATGAAGGCTCAAATTAATATTTATCAGCGAGAGGCTTTTATGCTTTGCAAAACAGTATTAGCGTGAACTCGAATAATCTCGTCCTATAGTCTGAGCATGGTAGAAATGGCATTTAGGCCTACCGTTAATGTATTTTAAGCTTTAACAGCTCTATGTGTAAGTTTTCGGATATTCTCAATGCTATTGCTGCATATGCATAGCCTATTAGTTGCAGAGGATTCAGTTTCTTATTTCTGTAATTTAGCCTATATTTCTTTAAAAAAAAATGGTTTGTTATCCTCAAAATGATAATTCATTTGCTGACATTGTTTGTAGATATTGTATGAGTAATTCTATAAGAAACTTAAGCTACTTCTTCAATAACAGACACCAGTTTGTGCTTGTGATTGAAGAAATCTTTGAATATGTAACATCACATAGATGAGCGGGTGGAGGGGGGGGGGGGGGGGGGCTGTGATGATAGGGGGAAGGTGATAGCCCATGTCAGGGGACGCGCCGTTGAGAATTATTTATTCAAGTATGTTAAACTATTTGTCCTTCCTATCCTTGCTGATCAGTGCAGAAAAGCGCAGGAAATTCAAAAAAGATCAATTTCTCGATATGTACTTGAACTCTCAAGATAAAGGCGGATCCACAACACAATGCTCTTGCACACCACTCAGCAAAGACATTTGATGAAGATTGTGTTTTACGCACGGTTCCTTTGCAAGGCATCGCAAGAATCATGCTGTCAATCTAAGGAAATTGTTATGCATCCTTCACCTCAAGGAATTGAATTCTATCGTTTATTGATCTGTTTTAAATTATTCTTGTCATTGAACCCAAATTTATTCTACCATTGATCTTACAGGGAAAATATGAAACGATTTGGGGTTGCTCTTTGGTGACCCCCAGGTCAAGGAGATTTTAACATTGGTCTTATTGAGCGTAGCATATGTCGCCTCTCTTAACTGAAACTGCGTTTATGCGCTCCCACCTTTCCCGCGCTGCACTGCACGAACGCACAAAACATCTGCTAGGACGTTAAAACAAGAAAGTCCAGCGAATCCCTACAAAAACTCTATAAAGAAAACGTCTGTCCATCAATAGCTTGTATGGGAAGGAAATGTAGCTGTCTATGGGTCATTTTTGCTTAAACCCCTACTCTTATTATTCCCACTGGCATCGAACTGCTGTCCTCCCCAGACAATTCCAAATGCAGGACTAGAAAGGGGATTCGAAGGTGCGTTTTGAGAAATTGATCAGGCAACTACTTGTCTGTGCTGCCCACTTACTTAGCAGTCCCCTATATTGTCTCTATAAACTAAAGTGTGATAGGCCTATGTGTTAGGCCTATTATGAATGAATTCACTCACTGGGCTTTCATATCACCCAAAATCCCTAGGAAAACTATACATAAAATAAAACATGACTTTGTCAGGTTATGTGGCTATGCAAGAGGTTTTGTGTGATGCCGGGTGTAAACTTGTATTTTTACGATGTGTAATATGGAGATTAAACCCACTCTCTTTGCCGCTGAGGAAGTACCCCCTCTCAAAGGCAAGGCATGAATTACATTGTGAATATATCCCGTTGATATATTGATTGAGTGGTTAGAAACAGTGTCAGAGTCCACCAAGTGTGTGGAAGTCAATACCCTGACAACATACAGTATGTGCTCCACAGTAGCTATACAATGATATTGGGTCATTTTTGCATTTTCCCCAGTAATGGTTAAGGTTAGGATTAGGGGAGGTGAAGCTGATCCTAGATCTGTACCTATGGGAAACGTCACCCTGGAGCTAGCCTTGCTGCAATAAAGCAGCATCTCTGTGCCTCTAAGAGCTTGTACACTGAGCCAGGTGTTGCGGTAACAGAGTTCCCCCGTGGCCTACTGATGAAGAACATCTGGAGTGCTTCTGTTCCGCCACTTCTTTCCTGTCCCCGATATGACCAGGCGATGTAGCTAACAGTGCGATGCATGTCGACACATGGCTCCAAGGTCCCTTGACAGGGTATGAAGTGCTCCAATAGTCATACCTGGCAATGCTGCCCTGTTGACATTGTGCACCGGGTTTCCATATGTGTGGGACTGGTGTCAGGTGCTGGGGCTCAGAGCCTATTTCAGTGAGGAAATCTCAGGGATGCTCTTGGAACTGTTTCAGGTCCAAATGGACATCAGACGCAGAAGCAAGAAAGAAGCTGGAACGACCCGTATTCATAAAGCATCTCATAGTAGGAGTGCTGATCTATGATTCATTTTTGCTTCATAGATCATAAAAAGATTACATTGGCAAGGGTGGACCTTGCAGCACTCCTACTCTGAGGCTGCGTTTAGACAGGGTGCCCAATTCTGATATTTTTTCCACTAATTGATCTTTTAACCAACCAGATCAGCTTTGAAAAATATCTGAAAAATATATCAGAATTGGACTGCCTGTGTAAACGCAGCCTTTATGAATATGGGTCCTGATGGCTAAGGATCAGACTCAGGTAATAGCACAGGTGAACACATCCCCTTAAATGGCAGTTGTTGTGAAGAGAAAATACCTCAAGAACAGTGGCGGTTGGTGCCGTTTAAGATTAGGGAGTACAATATTTTTTTTTATGAGCACGGCCTTATTTCTATTACAGCATATTGGACGACTGTCATTCATATTCAATTCAACCCAGCTCAATGTAGCCTGGGGCGGCAGGTAGCCTAGTGGATAGAGTGTTGGACTAGTAAAAAAAAGATTGCAAGATTGAATGCAAGAGCTGACAAAGTAAAAATCTGTCGTTCTGCCCCTGAACAAGGCAGTTAACCCACTTTGTTCTTAACTGACTTGCCTAGTAAAATAAAAAAATGTAACATCAATAGGTTTAGGCCACTACATGATACTCAGATTTTCCCTATAACCATCATGAGGTTGCTACAACCCCAGCGGAAATCTAATTAGCCTAATACAAAAACCCAAAAGGTGACAGAGCTAGAGCAGTGTTTATCAGACCATGAGACATCCCGAAAATCAGTCTTCCACAAGCGTCTTGGGACTCATCATTTTTATCAAATACTAGTTTCATATATTTTTTTATGACACTTCAAGGGGTCTTAAAATTCAAATTGCAAAATTATCATTGGTATGAACTTCTTAAAACAATTATATTTAGCTTAGTAGAACTTACACAATAATTATGACCGGTGGACGTCTTCCAACCTATCAGAGATCTTGCAGCATGAACTGACATGTTGTCCACCCAATCAAAGGATCAGAGAATTAATCTAGTACTGAAAGCATCAACTACAGTTAGCTAGCACTGCAGTGCATAAAATGTGGTGAGAAGTTGACATAAAGAGTGAGAAAGTCAAATGTTCAAAAGTTTTGAATAAATGTATTCATTTAAAAATGAAAGAGAAGCAAGAGAGACAGAGAGAGATAATTTGTTGTATTTTTTTAACTTTCACTTTCATTTAGCTAGCAATTGCAGCTAGCTAGTTTAGCCTACTCAAACACCCGGCTCAAACAGAGAGGGATGCTACACTATGTATACAAAAGTATGTTGAAACCCCTTGAAATGAAGGGATTTGATTATTTCAGCCACACCCGTTGCTGACATGTGTATAAAACTAAGCACACAGCCATGCAATCTCCATAGACAAACATTGACAGTAGAATGGCTTTACTGAAGAGCTCAGTGACTTTCAACGTGGCACCGTCATAGGATGCCCCATTTCCAACAAGTCAACACAATAACTGTTCGTTGGGAGCTTAATGAAATGGGTTTCCAGGGCCAAGCAGCCACACACAAGCCTAAGATCACAATGCACAATGCCAAGCGTCGGCTGGAGTGGTGTAAAGCTCGCCGCCTTTGGACTCTGTAGTAGTGGAAACACGTTCTCTGGAGTGATGAATCACGCTTCACCATGTGGCAGTCCAACGGACGAATCTGGATTTGGCGGATGCCAGGAGAACGCTACCTGCCCGAATGCATAGTGCCAACTGTAAAGTTTGTTGGAGGAGGAATAATGGTCTGGGGCTGTTGTTCATAGTTAGGGCTGTGCCCCTTTGTTCTAGTTAGGACTGTTACCGTCTGGAAATTCGAGGCATCATCAAGTTCTTGTCGAATTGTTAATGAGAGTGTCACTTTCTGACCTTAGTTCTGTGGTTATGTCTTTGTTTAGTATGGTCAGGACGTGAGTTGGGTGGGTTGTCTATGTTCCTTTTTCTATGATTTGGGATTTCTGTGTTTGGCCTGGTATGGTTTTCAATCAGAGGCAGCTGTATATCGTTGTCCCTGATTGAGAACCATACTTAGGTAGCCTGGTTTCACTTTTGAGTTGTGGGTGATTATTTTCCGTGTCAGTGTTTTTGCCACACGGGACTGTTTCGTTTGTTTCGTTCTTTCACTTTGTTATGTTGTATTTTGTAGTGTTCAGTTGTACATATTAAAATGGACACTTACCACGCTGCAAATTGGTCCGATATCTCTTACTCCTCGTCGGAAGAAGATGACGAGCGTTACAGAAGCACCCACCACCAAAGGACCAAGCAGCGTGGTAACGGGCAGCAGCAGCGATCTCAGGACTCCTGGACATGGGAGGAGATTCTGGACCCTGGGCACAGGCTGGAGAGTACCGCCGCCCCAAGGCAGAGCTGGAGGCAGCGAAAGCCGAGAGGCGGTGGAATGAGGAGGCAGCACGGCAGAGCGGTTGGAAGCCCGAGAGGCAGCCCCAAAAATGTATTGGGGGGAGGGTCACACGGGGAGTGTGGCTAAGTCAGGTAGGAAACCTGCACTCCCCTTGCTTACCGTGGAGAGAGAGGGACCGGGTAGGCACCGTGTTATGCCATGAGGCGCACGGTGTCCCCGGTGCGCAGGCATAGCCCGGTGCGGTACATAGCAGCGCCTCGTATCGGCCGGGCTAGAGTGGGCATTGAGCCAGGTGCCATGAAGCCGGCTCAGCGCATCTGGTCTCCAGTGCGTCTCCTCGGACCGGGGTACATGGCACCAGCCCTACGCATGGTGTCCCCGGTTCGCCAGCACAGCCCAGTGCGGGCTATTCCACCTCATTGCACTGACCTGGCTACGGGGAGCATTCAGCCAGGTAGGGTTGGGCAGGCTCGGTGCTCGAGAGCTCCAGTGCGCCTTCACGGTCCGGTCTATCCGGTACCGCCTCCACGCACCAGCCCTCCGGTGGCAGCCCCCCGCACCAAGCTGTCTCTCCGTCTCCTCCCTACAGGTGCTCCCGCCTGTTCAGTGCTGCCAGAGTCTTCCTCCTGCCCAGCGCTGCCAGAGTCTTCCTCCTGCCCAGCGCTGCCAGAGTCTCCCGTCTGTCCTGAGCTGCCAGAGTCTCCCGTCTGTCCTGAGCTGCCAGAGTCTCCCGTCTGTCATGAGCTGCCAGAGTCTCCCGTCTGTCCTGAGCTGCCAGAGCCGCCCGTCTGTCCTGAGCTGCCAGAGTCTCCCGTATGTCCTGAGCTGCCAGAGTCGCCCGTCTGTCCTGAGCTGCCAGAGCCGCCGGTCAGTCAGGAGCTGCCAGAGCCGCCTGTCAGTCAGGAGCTGCCAGAGCCCTCTGTCAGTCAGGAGTCTCCCGCCTGTCCGGTGCTGCCGGAATCTCCCGTTCGTCTGGTGCTGCCGGATCCTACCGTCCATTTGGGACGTCTGTCAATCAGGAGCTGCCAGAGCCCTCTGTCAGTCAGGAGTCTCCCGCCTGTCCGGTGCTGCCGGAATCTCCCGTTCGTCCGGTACTGCCGGATCCCCAGTCCGAGGTCGGCAGCGAGGGTCGCCGCTCTAAAGAGGCCACGGAGGCGGCTAAAGAGGCGAACAAAAACTATGGCCCACCCAGACCCTCCCCTATAGGTACAGGTTTTGCGGCCGGAGTCCGCACCTTAGGGGGGTGGGGGGGGGGGGGGGGGGGTACTGTCACGTTCTGACCTTAGTTCTTTGGTTATGTCTTTGTTTAGTATGGTCAGGACGTGAGTTGGGTGGGTTGTCTATGTTCCTTTTTCTATGGGATTTTATTTTCTATGGGATTTCTGGCAGTCCGATATCTCTTACTCCTCGCCGGAAGAAGAAGACGAGCGTTACAGAGAGACTGATGAAGTGTGTAAAGCCTGCGCAAAAAACAAAGCAGAGCTCATGCCTTTCATGCAACTTCAAATCATCATTAGAGTCACATCATGCAGCCTTAGTTTTTATCACAACTACAGTGACATAAATAACTCTAAATTAAGCATATAGGAGTACCTGTTTCTTTGTTAATCGCTCAACGCAGAATATGTGCATGTGCCCACTCCCTCAAATAATTTGAAGAAAATATCCTTTCTTTTGTATTCAGCTATGTTGTAATCTTCATTAAAAAATATATAAAATAATGCCAGAGAATTCTAAGCAAATCTTGTCTGTTAAATTAACTATTGTAAGCCCATAGCCATATGGCATAGCCAGATCAGCGCCTAACATAAGGACAACTCATGGTATGCTATTCTGTTCTTCTAAAATAGCAACATTTTCTTTAGACCCGTCTAAAATATATCAGGAATTTTTTTCAAATGTAGAAGTTCCAAAGGTCTGTGTCAGTGGATGGTAGGCAATATGTGGAAGCCAGGAGATTCTAAATGTCTTTATGTTAATTAACGGTCAATTACGGTGAGACCAGCAGTTATTTGATTGACAATAACCAGCTGACAAAATTTCATGACCACCACAGCCCTAGTTCCAGCATACAATGACATTCTAGACGATTCTGTGCTTCCAACTTCGTGGCAACAGTTTGGGGAAGGCCTTTCCTGTGAAATGGTTTGTCAAGATCGGTGTGGAAGAACTTGACTTGCCTGCACAGAGCCCTGACTTCAACCCCATCAAACACCTTTGGGATGAATTGGAACGCCGACTGCGAATTAGGCCTAATCGCCCAACATCAGTGCCCGACCTCACAAATGCTCTTGTGGCTGAATGAGACAAAGTCCCCGCAGCAATGTTCCAACATGTAGTGGAAAGCCTTCCCATAAGAGTGGAGGCTGTTGTAGCAGCAAATAGGGGACCAACTCCATATTAATGCCCATGATTTTGGAATGAGATGTTTGACGAGCAGGTGTCCACATACTTTTGGTCATGTAGTGTACAAACAGCATGATCATTTTGCTCGTTAATTCCTTCTCACATCTACGCGCTCTCCTCCTCTCACATTTACCCTTTACTTGTAGACTTCAGTGCACAACACATCAGCTGTCTGTGACCAGGCAACAAACACTTACAAGCCAAACCTTCATATCATAACCTCTACACATAGCCTACATTGTTGTTAGCATATTAGCTAACGTCATAGTCAACATAGCTACTAGAACTAATGCATTAGCAAACCCGCTACAATCATGCAGTACAGTGTACAGTCAGCAAGCAGTTTAGCAGTTACACCGCCGGGCCCCAGGTGGCAATAAATTAATAAAACCAAAAGCTTACCTTAACTTGGAAAACTTCTAGTGTTAGATATCCATAGCCAACTAGTTAACATAGCATCCCTTTCTGTTTGCTTCTTCTTCACTTTTGAAGAAATTCATTTGGAAGAAATGAAAACTGTTCAACAATTGTTTTCTTCCTCTTTGAGTCAACTACTCACCACATGTTATGCACTGCAGTGTTAGCTAGCTGTAGCTTATGCTTTCAGCACTAGATTCAATCTCTGATCCTTTGATTGGGTGGACAATATTTCAGTTGCTGCAAGAGCTCTGATAGGTTGAGAGGACATCTTATGGAAGTTGTCATAATAATGAATGTACCCAGAGGAGGACGGAAACTATCTTTCCTCCGGCTACACCATGGCGCTACCATACAGAGTGCTGTTGAGGCTACTGTAGACCTTCATTACAAAACAGTGTGTTTTAATCAATTATTTGGTGACATATGAATATATTTAGTAAAGTTTTAATGTTTCATTATTTTTATTTTTATGAAATTCACCGAAGAAGGTGGTCCTCCCCTTCCTCCCCCGAGGACTCTCCACTGTTCAAGAATACCTCAAGACAATTACAAGGAGACCATTTTGGTATGGATTATAACATTCATTTACACACACTACCAATTGTCAAACAATCAGCCTGTTTCAAATGCACATTATACAAAGTAGGTGACCATCATGCACTAATGCACACAGATACATGCTTGTTACTCTGTTCTGCAGATATAGGGTCGAGTTGTATGAAGTCTCAAACAAGTTGTTATTGAGCAGTGAATTAACGTCACATAATTTATTTGATGCCAGGTGAGTTTATTCATTTAAAAAGAATAAGGAGACAATTTCAACAGAACAGTAGCATAAACGTGGTATACTTGAGAGCTGGTATTAGGTAGCACTGTTTCTTATTTAATCATTAGTTTCAGAATGTTTTTAATTCAGACACTCAAAATGACATTAAAAAAGTAAAGGTTCTCAGAAATAAAATGATGTATAGCAGTATAGCAAGTAGCAGAGCAATTCAATCGTCATTTCTGATTTAGGTCAAAAATAATTTCCATAAATATTCCATCAGAGCAGAAAGAATAAAGGATTTGCACAAATGTTAGATAAGGTCACGTGTTGGCTTTCTTTCTTTGCTAGAATTGCTTTTTGACGAGAGTGAAACATCAAGATCTAAGACAAAAAAATTGAACTCTCCCTTTAATGCTCTCTCTTAGCTGCCATTCTAAGCAGCTGAGGTTATAAAAGGGTTAAATTTCTTGGAAGCTTGTCCTGCATGCTACCCAATTGAATGGCAAGCACTGTGGCTCCAAAACAGCCTGTGCGGAAATAAAACAATATATAGAAATGCACAATAGTGGGATTTAATTTTCCTACTACCATCCATTTATATAATACATCAAATGAAGCCCAAATTAATTTGTACCCAGGCTCTAAAGTAACAATGTAATCTCAGTGCTGTAGCACAGTTGCAAATGGATTTCTGTCTCTTGTAATTTTATAAGAAACACTCTGGGGGTCACCTTAAAAGATGTCGCTATTTTTTAAAGCCAAAACTATCCTGTGGCCTGTCAGCAGAAGGAATGTCGGCGATGCAATCTGTTTTGTGCCATCGATTTGTTTGGTATTGCGTCTTGTCACATGGTCGGGCTGTTAGGTCCACTGGTATTGGCAGAGATGACTAATTTTATACCCAGATGTCCATAATAAAGTTGGAGTATCTGCTTACTTGTGCTCAATCTAGTCCTTTCGAACTTCCTGACTGGTGCAGAATGATTTGAACCCTGCTAAATGTTAAAGGAACTACATTACATAGCACAGCATGAATGGAGGAGATGGGCTCAGCAGAATATGATGATCTTTCTATTAGTAGGCCTATCCCCTGGTATGCATTTAAATTTAAATTTTAGTTATTTAGCAGACACTCTTATCCAGAGTGACTTAGATGAGCAATTAGGGGTTATGTGCCTTGCTCAAGGACACATCAACAGATTTTTCACCTAGTCAGCTCAGGGATTCAAACCAGCGACCTTTCGGTTACTGGCCCCATTCTCTTAACCGCTAGGCTATCTGCCACCTAGCCCAATGCACACTAATGAGTAAATTTGCTATTTAACGAAACCGATAGCCTCTGCTTTTTCTATTAGATGACTACAGCCTCTCGCACATGATGCTGTCAACATAAAAAGTTTGTTCATGTAGAATGCATATTCAGAGTGTAATTTATAGGGAGCAATATAAAGGCATACATGGTCAAATAATTGTAAGACCGAAGAAAAAGTTGATAGTTGACCCCATTCAAAAAAGCCACTTTTGGTCAAAACGGGTAAAGCACATATATGTATTTTGCTCTTTGTGTGCCTGCCTATACACACACACACACACACACACACACACACACACACACACACACACACACACACACACACACACACACACACACACACACACACACACACACACACACACACACACACACACACACACACACACACACACACACACATCTAGGATTATAAAACACAAAAAGTGATACACAAGCATGAAAAGGTCAGAAACTTTTTTCCCATTTCTAAATGGGACAATCATCTGACACTGTGCGTCACCCAGCACCTGTCAGGCTATCCCTCAGTACTGAGAGCTCCCCCACTGCCATAATATATTGCCCCTTATACTACAAATCCACTCAGCATTTTCCAAAATCTTTCATACGTCACATGATCTTACCCAAATACCCAGAGGGCCATAACTCAGTACACAACCCCCCCTTCCTGGACCACCCCGTTTTGCCTCCTTTTGGGAGCAAAGCTCACTATTTAACCTTTGTGGAATGGAGGAAGCTCATGTATTTATTTTTTCAAACAACAACAAAAGACTCTTGTCATCCGTAGAGGTCACTTTGGATATACAATGCGCCATGATTTAAGGTGTGTTTTAAGGAACACAGGCGGTTCAGACCGAGTAGCTGCCAGAAAGGGCAGTTTGGGGACATTGTGTTCATGATGTAGCCTAAAATAGAGAGGTAGATCAAGAAGAAATGCCCCTCCAACCCCTCATATGATAGTCCAAATCACCACATCCTCCCTCAACTCGTTGCCCACCAAGCAACCCGATCAGATGGCTTGTTAATTTCCTCATTTCAGAGTTTTATGGATTTTCCAGTTGCTGCTCTGTTCATAAACAAGCATTTCAGCTGACCCCCCCCCCCTCTCCCCGCGCCTCTTTGGACGTCAGCGTTTTCTCTGAAGGAGGAATCTCCAGCCCTGAAAGTTTATAAATAAGCCTTCTATCAAGTTCCACAACAGGTGTGACCTCTCCGTGTCCTAAAACTGAACACTTTCAGTGTGTGCTATCTCAAAAGCGGGCAAAGGGATCAACTATTTACTGCCATAATACATAGAAACATTGTTCAGGCACTGAGGTCACCTAAAATACACTGCACGTGCATTAGGTTGTTTTAGAAATAAAGTTGCCCTTTTGCAAGAGCCTGCCTTTTTTTGCGAGAGCCTGCCCTCTAAATTTTTGACACAGTATTAGAACGCTATGCCAACATAGCAGCTGTAGCAGAGACAGACAGTCATGTAGAGTTCTGTCCCTACCAGGGGAGTTTGGGATATTCGACTGGGCTTTCAAGGATACCCCTATATCAGTTGATATATCAGTTGATATAGGCCCAATAGCCCTCATCACAACAAAATGTACAGAACTCAGCCCATGTCTCTTCAATGAACAACCAATCACACAATGTGTGGAAGTAGGATAGTCAGGACAGTTTGTGCCGTACCGCCTTCTTTTCAACAACTACATTACACATTTGGCAAGAACTTAAATTAGCTTTGGTTAAAGTCAAACATTTGATTAGATAATACAATGATGTTACATAAAGTGTCATTATGGTGGATCATCATTTATTATCTGTCCTGAAAATGTTGGTGAACAAAGTTATTGTATGTCAAATGATGTTGACATGTACTGTCATTAACCCCTAGAAGATGGAGACTCTCCTTAAGAGTCCAGTTTCTTTCAAGGTTTTTTTTACGTAAGTAACTTCAATGGAACCTTCTCCTGATGGTTACACTTAGCCTGCCCCTAGGGGGTGGTGCATGGCCTATACACTGTAGACCTCGGTGATTTGGTAAGCATTCATTCAGTGCCAGAAGATTTTATAACCGAGTTTGTTTGTAAATATAAACTGAGAAACAAGGGATTATGCGTAATGTTGGGTAAAATGTGCTCCTCCATGTTACTCCCATGTCCTTAAATGTTCCTTGTCTCTGTCCCTAACCGGTGTCAACTGAGAGCTGGCTTTTTGAACGGGGAGCAGGTGAGCAAAGAATGAAAGCTTGCTGGATTACTTTACATTATTCAGATGTCTCCATTGCACCCCATGATGACTTGATGAGACATGCCAAATAGTGACCTCTCCCCCAATATGCATACAAGCGCACCCACACGTACACACAAACACATGCACGCATGCACACGCACGCGCAAAAGCACACACAAACACACATGCACCTGAGTGTGCAAATGCACATGCATACAACCACAACAACAACAACAACAACAATATGACCGTACACTCATCCCTGTTGATTGAGTCAAGCCACGGAGGGATGTTAGATCTGGGTCAACCTGCACGGGGTCAACACCAGCGGGTAATAAAGCTAGTCAAGTTTAATGTGTATGTGGCTCTTGTCACAGATAAGCAGCTGAAACAGCTATTGGTGTAGGAGTGGGAAAGATAGAAGCAAACAAGTGCAAGAGGCACAGAGTACCCTTTGTCCCAGCCCTCGACATTAAAGAGTGTCAAAAGCTAATAAATATTTCAGAATTAGGTGTGTGTCAGGGGCAGGGCCCACTCTATCGGCCGTCTGCTCTCTTTACTCTCCGAGGGGGAACAGGTGCAGGCGCATGAAAGAAGATTTCATTTCTAAAATAGCATTTAGCATTTTAGCCCTTCTGGAGACCCTCTCTGGGAGAAATGATCATGTAATCATACACCGAGCTGGCTGAAAACTTCTATAGTTGATCCTCAGAGACATATGGTGGCTTAAGCAGAGAGGGGGAGAGTAGGAGAGCACTAGGAGGAACGGTTGAGGGGGATAAAAAAAACAAAAGGATTAGGACATTTTTTTTCTTCAAAGATGGGAAGCACATTTCAGGCAACATTGCGTAAATGACGTCTATGTTTCATAAGTTTGAACATCAAAGAACAGCGCAGTAGAGCTTAGTAGAGTACAGCACAGCACAGAGCTGTACAGTACAGTACAGTACAGTACAGTACAGTTCAGTACAGTACAGTACAGTAAAGTGAAGTACAAACATAGTGTACTCAACTCTAGTATGCTCTACTGAACTGTATAGTGAAATATACTCTACTCAACTTTTTTAAAACTTTACTGTACTGTAATCTACAGTGCTTAGCAAACTTTTAGAAAAAAAAAAGGTATTTGACCATAGACAACAACAGACTTTCAGCATGCTTATTGGGAAAGGCAGTCAACATGCTTGGCACTGATACTAATGACTGATGATTGGCTGAAAGAAATTGATAGGAAGAAGATTGTGGGAGCTGTTTTGTTAGACTTCAGTGCAGCTTTTGATATCATTGATCATAACCTATTGATGAAAAAAAGCAGGTGTTATGGATTTGCATGTCTTATCATGGATTGAGAGTAAACTATTTAATAGAACACAGAGTGCTTTCTCTAATGGAAATTCAGAGTGTGGTGGCTTGGGCCATTATTGTTTTCTGTTTTTACTAATGACCTTCTACTGACCTTGAATAAAGCCTGTGTGTGTATTTACACTGACGACCGAACAGTATACATGTCGGCTATGACAGTAAAATAAATAACTGACCCCCTTAACATAGAGCTACAGTCAGTTTTACACTGGGTAACTAGCTGGTGCTAAATATCTCAAAAACGAAAAGCATTGTTTTTGGGACAAATCACTCGTGCAACGCTAAACTTCATTTAGATCTATTATTGAATAATGTGGCGAAACACATAGACTCATTGGCTGCTAAAATTGGAAGAGGTCTGTCCACGATAAGGTGTTGGTCTGCTCTCTTGACATTTAAGTCGACCAGACAGGTCCTACAGGCCCTAGTTTTGTTGCACCTGGACTACTGCCCAGTTGTGTGGTCATGTGCGGCAAAGAAGGACATAGATAAATTGCAGTTGGTCCAGAACAGAGCAGCACGTGTTGCACTTAATGTACACGGAGGGCGAATGTCAGTTACATGCATTTCAGTCTCTCCAGGCTCAAAGTTGAGGAGAGATTGACTGCAGCACTATGGGTCTTTGTGCGAGGTGTTGATGTGTTGAAGGTATCGAACTGTCTGTTCAAGCAGTTGGCACACAGTTCGTACACTCATCGGTACCGCACAAGACATGCAATTAGAGGTCTCTTCACAGTCCCCAGGTCCAGAACAGAGGCTGGGAAACACACAGTATTAAATAGAGCCATGACTACATGAAACTCTCTGCCACCCCAGGTAACTCAAGCTAGTAATAAAATCAGATTCAAAAAACATAAAAAGAACACCTAAGGCACACCAGGGACTGTGAAGAGACACAGACATTTTTATATACTTTGAATTGTAATTTGCATTGTATTATGTATTGTATTATGCAGGTGGGTGGCCTTTCACGAGCCTTGGCTTGTGTGAGCAGGAACGGCTCATAGGGCAGGCGCTATCTCCTGTTTCTGAAGCGTGACGCAGAGGCAGGAGATGATGTAGTATTATGTAGTGTTATGTATATTATGTTTATTATGTATACTATGTATTTTATGTATTTTGTTGTTTTGTTTCCTGTTTGGACCCCAGGAATAGTAGCCTCTGCATTGGCAGCGGTTAATATGAGATCTCAACAAACACTACTGTTACTACTGTACTCTACTGTACTGTGCTGTACTGAATTATACTATATTCAAAGGGAGAGAGAGAGGGGGATGGGTTGTTCAGACTGTTTTCACACTTTCCTTCACCACCAGACGACAGAAAGAGAATGAATACAGTTGTGAGAACATAAGAATATGCCAGCGGAAGAGAGGACTGTAGGTGTTTGGTAACAGAATGACGGCACAAACAGCACAAACCGTCATTCTGTTACCAAACCTTGCATCTGCTCTGTTCTTCAACTAACCGTGTTTATGTAAAATGTTCAGTGGGAAATTGTTAAAAGTAGTCCTTGTGCATACATAGAGTTGTATGGTTTGTTTAACTTTGCAATCGTTGGTTTTTGTTTGACATGCATTTTAAAGTGAAAAATTGGAGTCTCAGTTTCACTCTGTTATCGTGGAACTGCCCATATGGCAAACACTTCAGCCATCACTGAAAGCAAATACACCCCTCCTGATATTTTACAGTAGGCAGGTTTTAAAGCACGTGAATATATTTAAAATATCTAATATACATGCTAGATTGATAGGCTTATTTTACAAATCGGAGGACCATTTGTCTTGGACCCACCACTTCAGTCCAGTCAGTCCAATTTAAAGGGGCTATACATAACTTTTACCTCTGGGGGTGCCCTTGAGCCTAAAGGGGTCCCCTAAATGGACAGAAATATTGTCCAGAAATGACCTCAATAGAAAGAGAGGGACAGGCAGCTTTAAGCAATGCAGTATGTGCCACTAAAATGAGACAAACTAGATACAACAGGGCCAGGGGTCTTCAGTACCTTTTGCAAAGAGAGGGTTGTTGCGTACATCAAGACAACAAAATAGTCATGTGGTCTCTTGCTCTATCCTGCTTTGCGAATTAAAGTGTTGTGGTATTAAGACTAATATCTTTGACATTGTCTTGTGATGGCTCTGTTTAGAGGGCTCTGTTTATTTTCATCATTAGAGGAGTGTGCTGTCTCTTGAACAAGCGGGTCGAGCTTGCACTCGCGAGCCTCTGCGTCTTGTTTTTGAGTTTTTCCATTCGAGTCATCAAATGCTGCTCGCACATAATGAGAGATGTGGCAATTAATTTTCTTTTAATCAAGGTCGAAATGAAGTAAATTGGTGCAGCCCGGCGAGCCCTCATTTTCTATTTTTTGCAGTGATGCAAAACAAATAGGATAAAATTATGGCCCTCCTCACCTTCTGTAATTATAAAGCGTGAACGATCAGAGGGAGATGATATGTGATATACACTACCTCCAACTCTCCCTCTCTCCCCCAGAGATCAGATTTCAGCTCTTTTGAAACAGATGACCATGTTTTCCTTCCTTGCTTCCCTAATTCGTCTGTTCTTTTCTCCCTCTGCTTCGGTTACAGACAGAGGGAGCAGCTCAACATGACATTGACTGCTGTGTTGTTCTAATGCCTTTCAAATCTTATTAAAGGCCCAATGCAGTCATTTTTATATCAATATCAAATAATTTCTGCGTAAGAATTAAGTACCCTGCTGTAATAGTTTTCCATTAAAATGGGCAAAAATGGCTTTTTACCCCCCCCCCCCCCCCCCCCCCCCCCCCATAATTCTCAAGCAAGAACTTTGCTAGGGATGTCTGGGAGTGGTCTGAGTGGGGAGGGCAAAACTGAAAACTAGCTGTTATTGGCAGAGAGGTTTGGAACTCTCTTTGTTATTGGTCTATTAACATGGTTCCAATATGTACTGGACATTCTCCCTTTTTCTTGGATCTTTGTCCAGCTATGTGAAAAGTTTGGACGTGTGTAAAACCCCTACAGAGTCTGCGTTGTTTTAATATAATATGCCCACGGGAAGCAATTATGGTGCCTGTAAGTATATTTAGTCATAGCCTATTTAAAACAAGTTGTTTAGTTTTTGTTTAGAATTTGATTCGAAACATTCGCTCTCTTTTTAGTGAATTTGCTTATTGACAACATTTGACATGTCCATGCTCAGCCATAATGCAATTTACAGTAGGCCTAGCCCCTATAGTGTGAATGCTATGTATATATTTCCACATTGAAGGCATGCAATTACTGCAAACAGGTTCAAGTTAACATATTTAGGAAAGACGAGATAGGTCTAAATGTATTTATTTTGTTTTTGTAAGATATTTAAACTACAATGGACTAACATTGGAATTGGAGTTGATTCCAAAGCAATACATAAAAGACCGTAAATACACAACTTGAAGCAACCACATATTTAGCCATGGAGCACGTTCTGATTGGCCAGTGAGGGGCCAAGCCTGGATACACCCACAGCTTGTGTATTCATCAAAACCCAGCAACTGCGCTGATAATTGTGCTTGTGAAAATAGCAAAAATATTTCTGACACTCCCCCAAACCTCTCGCGCTACTGCATAGCAGTTAGATGGACCATTGCGTTAGGTTTGTTCAACTAGAACCCTTAGTTTCATCACAAAAAAAGGTTTGATGATGTAATCTTTGTTTAGTGTCTTTTTGATTCTATTAAAGAAAATGATGCATTTGAGACATGGGACTTTTGCCTCTGTTGTTTGTTCAGGGTTTTGATTTTGTGATACTGTAATGCTCAAAGAGGGCCCCACAACTCCATTTCCTCTTGGAAGTGATTGAGGAAGTAACCACCTACCTCTTATTGTCCACTAGTTAAGAATGTAAGTACTATAAATTGAGAAAACACATTGCCACGGACAAAAGCACCAAAACATTGCATTTAACATGTGCATTGTTTCCTTTCACCTGTTTTCACGCTTTAGAGAAGCACTGTTCAAGGCTGCATTTTTAACAGAGACCGTCATTTTTCAGCGTTGTCGTGAGAACTGCGAAAATCCCAAAAGTTTTCATAGTGAGAGTAACTCTCTGGCTAAGGAATCCACAGCTCCTGCCCTCTGTTGCTCATGTTGCGTGCATCTGTCACACCAAATGTGTCTTGGCGCAGCCTTAACCATGAGGTGGATGTGCAGTGTTGAAATGCATATAACAAAAACATATACAAAGGCTTCATAGAGCATTAGCGCTTAAGTCAGCACTGTTAGGTGGATCCGGCAACAGCTGTCCAATCTGCTATTCCCTTACCCCTCCCCAATATCCCCCATCACCTTTCAAAAATGCTCCCTGTTTACCATACATAGGCAGCTGCCACCGCTGTTAACTTCCAGAAGACAGCCGCCTGCTAGAGGACATTTGTACATGTCTTTATCTAATTAAGGTGAATGCCAGTTCCCTGGCCTCCCATGCAATGTGACTGGAAATAACAGTCGACCTTGATCAGGCTCTTGCCAGTGGAGAGCCAGGAAGCGTGTGGAGGGCATGTGTCTTAATTGATCAAAATGTAACTTTTGCCAAGCAAAGTTGCCCCTTGTCTCATAAGACATTTCACGTCTCTACCACGTCAAAACAATTGTCAAATGTTATTGAGGCGGAGAGACAGTGAAATTCGAGGTTAAATGTCTTAAACTATCTCAGGGCTCTGTAACTTGACATAGCTCATGCAACCTTTGTTGTGAATTGACCCAAGTTAGTGGTGCAATGGCTCTCTACTCTCTCTGAATGGAGCAATTTAGTCCTACTATATCACAATTTGCACCTTTAGTCAATAGTATTGATGAGCATAAACCATGGTGGAAAGTTAGATATCAACATTTAGAGATACAATGTCACCTGGTTCATGTTCATTAGGCACCAAACAGAAGAAAACAAACAAACAAACAGCAAGGCATACTAGGACTTTCCGCTGTGTGCCCTAATGAACATGACCCAGGCAGTGGTAGAAAAAGTACCCAATTGTCATACTTGAGTAAAAGTAAAGATACCATAATATAAAATGACTAAAGTAAAAGTCACCCAGTAAAATACTACTTGAGTAAAAGTCTAAAAGTATTTGGTTTTAGATATACTTAAGTATCAAAAATAAATTGCTAAAATATACTTAAGTATCAAAAGTAAAAGTATAAAACGAATTCCTTAAATTAAGCAAATCAGACAGGCAACCTAAAAAAAAAATTTATGGATAGCCAGGGGCACACCAACACACAGACATAATTTACAAACGAAGCATTTGTTTTTAGTGAGTCCGCTAGATCAGAGGCAGTAGGGATGATAAGAGATGATTTGGACAATTTTCCTGTCCTGCTAAGCATTCAAAATGTAACTTGTACTTGTGGGTGTCAGGGGAACATTTATGGAGTAAAAAGTACATTATGCTCTTTAGGAATGTAGTGAAGTAAAAGTAAAAGTTGTCAAAAAATATAAATAGTAAAGTAACTACATAAGTAGTACTTTAGACCACTCCTCAGGACTGGTTAGTTTAATCTGTAGGCCTAAACTTCACCCTATCAGTTATCCTCAGGAGCAATATCATGTAAGCTATTGTATGATCACAAGAAGGGTAGGAAAAAAAGAGAAAGCTCTTTTGGATGGTTTAGCAAAACAGTTTTTTTCAAACCTTGTCCTACCATATGATTAGTTTTTAATGTATTATAATTAGTGGTGGCAAAGGAGGAGGAGTCAGTAGGGCAGGGGTGTGTTGGCTACACCCTAGAGAGCAGACCTTATGAATCAATGGCTGGTGATAAATGTACTGGGTCATTACTGAATCAAGTGATCTGCAGAATAATCTATAGATTTTTTGGTCTTCCTTAGTGTACTTCTTTATTATTCTGCATCGCAGTATTGCAACGTCAGGGGGAAGCCTTGATGGATGGCTGGGTTCTCCCTCTGCAGTGCACTGACCATGGGGATATGTTTAGGACCGTACGCAAAAAAAAACAACCCAAGGCTCTTGGACTGTTAAAAATTCACTCACCTGTTTGTTTCTTACAAACACAAAAATTACTTTATTCTGATGTTTTGCTCTAATACAGTGGGATGTGCCTATATATATCACACATGTGATGCTATTTTCATCTTAAAATGTTTGCTTATTGTGTGTTATTTTTATTCAATGTTAAAATACAAGTTGATGTACTCTAATACAGCAGTCTTAACATAACATTTAAGGTTAACATTTGAAGTGACCCACTGGGCACACACTGGTTGAATCAAAGTTGTTTCCACGTCATTTCAATGAAATTACGTTGAACCAACGTGGAATAGATGTTGAATTGATGTCTGTGTCCATTGGGGAGGAACTGTCTTGATAGCACCAGCAGTAATGCACTGTATGGCCATATTAAGCATGTAGGGTATGTAACAATATCCAGCCAACGATAATAGGATGTGGACTTGAACTATGAACATGTCTTTAATATTTATAAAAGACTACAATTCAAAACTGCATTTATTTCACTTGAATCACTTAAAGTGATAAAGGCTATCAATTTATTGAGAGAGGTTTAAATGTAAGTTATTAAACACCTTTAATACCCCCCAAAAGGCATAAGGTGAAAGTAGTGGTGGGGAATTATTCAGGTTATCCTAACCGCAAGTTGAATTTAGTGAAATCCCTAGTTTTCCTCTAGTTAAAGAGATAATGTTTTCAAGCCTAACTTGCCTGGAATCGCAGCTAGTAGAGCTAGGCCACAAAGTGTGAGTTTACAAATCCTTGCAGGCTAAACCCTACAATGAGCCTAGAGATCAAAACACTACCAACCTGTTAAGTTGACTGTGCTATCGATCCTCTAGATTCTTTATTATGTAGAACAGGGTGCATCACAAAACTGCTAATTGGCAATAATCTGTTTGTCAATAGTTCACAAGACTGCAGAATTTAGATAAGGAAAAGTTCAGGTTTAAAATACATTATCATAGCTCTTCTATTCCTATGGGCTTTGATCCTGGAATACCTTCAAGTTGTCTCATGCTCAGAATATTTTACAGAATAATGACACATGGATGGTAGAGAGAGAGGATGGAGAGGGGAGGTGAATGTTTTGCTTTTGAAAGTAATAGGTGATTGTGTGTTAAATTAAATAAATCAGACATTTTTCCAATTATAATCATTTTCAACCAAATGAATGAAACATATTGATCAGAATGGATTAACCTGATGCCAACCCCCCCCCCCCCCCTTTTTTTAAAATTATAGTTTGCAAAAAGATAACCTTTCATGCCTAGATGCTTTGTCATTACTTCCATGCCACTAATACTCTATCTACTATGTAGTAGACAAAGACTATACCATGGCCCTATCCTAACACACAAAGTAGGGTATATCATGTTGATCTGAACATGACATTGAAATGGAAGCTTCTTTTTGCCCATGTGGTCAATATAGGCTTCTCTAATTATCCAAGTAACAAAGCGGCCACCCCGCCTCTGTTTTGGTAAAAAGCTGAGGGATGGGCCTGGAGAAATGTAACCACTCTCAGATTAATAGACAGAGCTATGGGTGCAAGGAATGACCAGCCATGATATCAAAATGATAGTTTTTTACCGTGTTTTGAGGCTGTAATGGGTGTTTACATTTACATATATTTGGGGTTCTGATGGGGTCTGACATTGAACTAAGCTCATGAGGCATTTACAGTGCATTCAGAAAGTATTCATATCCCTTGACCTATTCTACATTTCGTTGTGTTACAGCCTGAATTCAAAATGGATTAAAGATTGTTTTCATCACCCATCTACACACAATACCCCATAATGAAGAGAAAACATGTTTTTAGACATTTTTGCACATTTATTGAAAAGTAAATACAGAAATATCTCATTTATATAAGTATTCACACCCCCAATACTTCGTAGAAGCACATTTGGCAGCGATTACAGCTGTGAGTTTTTTGGGGGTAAATCTAAGAGCTTTGCACACCTGGATTGTACAATATTTGCCCATAATTATTTTGAAAATTCTTCAAGCTCTGTCAAGTTGATTGTTGATAATTGCTAGACAACCATTTTCAAGTCATGCCATAGATTTTCAAGATGATATACAGTACCAGTCAAAGTTTGTTCAGTCTGCTTTCCAACAGACAGTGGGAGACAAAATCACCTTTGAGCATGAAAATAACCTAAACACAATAACAAATCTACACTGGAGTTGCTTACCAAGACAACATTGAATGTTCCTGAGTGGTCTAGTTACAGCTTTGAATTACAGTACCAGTCAAAAGTTTGGACACACCTACCTACTCTTTATTTTTTTACTATTTTCTACATTGAATAATAGAATAACAGTGAAGACATCAAAACTATGAAATAACACATATGGAATCATGTAGTAACCAAAAAAGTGTTAAACAAATCAAAATACATGTTATATTTGAGATTCTTCAAAGTAGCCACCCTTTTACTTGATGACAGATTTGCACACACTTGGCATTCTCTCAACCAGCTTCACCTGGAATGCTTTTCCAACAGTCTTGAAGGATTTCCCACATATGCTGAGTACTTGTAGGATGTTTTTCCTTCACCTGCAGTACAACTCATCCCAAACCATCTCAACTGGGTTGAGGTTGGGTGATTGTGGAGGCCAGGTCATCTGATGCAGCACTCCATCACTCTCCTTCTTGGTCAAATAGCCCTTACACAGCCTGAAGGTGTGTTGGGTAATTGTCCTGTTGAAAACAAATGATAGTCTCACTAAGCGCAAACTAGATAGGATGGCGTATCGCTGCAGAATGCTGTAGTAGCCATGCTGGTTAAGGTTTGCCTTAAATTCTAAATAAATCACAGACAGTGTCTACCAGCAAAGCTCCCCCACACCATCACACCTCCTCCTCCATGCTTCACGGTGGGAACCACACATGCGGAGATCATCCGTTCAACAACTCTGAGTCTCACAAAGACATGGCGGTTGGAACCAAAAATCTCAAATTTGGATGCAGACCAAAGGACAGATGCAGGACCTGTCTAATGTATACTGCTCGTGTTTCTTGGCCCATGCAAGTCTCTTCTTCTTATTGGTGTCCTTTAATAGTGCTTTCTTTGCAGAAATTCGACCATGAAGGCCTGATTCACGCAGTCTCCAATGAACAGTTGATGTTGAGATGTTCTGTTACTTGAACTCTGTGAAGCATTTATTTTGGATGCAATCTGAGGTGCAGTTAACTCTAATAAACGTATCCTCTGCAGGTAACTCTGGGTCTTCCTTTCCTGTGGCAGTCCTCATGAGAGTCAGTTTCATCATATCGCTTGATGGTTTTAACGACTGCATTTGAAGAAACTTTCAATGTTCTTAAAATGTTCCCGGATTGACTGAGCTTCTTGTCTTAAAGTAATGATGGACTGATGTTTCTCTTTGCTTATTTGAGCTGTTCTTGCCATAATATGGACTTGGTATTTTACCAAATAGGGCTAGCTTCTGTATACCACCCCTACCTTGTCACAACACAACTGATTGTCTCAAATGCATTAAGGAAAGAAATTCCACAAATTAACTTTTAACAATGCACACTTGTTAATTGAAATGCATGCCAGGTACTTCATGAAGCTGGTTGAGAGAATGGCAAGAGTGTGGCTACTTTGAAAAATCTCAAGTATAATTTTATTTGTTTAACACTTTTTTGGTTACTTCATGATTCCACATGTGTTATTTCATATTTTTGATGTCTTCACTATTATTCTACAATGTAGAAATAGTAAAAATAAAGAAAAACCCTTGAATGAGTAGGTGTGTCCAAACTTTTGACTGGTACTGTAAGTCAAAACTGTAACTAGACCACTCGGGAACATTCAAAGTTGTCTTGGTAGATTTGGGTTTTAGGTTATTTTCCTGCTGAAATGTGATTTTGTCTCCCACTGTCTGTTGGACAGCAGACTGAACCAGGTTTTTCTCTAGGATTTTGCCTGTGCTTATAGCTGTATTTTGTTTATTTTTAGAAAAAAAAAATCCTTAGTCCTTGCATTCCCATAAAATTATGTAGCCACCACCATGCTTAAAAATATGAAGTGGTACTCAATGATGTGTTGTGTTGGTTGCAAACAGGATGCATGCTTTGGAATATTTTCACTCTGTCATTTAGGTTCGTTTTGCGGAGTAACTACAATGTCATTTTTTTTTATATCACAACCATTAAGCTCTGTAACTGTTTTAAAATGAACATTGGCCTCATGGTGAATTCCTTCCTCTCCGCCAACTGAGTTAGGAAGGACGCCTCTATCTTTGTAGTGACTGGGTGTATTGATACACTATTCAAAGTGTAATTAATAACTTCACCATGCGCAAAGGGATATTCAGCTTCTACCTTTTTTTCCACACATTTACTAATCGGTGCCCTTCTTTGCGATGCATTGAAAATCCTCCAAGGTCTTTGTGGTTGAATCTGTTCTTGAAATCCACTACTCGATTGAGGGACCTTACAGATTATGTGTGATGTACAGTGATGAGGTAGTCATTCAAAAATCATGTTAACCACTTACATACAACTTATTATGCGATTTTTTAAAAGCACATTTTTACTCTTGAACTTATTTATGCTTGCCATAACAAAGGGGCAGCTTCAATTTTTTTATAATAAAACTAAATAATTCTACAAACAAAATTCCACTTTAACATTATGGAATATTGTGTGTAGATCAGTGACACAACATCTCACATTTTAAATGCAGGCTGTAACACAACAAAATGTGGAAAAAGTGTGAATACTTCCTTAAGTCACATTATAAGTTAGGCCAATATTCTTCAATAATTAATATATATTATAAATCTATAAAAAGTCCAGAAATGGATGTAGCAACTAAGCATTCAAGTTTTAATGTGGCCCTTTTCTTGAAGAACAGTTTACTACACTAGAGCGACAACTATCATTTCTAAAGCCTGTCAGGCTGAAATAGAGAATGACATCAGGATTCCGTTCCAGCTTTTCCAACCGACAATTGCTACCGAGAAATTCAATTAAGGACTCCTCTTCCCACTTCGAGCCGGTCTCCAGGGCAGATCTTCCGGGCAACTCGCCCCATGTAAGAAATTGGAAAATGCAACAATAAAACAAGAAAAACTGAAAAAAGGTGCCAACTTTGATCAAGCATGCTCTCTCACAGTCCACCCTAAACACACATACCCCTTAGTTGGAATTGGAAAGTCACCGAAAGACAGCGAAGTAGCCTACAGGTAAGAGTTTTCATTTTCACCTCACTATTTTTGCATTTCCAAAGATATCACTTAAAACGCTGAGCATTCATCAAAGTAGCCTACTATTTTCGGCGTCGCTGTCTTTGACGCCTGTAGACTACCTGCCATTCGGCATGAAAATACTCTCAAAATGATACCTTTAGCAGACGAATGGTTTAACGGTGAACAGCTTGCTTCTACAGTGTAGCCCCTACCTCAGCGCGCGAGCTGGCGGACAGGAGCAGTCGAGCGACTCATAGGTAGGCTGCTGTGCTTTTGACAGTGTCGAGCTGGGCTTTCCAAAACTTTAAAACAGACCGCTGTCAAATTCCAAACTTTCGGAAAGACTAAAAGATAACAATGTAGTCCACCATTCAATTGCCAAGTCAACTTTCTTGTGACTGTTTATTTACGCCATCTCTATCGCACTGCCAAAATATACAACAGAGATGGCTTCTTCATTCTTTTTCATTATAGGTCAACCAACAAGAAAATAACACAGCATCAGTGGCATAGCGCAGGTTCGAGGGGTCCTCGCACGGTCGAGCACCCCCCCCCCCCCCCCCCCCCCCCCCAAGAAAAAATATATTAATAAAACATTTTTTTGCCATGGGGCAGAGGGAAGAATGTGCAGTTTTATAGCTAATCTCATGCTATTTTAAACATTCTGCCATATCTTTGAGAGAAAATGTTGCTGATTTAGAGCTAATTTCCTGCTATTTTTTTTCATGGCTTATGACGCGTTCATATGCTGTCTGGTGGGCGGACCTCCAGGGCTAATGTATTTATCAAACTAGTAGGCCTAGCAACAATGCATGGAAAAGCATTCCATATTCAATGGCAATGCAACAAAATGTCAAAGTTAAGCATGCATTTGATGAGGGTTGTCTTATCTTATCCACCCCATTGTATAATGATTAGCCTACAATGTTGCCATTATGTGTCTGCATTTTTTGTTTGACTTTGTAGGCAAAAAACCCAACAAAGCCTCACATCGTATTGCCAACTCACAGGCACACATATCCCACCCTTTTCCTTATTAAGTTGTTGAAGCGGCACATGACACACACACACACACACACACACACACACACACACACACACACACACACACACACACACACACAATCTACACTCTTCATAGCACATAAAATAAGACATCAGCCACATAGTGGTATTCAGTCCTGAAAGAGGAGATTCATTATACTTGTATGGCTAGAATAAACACGATTTCTCATCTTATAGTTAGTAGGTTTCTTTTACATTCAAAATATTAGCCATTTAGAAGACACTTTTATCCAAAGTGACTTAATGATACATGCATACATTTTTTGTATGGGTGGTCCTGGGAATTGAACCCACAATCTTGGCTTTACAAGCACCATGCTCTACCAACTCAGCCATACAGAATCACTTATGGTATGATTTTTCTCAAATATCAATGAGCTGATCAGTACAATAAGCCAAGGAATATGGTGGATAATACTGTATTTACCTTAAGTCTTTACCTCATTTTCAAAGCATTGTTTCAATGATATCTTTGCATATGCCAGTGTGTATGTTACGTGTAAATTATCCCCATACAGAGAGACTAGAGAAAAGATCACTGGTACTTTAAACCCAGGAGTTCTCATATTCTCGCCGGATCTTTCTCCTTTGCTAATTATTGTGTTGTTTTCAGGGCAAATATGTCATATCCATGGCGACCAGGCAGGTTAATTGTCTTTCGCGTGCAAGGCTCCCATAAGTAATTAATTACCCTTTTTTTTTTCCTTCTCCCCTGTCTTTGGTTAAACAGATCATTCAAGGGAAGCCATCTCCCATATTAAAAATGCCAGTGGTATTAGCGCACAAGGTAAACATGAAACTTTTTTTCCTTCTCGTCAAGCATTGGGGATGTTGGTTTTATATTTTATTCTGTGTGTTTTATACACATGCCATATGTGTATGTGTACCGGTATGGTTTCATTGTGCGTATCAAGCTTCACTATGGACCAGTACTGTAAATGCAATAGGTTTATTCCTTATTTATCTCCCATACTAACACAACAGATGAGTTTAGATGCTATTATGATGTAGGCCAATTTGTTATGAAGCTAGGGAAAACACTTCACTATCCTTGTTACCAACATATTTCAGTGAAGCAGTTTATTAAGCACATGTTGAGGAATATTATATAGTAACTTTTGTCTTAAATGATTACAATAGTAAGCTCTCGCCAGATAAAAAGGTAAGGTACGTCAGCTTCTTACAATGGCATAGTTTGAAACTCCGAAGGAAAGTTTATGCTGTTTAGTGGTTCGATGGTGCACCTGTAATTGTTGACAAAACTCTGTTATGTGGAGTGGTACGGGCTTAGTGTGCTTCACATGATCAACAGAAGTTGCAGTGCAGTAAAGTGTTGTTCAGGAGTTAGAGAGAAGAGTGGGTTGAAATTAGGCTAGATGCTGATCTTAAGTCAGTTTAGCATTTTCCTCACTAATGGGGAGAGGAAGCTGATCCTAGATCTTTACCTAGAAGAAACTTACCCCCAGAGAGAGAGAGACACACACACACACACACACACACACACACACACACACACACACACACACACACACACACACACACACACACACACACACACACACACACACACACACACACACACACACACACACACACACACACACACACACACACACACACACACACACACACACACACTTTTCTTCTTCCTCTACTTTCTCCAAATGTACCCCCTTTTTTCGTTGATTGTGTGAAAAAGTGAACGGAAAGACAGGTGAACAGAAGGAAGGACTAAAACAGTACAGTAACATACATACCGTTTTAAGTAATGTAACTTCAATTGTTGGTGTATGGGTGTAATACATCAGGCCTCTTGATTGGATCGCACCATGCCGACACAGGAAGTATTGACTTGTATGCAGTGGCCCTTGGTCGACAGGGTGGTTGAGTCTTCTTGCGTAGTCGGCTGTCTATTGTCATACCTCCAACCTATACATATTCTGTAGACCTATCAGTCAGAGAAACATTCAGGTGTCTAATTCAATCAATCAATCAATCAAATGTATTTATAAAGGCCTTTTTATCTCAGCAGATGTCACAAAGTGCTTATACAGAATCCAGCGTAAAACCGCAAAGAGCAAGCAATGCAGATGTAGAAGCTCAGTGGCTAGGAAAAACCTAGGAAGAAACCTAGAGAGGAACGAGCCTCTGAGGGGTGGCCAGTCCTCTTCTGGCTATGCCCGATGGATATTATAAGAGTACATAGCCATTAAGGCCAGATCGTTCTTCAAGATGTTCAAAAGTTTCTTGATGACCGGCAGGGTCAAATAATAATCACAGTGGTTATAGAGGGTGCAACAGGTCAGCATCTCAGGAGTAAATGTCAGTTGGCTTTTCATAGCCTAGCATTCCGTGGTCGTGACAGCAGGTGCGGTAGAAGGAGAGAGAGGGTCAAAACATCAGGTCTGGAACAAGGTAGCACATCCAGTGAACAGGTCAGGGTTCCATAGCCGCAGGAAGAACAGCAGAAACTGGACCAGCAGCATGATCAGGTGGACTGGGGATGGGTACAGCCAGAAGTTGTCCGGCCAGGTAGTCCTGAGGCATTAACCTAAGGCTCAGGTCCTCCAGGAGGGGAGAGAGAGAGAGGGCAGGAGAGAGATTGGAGAAATAGAGGGAGCAAACTTAAGTTCACACAGGAATTACACCAGATAAAACAAACTGACCCTAGCCCCCCCGGCACATAGACTATTGCAGCATAGATACTGGAGACTGAGACATGGGGGGTTGGGGGACACTGTTGCCCCGTCCAACAATAGCCCCGGACAGGGCCAACCAGGCAGGATATAAACCCACCCACTTTGCCAAAGCACAGCCCCCACACCACCAAATGGATATCAACACACCACCAACTTGCTACCCTGAGACAAGGCGGAGTATAGGCCACAAAAATCTCCCCTACCGCACAAGCCCGAGCAGGTGCCAAACCAGACAGCAAAATAATGTCAGTGACTCAACACACTCAAGTCAAGTATAGTGAAAAAGCCTGGCACGAAGTGATATACCCCTCCTAGGGATGGCATGGGAGAGCACTAGCAAGCCAGTGACTCAGCCTCCGTAATAGGGTCAGAGGCAGAGAATCCCAGTGGAGAGAGGGGAGCCGGCCAGACAGAGAATGCAAGGGTGATCCGTCACTCCAGTGCCTTGCAGTTCACCTTCACACCCCTGAGCCAGACTATACTCAGTCATAGGACCTACTGAAGAGATGAGTCTTCAGTAAAGACTTAAAGGTAGAGACTGAGTCTGCGTCTCTCACATGGATTGGCAGACCATTCCAGACCATTTCACGAAAATGGATTGGAGAAAGCCCTGCCTCCAGCTGTTTGCTTAGAAATTCTAGGAACAATAAGGAGGCCTGCATCTTGTAAACGTAGCGTACGTGTTGGTATGTAAGGCAGGACCAAATCGGAGAGATGGGTAGGAGCAAGTCCAAGTAATGCTTTGTAGGTTAGCAGTAAAACCTTGAAATCAGCTATAGTCTTAATAGGAAGCCTGTGTAGCAATGGAGTAAGAGGCGAGCATTGGAGTAATATGATCGGATTTTGAGGTTCTAGTCAAGATTCTAGCAGCCGTGTTTAGCACTAGCTGAAGTTTATTTACTGCTTTATCCGGGTAGCCAGAGAGTAGAGCATTGCAGTAGACTAATCTTGTTTTTGTCTTTTGCAGAAAAACATTTCAGATTTTTGCAATGAGACAAGCTGCTCTTCGTATACTTTTGATATGTTTGTCAAAAGAGAGATCAGGGTCCAGAGTAACGCTGAGGTTCTTCACAGTTTTATTTGAGGCATCACATCAAACAGCAGATCTCTTTGTTTCTTGGGACCTAGAACTAGCACCTCTGTTTTGTCTGAGTTTTAAATGTAAAAAATGTATTCTCAAGTAAGTATCTGTCAAGGTTTTGCAGAATGAACCCTGTGTGTGTCAAACCTGTGGTTCAAATGCTATTTTAAATCTTTCAATGTTAGCTTTAGCATTCCTGCAGTGCCAGATGGGCAGGGTTTGCACTTTTGCAACTACTCTATTGGTTCCATTGTGCCAGACAAGCTCAGTCAAGCTCAGCTCAAGTATTTAAGATGATTTCAAATAGTATTTGAATCCAGGTCTGGTGTGTGTTCTTTTCCAGTTTGACCTTGGCTCTGGACCTGCAGGTCTTTGATGTCAAAACAAATGTTAATAATCTCAGGCTGCAATTTGACAGGCCTCAAGAGCTAATACTATTGTTTTCTCACACTTGAACTCCCTCAATTGCCCCATGTAATGATTTTGTATCCAAATTCACACCACACAACAACGTCCATTCGGTCTCGACTTGTAAAATCTACTGCCCTCGACACATACAGTAGTACAAGTGCAAATAGTGCTTGTGTTTTTAATCATCATTATTGTTTTTATTTTAGTGCTGGGGAAATGTCCTTTTTGCATGCTTGATCAACCAGTAGAGAAATCCATTATAATAGAGGCTCAAGGTGAATTGCATCCCGAGCAATCTTTCCCTCTTCGAGTGAAGGAATTTTCCCGGGCAAAATAAACAAATCACACAGACAACAGTAATATAGGGTTGATTTTGAAGGCATGAAATAACTATCGATTAAATCCTTCAGTTCATAGATGGTAATGGCCTTTTTGGTAATTTGTTCTAGGCCCTTTCAATACAGAGGAGAGAGGGAGAGAGAGAAAGATGGAGGATGCAGGGGTGTGTGAGAGAGAGAGAGAGAGAGAGAGGGGTAGAAGGATGCAGGTTAGAAAAAAAGAGAGCGACGAGGAAGAGAGCTCACAAGACCGAGAAAGGGACATGCTGCCCCTTTCCGAGCTCATTATCATTCTTAATAAGTCTTAAGGAAAGAAGGAGCATTGAGTGTAAATGCACGGTAATCCTAACACTGGCCAAGGTTAGTGGGGACGTCAGCACATGCACACTGTTCCCAGCTGGCTGCTTTGGGACAGGGGAGGGGAAAAGGAGGAAGAGAGTTAAGCATAGACGCTCAAGGAGAAAGGTGTCATTAAGGTCCTTCTTTCGAGCCTGTGCCTTTGAGTAACACTTATCATAAGACCTGCCGGTATAATGCGTTATGATGCAGTTATAATGCATTGCATCATTTATAATTTATGCCCTTATGTCTTATAATCATCTCCTAATGACACATAGACATAACATATGATACACTTTTTATAAGACGTGAGGTTCAAACAACTTATAAAGCATTCGTAAAATGTCACCTGCCTTTCCGACTGATGTATGACCTGGAGCTGATTAACGCGGTGGCAGTCGATGATCTTACCTAGCAACCATGTAGTAAACAGTCCCGTATCAGATTTAAATCAATTGGTTTAGAAGATTTGTCTTGGCTGTTTTCCCTACCAATCAATTGCATTACTCGTTAATCATATAGATATTGAGGTCACTTCTGTTGGATATGTGTATGTACTTTGAATGTAACTTTATTCTGTAATAGGTGAATATCTATATTCTTATTCCTATACCAGATGTTACATATGATGTGGCATTTGAGATATGTTAAAGGTGAAATCAACAACAACAAAGCGGCCCCCCCACCATTATTTCGGGGTAAGCAGCAATGTAACCAATTTCAAATTCATAGTCAGCGCTATGGATGCAAGGACCATCCATGTGATCAAAATGATCGTTTTAACAATAAAAAAATAAAAAAAATAAAAAACAAGCTTAGCCTATATTTTGGGTTCTGATGGGGTAAGACAGTTGTACAAAACCCATGAAGCATTTATACGTTCTATTCTTCAAGGGTCAATGTCTATAGTCATTAATTTAAAAGTTTAAATGGATGTACCAATCCCAGATTGCCTCGTTAAAGAAAAAAAAAGAAGCAAACCATGTGACTTCTTATAGGGCTTTAAAGAAGTGGCAGCAACTACATGCTTATGCCAAGCTGTTGGGTGTGGTCCAAAAGGTGAGTGGTAAAATGTGTTGGCTAAATCGGTGCCAAATTAACTCATTAGACGGATTGCCAACCACTTGGAGTGTCCAATTGCTGCATTTGTTTAGTGTATAGACACAAGGTCAGCCTTGAATTCCGGATATTGTTTTATACACCCCTCCCTCCACCCAAATTCAAGGCAGTGCACGTGCACAACATACTGTGTAATCTGTGTTTCGTCATTCATCAGTTAAATGAATCAGACATCTGATGACATAACATGACAGGCTTATGTTAAACCATGTTATAACCATCCCAGTTCACGTAATTCTCTTTTAGCACCAACTTATAGCAACTACTTGAGTCGACTGAAGCTTTGGAAGTGCTGAGCTTAATAAATCTCCTTATTGTATGCAGTCACTGGACGAAAGCACCAGGTATATGAGCAAAACTGTCAATATCAAACTAGCTAAACTTTTGAATTATCATATCACATGAACTGCTTATTCTAGACCTTGAATTAGTTTAGAGCTAAATTGTAATGTAATGTTAGTGTTCATGTTTGGTTGAAGAGCTTTGTCTTTCTGTCACATATCTGTGAGGCAGTAGTGTTGAGAGTTTAGTTGGTCTGTTTGAGAATGAACAGGCAGGGAGGGTAACAATCAAACAAGCGAATGAAAAATGATCCGATGGGCTAAGAATGAGAGGTGCCCTTTTGTCTTGTTCCAGAGTAATGACATCTCTGCGTCTCTCTGTCACGTAAAGATGATTTACCCACACACAGATGTTCTCAGCCTAGTTGCTCGTGAACCTGCACCATTTTGTTCTATTTTTTGCCCTTTTAAAGGTTAGGAGTGAAATTCAAAGACTTCCCCCTACTGTAAGTTTAACTCCCCTCAATCAACATTGTGCCGTTGACGTGCTGTTATTGTCTTGACTGGGAATGTGGAGAGAGCACGGAGCAGGACTGGGATTGGGCAGGTATGGCTGCTGTGTGTGTGCACACGTGTTGAGGATGTTACATCAGTACTAAGATACCTGTAGGAGTATCTCAGTTTTGGTTGTTGGTTGGGGCTCGGTTGACAACCGGCTCCCTTGCCCCGCCCACCCCCCAACCCCAAGGGAGCCTGGGAGGCAAAGAGACATCACCATGGTGATTAGAAACACAGCACCCCCACACAGTGGCAGTGGTCCATTGTGACTGGCGTGCGTTGAGGTGAGAGGGAACAAAATGTCACATCAACAGGTTTTTTCATGTGTTTTTGTTTTTGCCATAATACTCAGTGGGATTGTTCGGGCTCGGATTCATCTGCTCAACTACACACCGTAGAGACTGCCGGAGCGAGGGGAACTAGTGTAAAAAAAATATGAAATAAAGAGAGGAAAATGGAAAATCAGCGAAATCAACATTACAACCACTGGACAAACATGCATGTTTGTCGATTGAACAAAGTATCATTTTAAGCCAAGGTAAAATAATGAAACCAGATTGATGCGATAATGGTTAAATTACTGAATCGTAGTGTAGAATCGAACCCATGCGCGTAACATTGACAACTCTTCAAGGTGTCAAAAGCATTCCACAGGGATGCTGGCCCATGTTGACTCCAATGCTTCCCAAAGTTGTGTCAAGTTGGCTGGATGTCCTTTGGGTGGTGGACCATCCCTGATACACACGGGAAACGGTTGAGAGTGAAAAACCCAGCAGAGTTGCAGTTCATGACACACTCAAACCGGTGCACTTGTCACCTATTAGCAGGGCTCCCGAGTGGCGCAGCGGTCAAGGCACTGCATCTCAGTGCAACAGGCGTAACTACCGTCCCTGGTTCGAATCCAGGCGGTGTCACATCCGGCGGTGATCAGGAGTCCCATAGGGCGGCGCACAATTGACCCAGCATAGTCACTTGAAACCTGTTAACTCTACATCCATCAAATGAGTAGATAAAGCATGTGTGGTTGGAGGGGTGTATGCTGGGTGAAGAACATTCAGAAATCTCTTCCATTGCCTGTGAGCATCAGAGGTGAACCAGTTGTATACACAGCTCGAGCATTCCTCTGATTATGTTCCTCCATTGAGTCAAAAAAACTTCTTATTCCAGGAGGACCATGAGCTGTTGCTATCGATAAGGTCAAATGGAAGTAGACGGACTTTTGTTGCTTGTTGTGAGCGCCGAGGGAACTTTATGCACTTGGCCAGATGATTCTGCATCTTTCTTGCATTCTTCACATATGATTCAGATAGTGCCCGTGGCATTTTCCTGTGAAGATTAAAAAACAATTAGTTAAAAAATACAATTCCATGTACAGATAAATAGTTAAGCAGTTAGATTAAACATATCCTTTGTAAGATACATGTTCTAAAATGAAACATGTATGGAAACAGGTGAATTAACACTCCTCAGTTAGCAGGCTCAAGCAAGCTAAAACCCACATGGAGGCAAAAACTAACTAGCAGAAATTGTAACTAGTTAGAATTGATTTTAACACACTTTGATGTAGGGTACTATTTACTAGTTAACAAAAAAATAATGTATGTCATATAAAATATATTCACCACACCCAGTATTGTAATCAAAACTTACCAGAAAGCATGTAGTCCTTGGCTCAGACAGTGTAGTAGTGTGTACTCAATAGCATATCATTAGTGTGTAAGATCTTGAGAATCAGCTGTACATGTGATGAGAGAGTGCACTGCACATGTGATGAAAGAATCCACTGTTCATGCAGAGGGTTGCAATTCCATTGAATTGGGGAAAGTTTAACCAAAATATGCCATAAGAACTAGAATTGCCTAATGTGTATCCCACAAAAAAGGTTCACCGTTATAAGCTAACTTTTTTTGATGAATTTAAGCAAAATTCCAGGACTTAACTTCCCATGGAAAGTTTACGGACAGTTTCCGACCCTTTGCAACCCTAATTTAAGCTAGAGATATCAGTTTTTTTTGCATTAGATTTGTCTCTGTCCACTGCATCTGGCAAACTTCTGCATCTGCGGTGAAAGGTGGCAGAGCTGGTGTTTGTCGCACCATGAGACATCCCTAAAATCTGTCTTCTCACGAAAACGTCTGTTGCGTCCGAACGGTTTGACCTCTAAAATGACCACTCTATGACCACCCCACGACACCCAAGTGTCAGGAGACTCATCTGAAGTTGGTGTCGAAGGAAAGAAATTCCACAAATGAACTTTTAACAAGGCACACCTTAATTGAAACGCATTCCAGGTGACTACCTCATAAAGCTGGTTGAGAGAATGCCAAGAGTGTGCAAAGGTGTCATCAAGGCAAAGGATGGCTACTTTGAAGAATCTCAAATATAAAATATATTTCGATTTGTTTATACTTTTTTGGTTACTATATTATTCCAAATGTGCTATTTCAAAGTGTTGATGTCTTCACTATTTTTCTACAATGTATAAAATAGTAAAAATCAAGAAAAACCCTTGAATGAGTTGGTGTGTCCACATTTTTGACTGGTACTGTATATACCTGTATACCCAAAGGGGTCCTAAAATTACAAATCAAATAGCTTAATGATCCAGAGTATGGCCATCTTAAAACAATAACATTTGTCAGTTTTGAACCACCCCCACCCCACACTTAGGTTTACAGGGGTTAATCTTTTGTCTTGCCCACAAGACACAAGATACACAATCCATGTCTCAATTGTTTCAAGGCTTAAAATCCTTATTTAACCTGTCTTCTCCTTCATCTACACTGATTGAAGTGAATTTAACAAGTTTAAACATCAATAAGGGATCATAGCTTTCACCTGGATTCACCTGGTCAGCCTATGTCATGGAAAGAACAGGTGTTCCTAATGTTTTGTACACTCAGTGTATATAGACAGGGTGACCTAATTCTAGTTGATGGCCCCTGTTCACAGAGAGTCTGAGTAGGAGTGCTGATTTAGGATCAGTTTATCCTTTAAATCACAATGAATAAGTCAAGAAGGACCTGATCTTAGATCAGCACTCCTACTCTGAGACGCTTCATAAATGCGTGCTTTGCACTCCTACTCTCAGACACTATGAATACAGGCCCAGATTATAGTTCCTCCACTAGGGGCAGCAGGCCCAAATACAAGCACCCCGAGCACATCTAATAGATACAGAGACCCCCACTCTAGCTGGAGCTCACTTGTCAATGTCCTGGTGAGGAGACATTAGTCTCCTCAATAAGACATTGAATATGAAACAAAATTAAAAATGTGTCTGAACTAAAATTGGTATGCAATGAAAAAAGGGGCTATGACACATTCAAATTCACTAGTTTACACAGGTACAGGGCAAACAAAAAGTATAGCCCCAGTCATTACAACTGAGACTTTTCAATATTGATTTAGATGTTAATATTGATAATCGTTGGTAATATTTAATAACTCTATACTGCTACATTTCAAATAGTTTTTGCCTGACTACTCACAGCAGCATGCCCTGCTATGTACTACTACTGTGGCAATTCATTAGTGTATGTTAATATCCTTCAAACTCTCACTTGATGCTGACCTTTGGCCTTTGGGAAGGTAGTAGGGCAGTAGGTCTGTGGCCATAGAGCCAGGGTGGTGAGGGAGACTAGTTGAAGAAAGGCAGCAGGTTTTGCCGTAACCCCAGTGAAGATGGGGGCCGTTTCCTGTGACAGGCGCATTGATGCCCTTGGCCCCTAGGGTTAGAAGGCGAGGTCACCTCTCTGCCAGAGGGCACTAGGGGGTGGCATCAGACACACAGCTCCACGTCTGGCACGCTGGCACCATGTGGCATTGCGTGGCACCGCTCCTGGCCTCTGGACCTATAGTTGGTAGCAGACCTGTTGTTCCTATATGAATAACCTAGTGTCATCTATTTTTTCTCTCGGGGTCTACACAAGTGTTACTTTGTGTTTGCCAGTCATAATGGTATTACCATTATTTGAGGAAATAAATGTTTCTATCTGAAAATAGTTACATTTGAATCTTTCAGTTAGTCGTTACCATGTTTGTTAGTGATTAACGTGCACAGTAAAATTGCAAGAGTTGATTTAACTTCCATGGAGTCAAATTCAACTCTATTTTGTGGTTTATATTGTCCCACCCCCATTTTGAAGAAAAATGACTCTGGTCAAGGTGTATATTTTTTTTGTTGAGTTAAAAACTAAATAGAGTAAATATCCAACTCTCAGGGAGTTCACTAATTTGAACTCCAATTGCCATTTCATTAACTCCCATGCCATTTTACACTTATCTTTGTTGTTTTGAATTAAGAATCAACTCCATCAGAGTACACTCTAGTTTAGTAGTTTACTACCTTTTAACACTAGTGAGTTAGGCCCTGAGCCAATTGAATGTTAGGGTTAACACCAGTAATCATGATGTCTAATACCTTATGATATCCAGCCTGATGGACATCCAACAATTGGAACTTTACATCTGCCAGAATATGCTGTCAAAGTGATTGCTAAACTGGAAGGTACAGTATACTCGAGACGGATGACCTAGCCCCATCACTCAGCTATTTTGAGAAACAGGAGCGGGGAGGCGGTTTGTAATTGTTTTAACCACTGATTGCCCTTTTAAGAATGGGAAGTATGCAAATAGCACACAGAACGGATCTACCACTTCTCTGGCTTGCTTTCAATGAGAATGACAGATATATAGTCTAACTTACATATCAACATACTGCGATCATACTACATATTGCGGAAATGAACACTGTCAAATCAACTCTGATTTTCTTTTTAAATTAGTTAATAAAAACATTTACACAGTGAATTGAACACATGTATGGGGCTACTGACTCTGGTTACTCTTAATGGAGTTAAAAGTACTCCGTCCCAATGACCTCCAATTATCAACACGAGCTCCAGGGAATATTCACTCTGTTGAGGGGCTAAGATAACTCCTGTAGAGTCAATTTAACCAAGAAATGTTAAAACTATGATTCCAACTTGCCTTGATTTACTGTGTGTGACTCCTGTACTTAAACCGCTTCTTCATGTATAAAAATACACAATTCTGTCTAGGGAGAGCCTCTCCGAACCCCCACCCTTACCAAATAGATGCAGAGATGCAGGTCCTGGGAGAGTTTTCTATTTGGAGGCCTGATTTGACTTGGACCTCAACCACAACTGAGCCTGTCTCAATCAGCCCCGTGTTGTAATCCCACTTCCTCTCGGTTCAGCAAGTAAATAAAAAATGTTGCGTTTATTAGAATACAGCTTGCCAGAAGGGACTCTTCTCTCTCCCTCCTTTCCTATAGCTGCTCCAGTAATTAGCAAATTGATTAGGAGAACTTCAACACACCTCCTTGGCTTCTTATCTTGCCGTTCTAGGACAATATTGTTGTGCCGTGGGACGGCGTAAATATTTTAAGGGAAACCCTCGGCGAATCTCATTAAATGGCTATGGGGCAGAGCAGCTGTCTCCTGCTGAAGGTCCCAGCCAATTTTCTAAACTGTGATTAAAGAAAAGTTTTGGATTATTTAAACATGCCATGTCCTGTGGGTTTTGCTCGGTGCCACTGAAGTCCTTACTGACTTTTCAGAGACTTTTCTCTCTCCCTCCTCGGTAGTCTGTATCTCTCCTCCTCTCACCTTGGATACATTAGTCTGAAATCACCAGGGTGATGAAGCTTTGAAAGCGGTGGTCATTCTGTAATGGCGTGTACGAAATGTGACAAAGACCTCTTTTTTTTATGTACAAATGCTAATTCTTTTTTTTTACCCCCATCCCAAAGCTGCAGAGGGGAAAGACTTGGTAGCAATTTGGCAGATAATCAAATTGCATTTTAAATGGAGCCGTTTAAAGATGACTGGAGTCTGCTCTCAGGAAGACACAGTGGCACAAATTAAGATGGAATAAGCTGCTGTGTGCTGAAAGGAACAATACAACAAAATCCTCATCACAATAGTTGGATGCATTTATGTAAATGGCCAACTTACAATATTGGATTTGTGTTTTTTAATTAGTTAAAAGGAACCCAGGTATACAATCAAGCTTGTTTTTGTAAATGCAGACAAGAATACTGTTTTTCTTTTAATTATGATTTTGCCCTGGTGAAGTGTCACTTTTTCCTCCGTGTCCTCACAATGTAACTAATTGAAGGAAAATGCTAACCAACAAGACATGATTGGTTAACGGATGTGGCACCTTGGAAACATTCTGCTCTTCATTTCAGATTTCGGCCTGGCAGAAACGGCAAACTGCGCTCGAGTATGTTTGTCTACAAAACTGTGCTTAGGAGCTGTCCCCCCACATTTGGTATACATCATTAAGTTCTTCATAGCCAATCAAATTGTCCATTCACACGGCATTCCAGAACATATTAGTGACATCTCGTTAGCAGAAAACAGATAACTGACACACAAAAAATTGGGAAACAGGCCTGAATTGTTTATCCCTCAGAATAACTAGAAAGGGTGATTCTCACGAATTGATGAAATGGGATTTAAGTTCCCTCAAAGCCCGTCTTCCTCTGTTGCCCTCTTTGTCCCTCTATGTCCCTCTCAAAAGAAAACACTCACCAAATGAGCTGTTTACTGTTCAACACCCCTCTTGCTCTGGCTATATTTCCTGTTCACTTTAGCATTTATTCTGGGAACCAATACAGCCATCAAAATGGTTTAATATCTATAAAAAAGCCATAACGGGCATCACAACAAGTGGTGCTTGACTTGTAAGTTTAAAGGCTTCTTAATTGGCTGTCATTTTCCGACTCTTCAGCAGCCGCTGCTGTAGAACTGTCTGTTTTAAGGCCTGTAAAATGCATAGGATAACAATGTGCGACAGAAACTCGGTACAGTACATAGCGAATAATGTGCTGTATTTCCTCGGGTGTGTTTCAATCTTAGCCCTGTTTCCATTTGAATTTCCTAATTGACTGGTAGCTATAGTGATAAGTTTGACCTGAACTCAGTGATGCACATGAGAGGAAACCATGTCAACCCCGTGACCTCATACATTGATACCCGGATCCAGGAGAATTCCCCTGAGATCCTTTACTATGATACAACTAGACAGTGTCTATGTTTTTACTTTGAATTTGTGGTCAGAATTACCTAAATAGGCTCCAAAGTGCATAATGAGACATTGGTTCCCCAGAGAAAAGAGTAAACTTTCGGAAAACTAGCTGTCAGTACTAAGTAACAGTGTGCAATCAGCATTAGGGCTCTAACCACCCAGTTTTTAATACAGTATATACATATGAGGTGAGTAATACAAGATATGTAAACATTATTAAAGTGACATTAAAGTAACTAGTGTTCCATTTAGTAAAGTGGCCAATGATTTCAAGTCTTTGCAGCAGCCTCTCTGTGTTAGTGATGGCTGTTTAACAGTCTGATGGCTTGAGATAGAAGCTGTTTTTCAGTCTCTCGGTCCTAGCTTTGATTCACCTGTACTGACCTTGCCTTCTGGATGATAGCGGGGTGAACAGGCAGTGGCTCGGGTGGTTGTTGTCCTTGATGATCTTTTTGGTCTTCCTGTGACATCGGGTGCTGTAGGTGTCCTGGAGGGCAGGTTCTCCACCCTCTGGAGAACCCTGCGATTGTGGGCAGTGTAGTTGCCGTACCAGGCGGAGATACAGCCCGACAGGATGCTCTCAATTGTGCATCTGTAGAAGTTGGTGAGGGTTTTAGGTGACAAGCCTTCTTCACCACACTGTCTGTCTGGGTGGACCATTTCAGTTTGTCAGTGATGTGTACGCCGAGGAACTTCAACCTTTACACCTTCTCCACTGTGGATAGGGGGGTGCTCTCTCTGCTGTTTCCTGAAGTCCACAATCATCTCCTTAGTTTTTTTGACATTGAGTGAGAGGCTATTTTCCTGGCACCACACTCTCAGAGCCCTCATATACTCCTCGCCGTTATTGGTAATCAAGCCTACTACTGTTGTGTCATCTGCAAACTTGATGGTTGAGTTGGAGGCGTGTTTGGCCATGCATTCATGGGTGAACAGGGAGTACAGAAGAGGGCTGAGCACGTACCCTTGTGGGGCCCCAGTGTTGAGAATCAGCCAAATGGAGATGTTGTTTCCTGCCTTCACCACCTGGGGCGGCCCTTCAGGAAGTCCAGGAACCAATTGCACAGGGCGGGGTTCAGACCCAAGGCCTCGAGCTTAATGATGAGCTTGGAGGGTGCTATGATGTTAAATACTGAGCTATAGTCAATGAACAGCATTCTTACATAGGTATTCCTCTTGTCCAGATGGGATAGGGCAGGGTGCAGTGTGATGGCGATTGCGTTGTCTATGGACCTATTGGGGCGGTAAGCAAATTGGAGTGAGTCTAGGGTGACAGGTAAGGTGGAGGTGATGTGATCCTTGACTAGTCTCTCAAAGCACTTCATGATGACAGAAGTGAGTGCTATGGGGCGATAGTCATTTAGTTCAGTTACCCTTGCATATTATTCATATTAGTCCGTATTATATGGCAAGAACAGCTCAAATAAGCAAAGAGAAACGACAGTCCATCATTACTTTAAGACATGAAGGTCAGTCAATACGGACAATTTCAAGAGCTTTGAAAGTTTCTTCAAGTGCAGTTGCAAAAACCATCAAGCGCTATGGTGAAACTGGATTCTCATGAGGACTGCCACAGGAAAGGAAGACCCAGAGTTACCTCTGCTGCGGAGTATAAGTTCATTAGAATAACTGCAGCCCAAATAAATGCTTCACAGAGTTCAAGTAACAGACACATCTCAACATCAACTGTTCAGAGGAGACTGCGTGAATCTGGCTTTCATGGTCGAGTTGCTGCAAAGAAACCACTACTTAAGGCCACCAATAAGAAGAAGAGACTTGATTGGGCCAAGAAACACGAGCAATGAACATTAGACCGGTGGACATCTGTCCTTTGGTGTGATTAGTCCAGATTTTATATTTTTGGTTCCGATTACCGTGTCTTTGTGAGACGCAGAGTAGGTGAACGGATGATCTCTGCATGGGGAGGTGTGATGGTGTGGGGGTGCTTTGCTGGTGACACTGTCGGTGATTTATTTAGAAATCAAGTAACACTTAACCAGCATGACTACAACAGCATTCTGCAGTGATACTCTATCCCATCTGGTTTGGGCTTAGTGGGACTATTATTTGTTTTTCAACAGCACAATGTCCCAAAACACACCTCCAGGCTGTGTAAGGACTATTTGACCAAGAAGGAGAGTGATTGTGCTGCATCAGATGACCTGGCCTCCACAATCTCCCGACCTCAACTCAATTGAGATGGTTTAGGATGAGTTGGACCGCAGAGTGAAGGAAAAGCAGACAACAAGTGCTCAGCATATGTGCAAACTCCTTCAAGACTGTTGGATTCCAGGTGAAGCTGGTTGAGATAATGCCAAGTGTGTGCAAAGCTGTCATCAAGGCAAAGGGTGGCTCCTTTGAAGAATCTAAAGTATATTTTGATTTGTTTAACACTTTTTTGGTTACTACATGATTCCATATGTGTTATTTCATAGTTTTGATGTCTTCACTATTATCATTCAATGTAGAAAATAGTAGAAATAAAGAATAACCCTTGAATTAGTTGGTGTGTCCAAACTTTTGACTAGTACTGTGTAAATATATATATATATATATATATATATATATATATATATATATATAATACATATATAATATATGTTTGTGTTTGTGTGTGTGCATTTATAGTTTGGTACTGGTTTCCTACGTTATCATAAGCTGTGAAGTTGTGTTATAGGCCTATTGTTTATGTTTTGAATGACTCAGCAAGAACCAAAAATGATGCAGGAAGCAACCGGCCAGACCTGCTAGTCATGGGTAAAAAAACGAGTATTCTATTTACCTCCCTGAATGTTTTTCTTTTACTTGTACGTATTGTTAAATCCACTTCAATCTTTGTAGATAAATGGGAGACAGGTTAAAGAAGGGTTTTTAAGCCTTGAGATAATTGAGACATGGATTGTGTATGTATGCCATTCAGAGGGTGAATGGGCAAGACCTAAAGATTGAAGTGCCTTTGAACGGGGTAAGGTAGTAGGTGCAAAGTGCACCGGTTTATGTCAAGAACTGCAATGCTGCTGGGTTTTTCATGCTCAACAGTTTCCTGTGTGTATTAAGAATGGTGCACCACCCAAAGGACATCCAGCCAACTTCACACAACTGTGGGACGCATTGGAGTCATCCCTGTGGAACGGTTTTGACACCTTGTAGTGTCCATGCCTCGCCGAATTGAGGCTTTTCTGAGGGCAAAAGGGGTGGTTGCAACTCAACCTTAGGAAGTGTTTGGTGTGCACAGTGTTTTAAACTGAAAGAACACGTGATTGGTGTTTTTAAATCACTGATGAAGGATTTTGAGGCTGATTCCCTGACCTTTTTAATTTGCTGTTTTATACTCTTGTGAATTCAATGGTTTTTACTAGATTACTTGTAGTTTTTCATGTTGTCTGTCTGTCTGTAATTTTTTTGTAATGACTTGGTGCTGCCTATCTTGTCCAGGGCGCTCTAGAAAAAGAGATTTTAATCTCAACGAGCCCTTCCTGGTTAAATAAAGGTTAAATAAAAATAATAAATAAAAAAGTGTATATCACTGACATTTAGTGCCTTTAAATGAGAGATTACCATATCTGGACTGTGATACATATGATTTGCATTTGACACAGCTCTGTCATGTACTGTCATGTTGTCTTGTCTCTGTCCTTTCCCTTCACCCTGTCTCCCTCTGCTGGTCGTGTTAGGTTACCTTTTCTCCCCCGCTTTCCCCCAGCTGTCCCTTGTCTCCTCTAACTACCCATTCACCCCGTTCCCCACCTGTTCCCTTTTTCCCTCTGATTAGGTCCCTATATCTCTCTCTGTTTCTGCTCCTGTCCTTGTCGGATTCTTGTTTGTTTGTGTCATTCATGCCTGAACCAGACTGCCGTCATGTTTGCTGTAACCTTGTCCTGTCCTGTCGGAATCTGCCGGTCCATCTGAGCCTACCTATGTTTGGTAATTAAAGAAGCTCTGTTTAAGTTGATTCGCTTTTGGGTCCTCATTCACGCACCGTAACAGAAGAATCCGACCAAGAATGGACCCAGCGACTTCGGATCCTCTCCACTCAGCCGTCGAGATCCAGGGAGCGATGCTAGGCAGACACAAGCAGGAATTGTCTGCTGCTCGACATGCCGTTGAGACCCTGGCCACCCAAGTCTCCAACCTCACAGAACAGGTTCACCATCTCCGCCTCGATCCACCGGCCACTTCCAGGGCTTTCGAATCTCCGGAGCCCAGAATCAATAACCCGCCGTGTTACTCTGGGGAGCCCACTGAATGCCGCTCGTTCCTCACCCAGTGTGATATTGTGTTTTCTCTCCAGCCCAACACTTACTCCAGGAGCACTGCTCGTGTCGCCTACGTCATATCTCTCCTTATTGGACGGGCTCGTGAGTGGGGCACGGCAATCTGGGAGGCAAGGGCTGAGTGTACTAACCAGTATCAAGACTTTAAGGAGGAGATGATACGGGTTTTTGATCGATCTGTTTTTGGGGAGGAGGCTTCCAGGGCCCTGTCTTCCCTATGTCAAGGCAATCGATCCATAACAGACTACTCTATTGAGTTTCGCACTCTTGCTGTCTCCAGTGGCTGGAACGAGCCGGCCTTGCTCGCTCGTCTTCTGGAGGGTTTCCGCGCAGAGGTAAAGGATGAGATTCTCTCCCGGGAGGTTCCTTCCAGCGTGGATTCCTTGATTGAACTCGCTATTCGCATTGAGCGACGGGTTGATCTTCGTCACCGAGCTCGTGGAAAGGAGCTCGCGCTCTCCGTCGCCTCCCTCTCCGCATCACTACCATCTTCCTCTGCCGGCTCGGGTGCTGAGCCCATGCAGCTGGGAGGTATCCGCATCTCGACTAAGGAGAGGGAACGGAGAATCACCAACCGCCTCTGTCTCTATTGCGGTTCCGCTGGTCATTTTGTCACTTCATGTCCAGTAAAAGGCCAGAGCTCGTCAGTAAGCGGAGGGCTACTGGTGAGCGCTACTACTCCTGTCTCTCCTTCAAGATCCTGCACTACCTTGTCGGTCCATCTACGCTGGACCGGTTCGTCAGCTTCCTGCAGTGCCTTAATAGACTCTGGGGCGGAGGGCTGTTTTATGGACGAGACCTGGGCTCGGGAACATGACATTCCTCTCAGACAGTTAAAGGAGCCCACGGCCTTGTTCGCCCTGGATGGTAGTCCTCTCCCCAGGATTCAGCGTGAGACGCTACCTTTAACCCTCACTGTTTCTGGTAATCATAGTGAAACCATTTCTTTTTTAATTTTTCGTTCACCTTTTACACCTGTTGTTTTGGGCCATCCCTGGCTAGTTTGTCATAATCCTTCCATTAATTGGTCTAGTAATTCTATCCTCTCCTGGAACGTCTCTTGTCATGTGAAATGTTTAATGTCTGCTATCCCTCCTGTTTCCTCTGTCTCTTCTTCACAGGAGGAGCCTGGTGATTTGACAGGGGTGCCGGAGGAATATCACGATCTGCGCACGGTGTTCAGTCGGTCCAGGGCCACCTCTCTTCCTCCACACCGGTCGTATGATTGTAGTATTGATCTCCTTCCGGGAACCACCCCCCCCCGGGGTAGACTATACTCTCTGTCAGCTCCCGAACGTAAGGCTCTCGAAGATTATTTGTCTGTAGCTCTTGACGCCGGTACCATAGTCCCCTCCTCCTCTCCCGCCGGAGCGGGGTTTTTTTTTGTCAAGAAGAAGGACGGGTCTCTGCGCCCCTGCATAGATTATCGAGGGCTGAATGACATAACAGTGAAGAATCGTTATCCGCTTCCTCTTATGTCTTCAGCCTTCGAGATCCTGCAGGGAGCCAGGTTTTTCACTAAGTTGGACCTTCGTAACGCTTACCATCTCGTGCGCATCAGGGAGGGGGACGAGTGGAAGACGGCGTTTAACACTCCGTTAGGGCACTTTGAATACCGGGTTCTTCCTTTCGGCCTCGCTAACGCTCCAGCTGTCTTTCAGGCATTAGTCAATGATGTCCTGAGAGACATGCTGAACATCTTTGTTTTCGTTTACCTTGACGATATCCTGATTTTTTCACCGTCACTCCAGATTCATGTTCAGCACGTTCGACGTGTCCTCCAGCGCCTTTTAGAGAATTGTCTTTTTGTGAAGGCTGAGAAGTGCACTTTTCATGCCTCCTCCGTCACATTTCTCGGTTCTGTTATTTCCGCTGAAGGCATTAAGATGGATCCCGCTAAGGTCCAAGCTGTCATTGATTGGCCCGTCCCTAAGTCACGCGTCGAGCTGCAGCGCTTTCTCGGCTTCGCGAACTTCTATCGTCGTTTCATCCGTAATTTCGGTCAGGTGGCAGCTCCTCTCACAGCCCTTACTTCTGTCAAGACGTGCTTTAAGTGGTCCGTTTCCGCCCAGGGAGCTTTTGATCTCCTCAAGAATCGTTTTACATCCGCTCCTATCCTTGTTACACCTGACGTCTCTAGACAGTTCGTTGTCGAGGTTGACGCGTCAGAGGTGGGAGTGGGAGCCATCCTTTCTCAGCGCTCCCTCTCTGACGACAAGGTCCACCCATGCGCGTATTTTTCTCATCGCCTGTCGCCGTCGGAACGTAACTATGATGTGGGTAACCGCGAACTGCTCGCCATCCGGTTAGCCCTAGGCGAATGGCGACAGTGGTTGGAGGGGGCGACCGTTCCTTTTGTCGTTTGGACTGACCATAGGAACCTTGAGTACATCCGTTCTGCCAAACGACTTAATGCGCGTCAGGCGCGTTGGGCGCTGTTTTTCGCTCGTTTCGAGTTCGTGATTTCTTATCGTCCGGGCTCTAAGAACACCAAGCCTGATGCTTTGTCTCGTCTCTTCAGTTCTTCAGTAGCCTCCACTGACCCCGAGGGGATTCTCCCTGAGGGGCGTGTTGTCGGGTTGACTGTCTGGGGAATTGAGAGGCAGGTAAAGCAAGCACTCACTCAAACTCCGTCGCCGCGCGCTTGTCCTAGGAACCTTCTTTTCGTTCCCGTTCCTACTCGTCTGGCCGTTCTTCAGTGGGCTGACTCTGCCAAGTTAGCCGGCCACCCTGGCGTTCGGGGTACGCTTGCTTCCATTCGCCAGCGTTTCTGGTGGCCCACCCGGGAGCATGACACGCGTCGTTTCGTGGCTGCTTGTTCGGTCTGCGCGCAGACTAAGTCCGGTAACTCTCCTCCTGCCGGTCGTCTCAGGCCGCTTCCTATTCCCTCTCGACCGTGGTCTCACATCGCCTTAGATTTTGTCACCGGACTGCCTTCGTCAGCGGGGAAGACTGTTATTCTTACGGTTGTCGATAGGTTCTCTAAGGCGGCTCATTTCATTCCCCTTGCTAAGCTTCCTTCTGCTAAAGAGACGGCACAAATCATCATCGAGAATGTTTTCAGAATTCATGGCCTTCCGTCAGACGTCGTTTCGGACAGAGGTCCGCAATTCACGTCTCAATTTTGGAGGGAGTTTTGCCGTTTGATTGGGGCTTCCGTCAGTCTCTCTTCCGGCTTTCACCCCCAGTCTAACGGTCAAGCAGAACGGGCCAATCAGACTATTGGTCGCATCTTACGCAGTCTTTCTTTTCGCAACCCTGCGTCTTGGTCAGAACAGCTCCCCTGGGCAGAATACGCCCACAACTCGCTTCCTTCGTCTGCGACCGGGCTATCTCCTTTTCAGAGTAGCCTCGGGTACCAGCCTCCGTTGTTCTCATCTCAGTTCGCCGAGTCCAGCGTCCCCTCCGCTCAGGCTTTTGTCCAACGTTGCGAGCGCACCTGGAAGAGGGTCAGGTCTGCACTTTGCCGTTATAGGGCGCAGACTGTGAGAGCTGCTAATAAGCGTAGAACGAAGAGCCCTAGATATTGTCGCGGTCAGAGAGTTTGGCTCTCCACTCAGAACCTTCCCCTTAAGACGGCTTCTCGCAAGTTGACCCCGCGGTTCATTGGTCCATTCCGTATCTCTCAGGTCATTAATCCTGTCGCAGTGCGACTTCTTCTTCCGCGATATCTTCGTCGCGTCCACCCGGTCTTCCATGTCTCCTGTGTTAAGCCCGTTCTTCGCGCCCCCGCTCGTCTCCCCCCCCCCCCCCCCATCCTTGTCGAGGGCGCACCTATCTACAGGGTCCGTAAAATCTTGGACATGCGTCCTCGGGGCCGTGGTCATCAGTACCTAGTTGACTGGGAGGGGTACGGTCCTGAGGAGAGGAGTTGGGTTCCCTCTCGGGACGTGCTGGACCGTGCGCTGATTGATGATTTCCTCCGTTGCCGCCAGGTTTCCTCCTCGAGTGCGCCAGGAGGCGCTCGGTGAGTGGGGGGGTACTGTCATGTACTGTCATGTTGTCTTGTCTCTGTCCTTTCCCTTCACCCTGTCTCCCTCTGCTGGTCGTGTTAGGTTACCTTTTCTCCCCCGCTTTCCCCCAGCTGTCCCTTGTCTCCTCTAACTACCCATTCACCCCGTTCCCCACCTGTTCCCTTTTTCCCTCTGATTAGGTCCCTATATCTCTCTCTGTTTCTGCTCCTGTCCTTGTCGGATTCTTGTTTGTTTGTGTCATTCATGCCTGAACCAGACTGCCGTCATGTTTGCTGTAACCTTGTCCTGTCCTGTCGGAATCTGCCGGTCCATCTGAGCCTACCTATGTTTGGTAATTAAAGAAGCTCTGTTTAAGTTGATTCGCTTTTGGGTCCTCATTCACGCACCGTAACAAGCTCTTTCCTTATGGCATTGATTTGAAAATATTGTTCCAAGGATAATGGTACAGGGGGAAATGGATTGATCAAGTGGATGATCATAAAACTGAGATCAATATTGGGGTGTGAATTTATTTTTGAACCTTTTTGAACCTGAATGTAGTATCATTTATGATGTATATGGATACACTTCCTATTAGAGACAAAGCATGGACTATACTGCACCTTCACAGAGATACATAAAGATGAATGAATGCATATATTAGCAATCAGGGCATTTCCGGATGATGTTACCTACCAGTGTATTTCACTTGCCATACCTGCTGCTAAGTGACTCTTCTATAACATAATGCAGGTAATCCTAAGCATTTATCAATGTTAATGTATTGACTATGAAGGTATTACTGTCTGTAGTCTAAGTTATTATTCTGATACGAGGTGATACCAGATAGAATATGCTTACATCTACACGCTACAGTATTACCAAGGGCAGCTAAGGGCTGAAAATCTTGTGCTGGAAATCTTCCTCTAATTACTGTGAAGATCTTCAAATCCCAGTCCCACTGCTGCAAATTAAGTTATTACAAGTATTTTTTTTATTTATGGAAAAAATTGTAGCTTCTTAGACGAATAGGCTCTTGTTTTACAGGGAGGAAGGCACTCTTTTTAAAATAGAAAAATCCTGACTTGGTGAAAGTTTTATTTAATAGGGACTTAAAGCTTTGGGATTTGACCTTTATTTAACTAGGCAAGTCAGTTAAGAAAAAAATCATATTTTCAATGACGGCCTAGGAACAGTGGGTTGTTCAGGGGCAGAACGACAGATTTTTACCTTGTCAGCTCGGGGATTTGATTCTTGCAACCTTTCGGTTACTAGCAAAAATATAAATGGGTTTTAAATATTTTGCTTCAGAATCAGGCAAAGACCCAGTCCTGGCTCTTATGAATTTGTATTTGTTTCAGCAATAATGAGTTGGGAAGACACTGTCATTGTTTGAAGTTATGAGACAAAGACTAAAGGTAATGCAGTGGGAGGTTTTCTAAGTTGTTCTAAATTGTCTGAAACTGAAGAATGAAAAATCACAGTTTCTAAGAATTAGTTTTATTAATAGTTCATTATTTGATAGCTGGTGAACATGCATGCAGTATTAAACTTGGCTCAGCATCCCATTGATGTTTAGGGGCAGTGTGTGTGTTTGTGTGTCTCTACACGTGCATAAGTGCGCATGTATGTGTGTAACACAAAGCTCTGTCAACAACGACCACACCCTCTGATCCACCTCCAGGATATTTGTTTTCCTCGTGCATTAGAGGCCCCAATACCGGGCGCCATATGACCCTGCTGGCACAGTCCCTCACTTGCCATCTCCAATCCTCTTACAGGAACAAAATAGAAGGAATTGCCTCTTGATCCCACAAATGCCATCAGTTTTGTCAGTACCAAGATATACTGTGCAGCGTTTATTTTACTGTCTTAATAGACACTCTCACACACAGTTATTCCAAGGAAAAGTGTCCTTCATGTTGGGCCCCTGGCACACTGACAATAAAATATGGGCAATTTTCAGGTGGGGATGGCACTGTAGGAACGACGGTCAGGTAACCGCTGACGAGCTGTGGTCCTCTATAATGAACTCCCTACATTGGAGATGGTCGCCGGGAGTGTGGTTCTTCTGTGTAGGCAGAAGGTGCAATAGTGGGTATTAGATGAGGATTACGTAACTGTGGCCACAGTGCAAGAAGTTTCAGGCGCTCTGCCCAAAACATGTCATGGACTACTGCCATGTACAACAGGGTCGAGGTGGCCTCACAACATGGCAAGTGCTTGGTTAAATGATTGGTTCCAGGAGATTCTCCAATGAATTAATTGTTTCCACTCCATGGTTAAGTATGTGCTACTCTTCCCAATCGAGTGCCGGTACTTGGTTATTACACTTTAATAGCTTGCTTGCCAAACTAACGATATATAACTGCATGTGCAGGCTCAGATCAGAGAAGATGAATTGGCTATTAATTAGAGTTACGCTGAGAGGGCACAGGGGAGAGACTACTCATAGCCCTGCAATCAGTGTCAACGGGGGCCCTATTCTGACTGGGCGAGCCAGGGCAGGGCCAGGTCAGAAAGGCTCAACGTCAAATCCCTGGGAACAAGGGGTGGCCCAGCACCAAACATGGCCAATCCGTTGTTGAGTCAAACCCAGGACATGTCGGTTTAACGTCGACCGGCCACAAGTTCATCAGATAATCTGAGTCAGCACTGCCGGAGAGGCATGAGGCCGGGTGGGAAATGATGCTTGACTTGTCCGAGCCTCCTCAACAAAAGCCTCACGTCCGAAGGACTTTGAATTACAAAGTTATGGTGGAAATATTTGACGGCGGATATGATTTGTGGGGAATATTATTGTTTGGCTCACTTTTCAAGCGCTGTCTCGGAATTAGCCCTTTTATCACAATTAATTAAGATAGCCTATAGGAGATGTTCCATCTTGAGCTCATCCACGCGGGATAAATAAGTCAAGGCAGCAAGATATATGTCCCTTTATTGGCTGACATGATCTCGGCAGCATCTGTACCGGGGGAAGGCTGTCTCTGTGGCGCGACTTTGTAGAGGAGTCTCCGTCATCACTCACTCTGAATGCTTCTTTTATGACTCGTTTTGTTAAAAACCTATTTTTTTAATGCAAGGTATAAGGAGTTATGGCCTGTCTATGCAAATGAGGCAATTTTGACAGTTTGTTATTCATGTCATCGCCTTTTTAAACACTTAAAGGTATAAATTCTGTGGTGACAGGCTGCTCCGAAATTGCCACTAAATATTATTAAATATTTTAACAAGTTCCTTGTAAATATGCCTTAAATGTTTGAACGATGGGCAGAAAGAAAAATGGCCTTGCATCAACTTATTAGAGGCAATAAAAATGGTGGTGATTTACCATGGATGCAGAGCAACTTAGGGCATCTTTTTTTTGTTTATCCTGTTTGCTTCCTTTGTCCTGATGTGCACATTAAACAGCCCGGCGTTGTATTAAAAGCTCACGCTTTCACAAGTCGTGAAACACTGGCGTCGGACATTCTTGAACTGGCGGTCCCTCAATGGCTTCAGGGCAATACATCACAGCAGCAGTTTTAAAGTTTTAAAGCATCCCTTTCTCCTTTACTGTTGAAAGTGTTAAATTTTGTGTTAAATTTTGTGTGTTAAATTTTGTGTTGTCTGTGGTTATAAGAGTTAAAGGGCTGCTTCATGTGTTTATTTAAGTATCTCAGGAAATACCATCAACTTTATCTAACTATGTGTGTATTTGCTGTGATATATGCCCATTGTAACAACATTTTAAGTGTTCCTACGGAACTTTCACTGCATTCATATATCTGTCCACAGCCAAACAACCTGAATTTCAATGTAAAGTCATGGCTGCAACACGCTTGATGTTTACTGGGGGGGGAAAAGGGTTTTGCATTGAACAGCACTATCAGGCAGTTTGCAACATTCCTTTTACTAATCTTTTCCAAGTTGATCTCATTGGTTATATTATAACTTAGCCTATGTAACTTAGCCTATGTGCTGTGCTTTTTTGACTCCAATGGTTTTGAAAAAGCTCACAGTTATACACTGAGTGTACAAAACATTATAAACACTCTTTCCATGACGTAGACTGACCAGGTGAATCCAGGTGAAAGGTATGATCCCTTATTGATGTCACTTGTTAAATCCACTTCAATCAGTGTAGATGAAGGGGAGGAGACAGGTTAAAGAAGGATTTTTAAGTCTTGAGACATGGATTGTGTATGTGTGTCATTCAGATGGTGAATGGGCAGGAGAAAATATATTAATTACGTTTGTGTCAAGAACTGCAATGCTGCTGTGTTTATCACACTCAACAGTGGTCCACCACCCAAAGGACATCCAGCCAACTTGACACAACTGTGGGAAGCATTGGAGTCAACATGGGCCAGCATCCCTGTGGAATGCTTTCATCACCTTGTACAATCCATGCCCCAACGAATTGACTCTGTTCTGAGAGCAAAAGGGGGATGCAACTCAATATTAGGAAGGTGTTGTTAATGTTTTAGTGTATATTGTTTTATGTTCTAAATCATGTTATATGTTCAAGAAATCCATGTGAAATGCTCCTAAACTAAGAGGTGGAAAAAGGAATTGTCACATTAATAACCCTTCAGACCAGCACCTTGACATCAACACCAGACCTCTCTGCCAGCTACAGCATTTATCAAAGTCAACAGACTACTGTGACTAGTCTTGTAAACCTTTACACCAGTTTAAGGAAATAGGCCCCTGAACTTTAAAAAAATAGTTGTCAGTTGAAGCTGAAAACCCAATTGAAGTCACCATTGGAAAGTAATGGACAATAGTCAACTGGCAGCTCTCAAATTGACTTGGTCCCTTCCTGATGTTTCAGTCCAAAGTCCAATGTTCTCTCGTGGGATGGGAGACTGCAGTTGAAGTTACTATCTATTTGATTAAAAAGTCAGGCAAACTACACTGTCAAATATTTTTTCAATCTATGACACAATAATACAGTGGTTTGTGGTGCACTTTACAATTGGTAAAGGCTATCCAGCAAACCAAAACTGTTTTTTATGAATGTTCCCAGAACATTGTTGTGGGAAAGGTGGAAAAACATTCCCCCTAAAAGTTCTAATAACACAATCTGTCCAGTTGTGTTGATGATAAAATGTTGGTATTCGGGTGTTGCAAGTATGTTAATAGAACATATGTTTTATGTTCTTTTAAAGTTTCCAAAACATTTCATTATGTTGTGATAACAGTGTGGGGACATTATAAGAAATAGGTTACAAAAACACAAGATCTGTCCAGTTGTGCTGACGTGTATAAAATGTGTATTAGTGTGCACAAAACGTTCGCTCAATGTTTTAAGAGTGTTATTCCTATGTTCCTAGAATGATCAAATTAGGTTTTGAATTGACCATAGAGGTACTTTCATGTGTTTGTGCTATTTTATTGTTGAGGAATTTGTTTGTGTAACAGTTCATGTAGGAACACATATGACAACATATACATTTGTATTTTTACTGTATTTGGTTGGTAGTCACACGCAGGGATTGAACCTGTGAGCTTTGGAGTGTTATCCCTGAAATGAATCGACTGCACCACTGGGAATAGGATTTACACAGATATAAAGCTGTTTACACCTTTACCCTGACTTCCAGGTCGGGGTCTTTGTCTTTTGCAGAGACAAAAACAAGTATTCTCTATTATTTCTTTAGCAATCCTCTTTATATACTGTAAAGTTGGGATGTTAAAGCTTTTATTTGTCCTACAAACATTATGTTCAATTATTGTGGTGAGGTGAACATAGGTGTGCATATGTACGAAGACATATAGCCGTAGTTTGAATCATCATTTAAGGATTTCAGTGCAAAGACATGTCCACTGGAAACATAATGATGCTGGTGGCGCAGCAGACTAAGTAGCCTATAGGCCTGGAAGATGGCAGATTGCTGGTTCAAATGTACTGTCTGACGTTTCTTTAAAAAAGCTATAACTAGGTTTGGACAATACCTTCATCCGATATCATGATGTAAGAAGATTGAAATGCCATTTGTTTAAAAGGTTGGCGTCTTCAGGTGATAATGTTGTACACATCCATATTAGCAGAACATTATAGCAATGTTTTCAGAACTACCATTGTCGTTGGAAGTATGTTTTTATTACGTTATTCGAACATCAAATGTCATAACTTTATAAGTCTCACAGGAATGTTTGTTGTTAAATGTGTTAGGAGGAATGTCTACATCAACATTAGCTGAATATTCCTGGAATGTTTTTTTCAGCACAACTTCTATTGCTCCAAGTATGTTCATATCAAATCACACTATAACTATATGACAGTCTAGCAGGAATGTTCGCTGCATGTTGTTTTGGGTGTTTTGGATGAGGTCTTCATAAACATTAGCAGAGCATTCCTTCAATGTTTTCTCAGAACCAATGTAATTGAATCCAGACGTAACTGCTGAAGTATGTTCAGGGAATGTTTTTGGAACATCATAACGTCACACTATAACTGGGACCAGTGTAGGAGTATTCCCTGCTTGTTGTTATGGGTGTTGCGAATAACATATCCCATTAACGTTAGCAGAACGTTCCTGTAATGTTTCCTCACTTCTATTGCGCCCACATTTAGTTTGCGGCAGTATGTTCTAAGAACATTACAGGAACGTTGTGTTATTACATTCCCGGGAATGTTCTGCGGTAGTTATTACAGGTGTTTCGAACAACATTTTAGTGATTGTTAGGAGAAAATTCCAAGGACATTTCATTTCAAACATTTTCTGAGAAAAAATATTTGATAATCATAAACAGTCTTTGAATGTTTGTGGGACGTTATCGTCCTAATGCTGGCTGAAATCCCAACTGGAATTTAATAGGAATGTTAGCTAATGTCCTGGGAATGTTCCCGGTTTGCTGGATGGGTTTTTGAAACGACAAGAAAAAAGGGCTATTCAAAAAAACATATGTCTCTTACAGTGCTTTAGTAGGTTTATATTTTATAATCGCCATTTACAGATTTTTTTTACCTGCCTGGTTTCTAATCTGACATTCAAAAAACATCAGCCCTTTTAGAGCAACCTATCATTTTGCAACTTGAAGTGGTTCATTAATAATTTATTGTACTCCAATGTCATATAAACCTAGAGTTTGGCATACTGTGAGATAATTTGTCTTCAATATTACATTGACAGTCATAGGCCTCAATGCTGAAGTTTTTCTTGTTAAATTCAGGTTTCCTTGTTAAATTCAAGCTCACTGTTACCAAGTCAATCGTTCTCCATGCAAAACATACACAAACCCCTTGCTGGTTGGGTGTGGAGCCCCCGTTTCTCCAAACCTCCAGTGCTTGCCAGCGCTGTCTACGCACATCACTCTTTCTGGTTACTGTGACGTGACGGCTGCCTTGTCAGCAACACAGCGCATCTCTCTCTCTCTAAGCCCTCTGCAAGTTTTCCCTGGGGTTGGCAGAATACGAGTGCCCCTTGTCTGACTGGCTATAACCTTGCCACCAGCTTATGTGCATGCATGCGTGTGTGTTTTTTTTACTCTAAAGACTTGAACAATGATGACTCAAGCCACACAGAGTACACCTCAGGGAGAACGGAGTGAAAAAACAAGTGGATTTTGGACTGCAGTTAGATGTGAGACAAGGCAGCCGGGCAATGGGCTAAAAGCCTGGGCAGGTTTTTCCTACCGGTTCATTAGATTATGCCGTCTCGTGTTCAGGAAGTGCTGAAAGGCACTGGAGATTGTATCAGTGGGCGAAACGCAGTCCTTTGGTCCAGAGACAGTTGCCAGTCCTTTTCTTTGAAATGCCAAAGTAGTCCTCAATCCGGTTAAGGCAAGATATGATGTATGTCTATCCCCGGCCCCCTCCCCTGTCACAGGTTCCTATTAGCAGGTTAGGTACGAGGACGCCTGTGTTGGTATTTCTGCTATCGCTCGCCTGTGTACCACACATGCATTTTTTTTGAATTATTTATTTTCCTGACACCACCATATGGTGCTTGCAACTTGTTTGTCTTGCAGTGTGCCGAAATAAACACGAGGCCTCGATTGGCTTACCCTTGGAGTGTTTACATACGAGGCTTTCTTCAAACAATGCATCTTTTTTTTGCTCTTTCTATTGGTGGGCGGGATCTATTGATGCAATTATGAGCAACCCGCTACAAGCAAGATACCCTTTCTTTCCTCCAAATAAGGGAATAAATGATCAACGTAATTGGGCCAAACCGCGGAGATGTATCAAGGAGGTGCACAGAGTGAGACCCTACACTCTGTCGGTCACCGGAGAAGGCAGGAGAAGCTTCTGGAAGGGTTCTGGAAAAATGGGGTCCTGATCTTCTTGGAAATGCCACAATAAATCGCCTGGGCCATCTTCCCCAACGCATGGATGATTAAATGTGCTCCTAAACTGCCCTGATTTGTGGGGGCACCTTGCCGATTTTATTTGCCACTGTTAACATTTTCATTCCTGCATTATGCATGGTGCTGTGGGGCAAGAAACTGCTGCAAACAAATGGCCTAAGGGATCGGTGTCAACACAGTGCTGCCGTGAGGAGGGGAAAGACTAACAGCGCTGCCCCTTCTCTTTTCTACCGGTCCTCACTGACAACAAGGCAGCCTGTTGGCCAGACAATACAACATAAAATGACCAGCAGAGAAATGCACAGCAACACTTCAAGTGTAAAGAATAAATTAAAATCATGATGCTCAAAATAGGCTAGGCTTAGGTTTCTTTGGGTCTTCGTCAATGTTTCGATTAATCGATAAGGAATGGATGTTTGATGGAGTGTTCTTATGTGATTGGATAGGATGCTACTTCCTACTGCATGTATTCATTGGGGTAATTTTTACTAGTTGGCTCTGACAACCTCTGTACTGTATCGCTGATTCCTTTGTGCTTTGGGATTTCAATGTCTCCTAGCAATAACAAGTGAGTGATTAAAAACCAACTGTTTGAAAAATTCTAACTTAATGCCAGTCCTGATCTTTAAAACCTTAAACACTCAAGCGGAAATCTGTGTTTTTACATTTGTCCTATTTAGAAGTGCTATTGAAAGCGTATGGCTGGGTTGGGTTGTCAGCTGTCTTTGCATGGGCGCATAGTCCCACACTTAGCAGGTATCCATGCTCTCACCTCCAAATGACAATGCAAATACATACAAATGACATTGGACAATGTTGTATTCCGATGTAAGAATAGATATGCAAGTAGCTTTGTAGTACGAATTCAAATTCCAATACAGAGAAAATGATATACATTTCACAAAGCTGCAGTACAACATTTGGACCCACTTGCACCGTCATCTTTAAAGGCTTTATGACGCCTTCAAAAAACCTTAATAAGGCCTTCAAAGATGTTTCACTAAGGGTGGGAAAAAAAGGTTATGCCACACTTGGCAAAGGGCCATATGTAAAGACCTGTTTATAACAGTTTTTATATAGTATGCATCATTTGTGAAGCTTCTATGTAGCCCTTATAACGGTTTTATGTAGGCTTCATGAAGCATTTGTAACATCACCATAGCTCTACATGCTATTATGTAGTACACTATCTCAGAGCACAACAACTCTTCAAAACAATGATGCTGGAACAATACATCATACAAAATAGTACATCTTTATCAGACATATTATTCTGGTAGTTAGGTAGACTGTATTCAATGCATGGTTGCCTACCATGGGCCATAGTGTAGTCCATTGCTTCAGTTCAGTTCCATCTCTCTCCCCTGTGCCCTGCCATCAAGGAGCTCTCTGCTTTGCTTTATTAACGTTAACTAATGCACAAGGCATTGGAGAGATGGCAGATATTGTCTTTTTATGACTTGACCTTTGAGATATTAGTTTCTTTTTTGATGAATAACTGTTGTCGTGGTGGCTCTGAATGAGGGAATTACATCTCGGGTAAACAACTCGGGAGTTTTCCGATGGTTTCAAAGGTGGCTCCTGACACAGGAGAGGAAATAAGTATACATCATCAGCCCCTTTTTCGTGTTGTAACCACAGCAGCACACGATGGGGAAAAGTAGGTTTTTAGTGACTCGACTAGGAGAGTTGCACTCAATAGATGGAAAGCGGTTCATTAGGAATGGCTTTTAGAGCATGGAAAATGACCTTTTACCTTGTAATTGTAGTCGAGGTTCATAGATAGTTGACTGGAACCATGGCGTATGTTGACAAGGATCACTGGAAACAATTAGCATTACATCTTCCCAATGTCTTCGACGAGTGGCTTTCAGTCGCCACTTTATTCACACTGCTTTGCTCCACTGCCATCTCGACTCGATTATATGTGACAAATATGTAAGACAAATAAGATTTAATACACTATTAAATTAATCAAACACTGTGAGCCACAACTAAGCATAGGCTACTACTTATGTTTCTTCTCTTATAGGAAATAAAGTACAGTATGAAGTATTTTGTGAATGACAATGACAATGTCCCGTGCAGTACTGGTAGATTTCAAACAGGAGGGAGTTACTATACCTGTACAATTTAACTGAATTGTCTCGCATTAAGTCGTACGGCATAGCTTCCTGGCATGAGGCGGGAGCATCCAGAAAGGATGGAATATAAGTTTTATCTTATTTCTGGGCCTGTGATTTAGATTTTATTTTATTTTACAATTTAAAATGCATAAAGAAGCCACACCAGGCAACCGATACATGTACCAAAATTGAAGAGGATTATATACACAAAAAGTAATGGCTTGTTTTCATTGTGGTACTCTATTTGTAAGCAAGTGGCTGTAGGGCAAAACATTTGATCAATGTGTATGTGTGTGTATATAGTGTGTGTGTATGTATATATATATATATATATATATATATATATATATATATATATATATATATACAGTGCCTTGCGAAAGTATTCGGCCCCCTTGAACTTTGCGACCTTTTGCCACATTTCAGGCTTCAAACATAAAGATATAAAACTGTATTTTTTTGTGAAGAATCAACAACAAGTGGGACACAATCATGAAGTGGAACGACATTTATTGGATATTTCAAACTTTTTTAACAAATCAAAAACTGAAAAATTGGGCGTGCAAAATTATTCAGCCCCTTTACTTTCAGTGCAGCAAACTCTCTCCAGAAGTTCAGTGAGGATCTCTGAATGATCCAATGTTGACCTAAATGACTAATGATGATAAATACAATCTACCTGTGTGTAATCAAGTCTCCGTATAAATGCACCTGCACTGTGATAGTCTCAGAGGTCCGTTAAAAGCGCAGAGAGCATCATGAAGAACAAGGAACACACCAGGCAGGTCCGAGATACTGTTGTGAAGAAGTTTAAAGCCGGATTTGGATACAAAAAGATTTCCCAAGCTTTAAACATCCCAAGGAGCACTGTGCAAGCGATAATATTGAAATGGAAGGAGTATCAGACCACTGCAAATCTACCAAGACCTGGCCGTCCCTCTAAACTTTCAGCTCATACAAGGAGAAGACTGATCAGAGATGCAGCCAAGAGGCCCATGATCACTCTGGATGAACTGCAGAGATCTACAGCTGAGGTGGGAGACTCTGTCCATAGGACAACAATCAGTCGTATATTGCACAAATCTGGCCTTTATGGAAGAGTGGCAAGAAGAAAGCCATTTCTTAAAGATATCCATAAAAAGTGTTGTTTAAAGTTTGCCACAAGCCACCTGGGAGACACACCAAACATGTGGAAGAAGGTGCTCTAGTCAGAGGAAACCAAAATTGAACTTTTTGGCAACAATGCAAAACGTTATGTTTGGCGTAAAAGCAACACAGCTGAACACACCATCCCCACTGTCAAACATGGTGGTGGCATTATCATGGTTTGGGCCTGCTTTTCTTCAGCAGGGACAGGGAAGACGGTTAAAATTGATGGGAAGATGGATGGAGCCAGATACAGGACCATTCTGGAAGAAAACCTGATGGAGTCTGCAAAAGACCTGAGACTGGGACGGAGATTTGTCTTCCAACAAGACAATGATCCAAAACATAAAGCAAAATCTACAATGGAATGGTTCAAAAATAAACATATCCAGGTGTTAGAATGGCCAAGTCAAAGTCCAGACCTGAATCCAATCGAGAATCTGTGGAAAGAACTGAAAACTGCTGTTCACAAATGCTCTCCATCCAACCTCACTGAGCTCGAGCTGTTTTGCAAGGAGGAATGGGAAAAAATGTCAGTCTCTCGATGTGCAAAACTGATAGAGACATACCCCAATTTTTCAGTTTTTGATTTGTTAAAAAAGTTTGAAATATCCAATAAATGTCGTTCCACTTCATGATTGTGTCCCACTTGTTGTTGATTCTTCACAAAAAAATACAGTTTTATATCTTTATGTGTGAAGCCTGAAATGTGGCAAAAGGTCGCAAAGTTCAAGGGGGCCGAATACTTTCGCAAGGCACTGTGTGTATGTATGTATGTATGTATGTGTGTGTGTGTATGTATGTATGTATGTATGTATGTATGTATGTATGTATGTGTGTGTGTGTGTGTGTGTGTGTGTGTGTGTGTGTGTGTGTACAGTGGGGCAAAAAAGTATTTAGTCAGCCACCAATTGTGCAAGTTCTCCCACTTAAAAAGATGAGAGAGGCCTGTAATTTTCATCATAGGTACACTTCAACTATGAGAGACAAAATGAGATCTTGCGTGGATCCCCAGATCGAGGGAGATTATCAGTGGTCTTGTATGTCTTCCATTTCCTAATAATTGCTCCCACAGTTGATTTCTTCAAACCAAGCTGCTTACCTATTGCAGATTCAGTCTTCCCAGCCTGGTGCAGGTCTACAATTTTGTTTCTGGTGTCCTTTGACAGCTCTTTGGTCTTGGCCATAGTGGAGTTTCGAGTGTGACTGTTTGAGGTTGTGGACAGGTGTATTTTATACTGATAACAAGTTCAAACAGGTGCCATTAATATAGGTAACGAGTGGAGGACAGAGGAGCATCTTAAAGAAGAAGTTACAGGTCTGTGAGAGCCAGAAATCTTGCTTGTTTGTAGGTGACCAAATACTTATTTTCCACCATAATTTTCAATTAAATTCATTGTAGGATTTTAATGTGATTTTCTGGATTTTTTTTATTCTCATTTTGTCTGTCATAGTTGAAGTGTACCTATGATGAAAATTACAGGCCTCTCTCATCTTTTTAAGTGGGAGAACTTGCACAATTGGTGGCTGACTAAATATTGCCCCACTGTATATATGTGTATATATGTGTATGTATGTGTGTGTGTATATGAGCATATACACTGAGTGCACAAAAAATTAGGAACACCTACTCTACGACAGACTATCCAGGTGGAAGATATGATCCCTTATTGATGTCACTTGTTACATCCACTTCTATCAGTGTAGTTGAAGGGGAGGACACGGGTTAAAGAAAGATTTTTAAGTCTTGAGACATGGATTGTGTGAGTGCTCTTCAGAGGGTTAATGAGCAAGACAAAATATTTAAGTGCCTTTGAATGGGGTATGGTAGTAGGTGCCAGGCGCACAGGTTTGAGTGTATCAAGAACTGTAACGCTGCTGGGTTTTCCATGATCAACAGTTTCCCGTGTGTATCAAGAATGGTCAACTCCCCAATGGACATCCAGCCAACTTGACTCAACTGTGGGAAGCATTGAAGTCAACATGGGCAGCATCCCTGTGGAACGCTTTCGACACTTTTTAATCCATGCCCCGAAGAATTGAAGCTGTTCTGAGGGTAAAAGGGGGTGCAACTCAATATGAGGAAGGTGTTCCTAATGTTTTGTACATTCTGTGTATACACATCTAACAAATCACTCCACTAGCGCAGATTGCTTTCATCTTCAGAATTCTCCCTCCCACTCCTTGGCGTGTTGATAAAGCAATTGTGGTTGAAGAGAGCAAATATTTAAGGTATCTGCAAGTGTGATACACATCTGTCAGGCAGCCCAAGGGCGAAAACCAGCACACAACAAGGCAACAAATGCTGATCCGGGACTTCTCTGCGGCAAAATAAAATATGGCTCAAGTTTTCATTAAGGTGCTATTGATTAGCTTTTCCTGGCAATGAATTATGGGCGACATTAAATAAAAAGGAAAATATTTTTATGACTTTGCTTGGGCCATGCCAGAATCCCCCCTTGCTTCTCTTTACACTCGCCCTGACAGGCGTTTTGTTTTCTCTTGAATTCTTGTGGCTCTCATGAAACCTACAGTGAGGGTTTTTTTCCTCCAGAAAAATAGAGGTTTGTTCGTTTTTATAATCCTTGATCTTTGAATTGATTGTGACATCATGAGCCATGAAGGACTTTGTTAGGGTTTAGTGAGGTTTGAGTACGGCCCTGTGTGAGATGGGTGTTTCAGTCACAGAAATAGAATGATTAGAATAGATTATATTTCTATGGTTTCAGTGGCAATGTGTGGACCATGCCCAAATACTGTGCAGTAAGCTCTACAATCATTTCGGTAGCAAAGGAGTTCCAAGGAACACATTGAAATCTAAGTTCAACTTTTAATCGACAGGACAGGAGACCATATAAACTACCAAAATCAATAAAACCTTTCTAATACTGCAGATTGAGGATTGTTTAACATTTATCATTTCAGGATGTGATGTGCAAAAATAGTTTTTTTTATTTTACCTCTCCTTTCAAGTCTTAACCTGAAGTTAACTTTTTCGTATTTTTATACCCCCTCTGTACACATATCGCATACCATATCACAATTAAAAGGTATGCAGAGGGAAGCTTAGGGAATGAAAGCGTAGGTGAAACACAGACATTATGTTTGAATAGATGAAAGAAGAAGTGTGGTTGTGAAGAATTATCCTTCCTGGGTGTTTAAAATGAGCCATAGAATTCTATGAGCATAATGACCCGTGATTTAATATCTTGTCAAATGTCTACTACCATTCATGTATTGCAGAGCGTCAGTGTGTGTGTGTGTAACTCTGCATGTGTGTGTGTGAAAGTGTTGGTGTTTGAGTGTGTATGTTTATGGCTAGAGGGCAGGTCATGTAGGTTGCGATGAGAGGATATATGCAACATTTAGATGTATAGTTTCAATGCTTTTTGCCATAGCTAATTCAGAGAAAGGCGTTGCCTAAGTCATATGAATTATGACAAAGATTTAGTTGTGATATGGTATCGTTTTGCAGAGTAGTGGAATGTTTAAGAGTAGAAGTTTCCGTTGAAGGTAACTGATGACCGAATCGTCACACTTTTAACTCTAATTAGATGAATAAAGAATCACGTTTTTAAATTGTGAGCGAGAGTTGCGCCTATTCCTGTTTTGGGGAAAATGTTTTCTGGAAATTGCATTGGACTGAAGTGGCAAAAGCAGGCACTTTTGCTGACAGGGTTGGAAGATGAGTAAAGAGGTGTGAGAGAATGAGTAATCCATTTTGGGCAGGAAATTATGATGATATTGTTGATGATGTTGGCAAGGTTTAGAAAAAACATCTGTGTTGACAAGTCGGGGAATGCTAGTTCCATGTGATACTGTTTATTGTAAGCTGTTATCAGTATATTCTAAATCCATTCTGTACAGGAACATATTGTTCATTTCTTAATTCTCTTTTCAATTTAAAACATGTCACTGAATTTGTAGAAGCATATGCATTTGTTTGCTGTCAGATGAACTAACTCTCTCACTCCCTCTCTCCCTGCACCTTCTCTCTCTCTCCCTCTCATTTTGTCTCACTCTCTCACACACACACACACCCACAATAATTCACATATTCTTATACACAAAACGTTAGCATAGGGTTCAACTTTACTGCGCATCTTTGGAATGTCGGGGTAATTACATCTATTCTAATAATTATATTTTTCTAAATAAGCCTTGAACCAGTCTGTCTTGTTTTGTGTTCTCAAATACATTTTGTCTCCTTTTTTTTCTGACTGCTAGAGGTTACTGGGGTCAATTTGTATTTGACCTGGAGTATGTTTTTTTAATTGTAATTTTCATCTTTTGATTCTTTAGACTCTAACAAGCTAAAGTGATGTGGATTTAACAGGACATAAGTTAAATATTTGGATATCGTACCATTTTTTGTGTGCCCATGCATCGGGCAAGGGCTGAGGGGCCCTTGAGGCATAGAAATCTGAGGCCTCAAAGATACCATTTCACACTCAATAGTGTTGCTGAGCCGTACAGCCCACTTGATGTGAGCCCGTAGCTCTTGAGCTTGCTTTCACTCTTTGGCTTGTTATCCCTACTGACACTTAAAGTAGAATAATTTTTGCGAGTCATATCTTAAAGAGAGCATTCCAGACATCGACTGTCCTTGCCAAGAAAAAAAAATATTCTGTCGCTGACAGTCCTATTATTAAAACAAACATCTTGCATAATGTGTTTGTAGAGAAATTTGATTCACACCAACTACAGATATACAGTACCAGTCCAAAGTTTGGACACACCTACTCATTCTTTATTTTTACTATTTTCTACATTGTAGAATAATAGTGACTATATCAAAAGTATGACATAATACATATGGAATCAGGTGGTAACCAAAAAAGTTTTAAACAAATCAGAATATATTTGATATTTGAGATTCTTCAAAGTAGCCACCCTTTGCCTTGATGACAGCTTTTCACACTCTTGGCATTCTTTCAATTAACAGGTGTGGCTTCTTAAAAGTTAATTTGTGAAATTTCTTTCCTTCTTAATGCGTTTGAGCCAATCAGTTGTGTTGTGACAAGGTAGGGGTGGTATACAGAAGCTAGACCTATTTGGTAAAAGACCAAGTCCATATTATGGTAAGACCAGCTCAAATAAGCAAAGAGAAATGACAGTCCATCATTACTTTAAGACATGAAGGTCAGTCAATCCCTACCATTTCAAGAACTTTGAACGTTTCTTCAAGTGCAGTCGCAAAAACCATCAAGCGCTATGATGAAACTGGCTCTCATGAGGACCGCCACAGGAAAGGAAGACCCAGAGTTACCTCTGCTGCAGAGGATATTTTCATTATAGAGTTACCAGCCTCAGAAATTCCAGCCAGAAGAAATACTTCACAGAGTTCAAGTAACAGACACATCTCAACATCAACTGTTCAGCGGAGACTGCATGAATCAGGCCTTCATGGTCGAATTGCTGTAAAGAAACCACTACTAAAGGACACCATTAAGGAGAAGAGACTTGCTTGGGTCAAGAATCACAAGCAATCACAACCAATGGACATTAGACCGGTGGGAATCTGTCCTTTGGTCTGATGAGTCCAAATTTGAGATTTTTGGTTCCAACTGCAATGTGTTTGTGAGACGCAGAGTACGTGAACAGATGATCTCCGCATGTGTCCTTCCCACTGTGAAGCATGTCGGAGAAGGTGTGATGGTGTGGGAGCTTTGCTGATGACACTGTCTGTGATTTATTTAGAATTCAAGGCACACTTAACCAGCATGGCTACCACAGCATTCTGCAGCAATATGCCATCCCATCTGGTTTGCACTATCATTTGTTTTTCAACAGGACAATGACCCAAAACACACTTCCAGGCTGTGTAAGGGCTATTTGACCAACGAGAGTGATGCCTCAGATGACCTGGCCTCCACAATCACCCGACCTCAACCCAATTTGAGATGGTTTGGGATGAGTTGGACCGCAGAGTGAAGGAAAAGCAGCCAACAAGTACTCTGCATATGTGGGAACTCCTTCAAGACTGTTGGAAAAGCATTCCAGGTGAAGCTGGTTGAGAGAATGCCAATAGTGTGCAAAGCTTTCACCAAGGCAAAAGGTGGCTACTTTTTTGGTTTCTACATAATTCCATATGTGTTATTTAATAGTTGTGATGTCTTCACTATTATTCTACAATGTAGAAAATAGTAGAAGTAAAGATAAATCAAAAACCTTTGACTGGTACTGTATACTGTGGGATTTCTGACATTCGTGGGCTGATATGAATTGGAACAAATGCAACGAACACACAAACTTACTGAAATTTACTGTTCCTTGTGTGTAAAGTAGTCACTTGTTTTTCAAGCTAAATTGCTGGGGTAAAAAATGACAATACAGGTGAACATTGACACTTGCAGTAGGCAGGAAAGATATTCCTTCGTCAAAATACAGTTTTGTCTTGTGTTGTAGAGCCCATCTGGACTGTTCTTCTTAGAGATATTAGAACACTTTGAGAAAGGAAGACCACTGCAGGAAGAAAGAGCAAGGATCTGTTCCATATGAATCATTTATTAACGTTGTTTCATTGAGATTCCTCCACAGGTCATGTGACTGGGTATCTTGTTAACTTGTTAAACATTATGACAATCAAGATTATGAATAGACTGATTTGAAGTTGCATTACTGTGTCAATAGAACTGTTTTAGATGCGACAGTACGTTATATAACAGCCCAATGACTGCTAGCAGTTTTTTTTGTGCTCATACTCAGGCAGTTAGTGTACCAGGTGTTTTTGTCGAAGATTTTTCCACAAGATAAATGGAAAAGTGCCATGCCTCTCAGACTTCTTATCCTATTAATATGTCCTATAATCCTCTCACCATCACCAAAAGCTGAGTTTTATGACAGAAACATGTTTTTGTCAGGCATAACTTCCAGTTTACGTTTTCGGGTAATTATAGTATTGTGCACACTGGAGTGGCACAAATGAGCACTCTGGGCGATAGATCAGTTGGCCGGGTGCCCATCACTACCTGTGTACGGCCTGGACATGAGCAGGGGAGCAGACACACGCAGTCCCGCTAGACTCAAATGTTGGAAAAAGACAGCCAAAGCGTGAGTCAACTGTGGGAGTTTTTGGTTCTTTCCGTTATGTTGTAAACTAGGGGTGTATTCCGTAGGAACCAAACAGAAGCAAATGGGACGAAACAGGGAGGGACCTACCTGAATTTGTCCAATAGGAAACTTGTTTTTGTTGCAAAACATTTTCCTACAGTGTGCATGAATTAATACACCCTGACCGTACATGTATGACAGGATTGGAAGTGTTTGATCCTCTCCCTGCCCCTTCTAGAACCAGCCTAAAATAAGGATTCAAACCCGCAACACAGATGATCTGTTCAGAATTATGATGAAGAGGAGCAAGGAGCAATCAATCTGCCATTTTAGATCTGATTGGTCTGAAACTCCTATAGCGGGCCAACCCTGTATAAGATACTGTGGATTCTGTAATGAAGGCACAGGGCTGAGATAAAGTTCTCAATGAATTGTACCTGGCTACCATTTCTCAAGACTAGAGAAACCAGGGGTGTATGGAAGAGGAATCAAAACATTATCTAGGTCATCAAAGCTGCTACCACTGTTGGGATTCATCCGTAGGGTTCAGTTGGGGTCTGAAGGGTTGTGCTCCCTCCCAGAGATGTCATGAAAGAGGAGTTGATGTCGCTGCTCCCTGCTCCCTGACAGCTGAAGCCCATGGAAGGAACTGGAGGATGGAGAGCAGCGATTAAAACCAGTTCCTCCTTATTACAAGTGGAATTTCCTCCCAGCTGATTGAAGTTTGAGCATATTGCTGCCATATTCCCTCCCACAAGAGGCCTGAGTTGTAATATTTTGCAGAAAGGAGGGGGCGGATGAGAGACTATCAAAGTCTCTCGCTTTCAGCGTTTATTTTTTATTTTTTTGCACACCATTGACCCAGCTGTTGAATTTCCAAAGCATTTAGTCATTTAGCACAAGTCGTCCAGGATAAATGGAAGGCTATTATTAGTATTTCTTACCAGAGAAAATGTCATTTCCAAACAGACTAGCCTACAGTTAAAAACAATGTGAGGAACACTACGATGAAGTCAAATATTTACGCAGTGATCTGATCAATACTCGCTCAGAATGAGTATTAATATGTAGAGTATTTATAATACAATGGGGGGGACCACAGTATGTAATCCCATGCCATTTAGCTGTTCTATGCTAAATTAATGCAATCCCCTAATGTTTAGTGTAAAGAATCAATCATGCAAAAATCTATTGTTGCATTAGCCTTGAAAGAACAATAATAATAAAAACGCTATAATGGTTTTAGCTTCCTTTCCATAAATCATGTTGGCGGGGGGGACAGAGGTGGGGGCATCTTAACTTGCAGAGTGTGCCATTTCAGTCCTTCTGAGGAGTTGAGGTGATGCTGAATATTGATATCATATTGAACAATAATCCAACATAAACTTGAGCCTTTTTTCAACCTTAGGTGTCGTGAAATACGGCGTGACAGTGAGAGTCACTCTACTGTATCTACCGGTAACTGAATTTGACCCGACACCTCTCCGCGATGACATAAAGCAGTTTTGTGTTCGATAGCCACTCAACACCACACTGTAAATCAACATGAAATGCATAAAAAAGGTGTCGGGCGTGAGATTTACTGTAACACTGAAAATCCTTTTAAACAAATATTAAAATAAAGCCCAAATCAGTCTGAAAGTCGTTTAAGAGGTCATCGCACTTCAGTTTAGAGCTGGGCACTGAAAGCTGACAGGCTGTCGGAATTTACATTTGGTATTATCATTTGATTGATGACATGTCTCACAGTCTCTTGTCTCGTTGCGTACTGTAGTGCTCTGTGTCTATGGTACTGTGTGTCTATGGTACCGTGTGTCTATGGTACTGTGTGTCTATGGTACCATGTGTCTATGGTACCGTGTGTCTATGGTACAGTGCGTCTATGGTACCGTGCGTCTATGGTACTGTGTGTCTATGGTACAGTGTGTCTATGGTACCGTGTGTCTATGGTACAGTGTGTCTATGGTACCGTGTGTCTATGGTACAGTGTGTCTATGGTACCGTGTGTCTATGGTACAGTGCGTCTATGGTACCGTGCGTCTATGGTACCGTGTGTCTATGGTACCTTGTGTCTATGGTACAGTGTGTCTATGGTACCGTGTGTCTATGGTACAGTGCGTCTATGGTACCGTGCGTCTATGGTACCGTGTGTCTATGGTACCGTGTGTCTATGGTACCGTGTGTCTATGGTACCGTGTGTCTATGGTACCGTGTGTCTATGGTACTGTGTGTCTATGGTACCGTGTGTCTATGGTACCGTGTGTCTATGGTACCGTGTGTCTATGGTACCGTGTGTCTATGGTACCGTGTGTCTATGGTACAGTGCGTCTATGGTACCGTGTGTCTATGGTACCGTGTGTCTATGGTACCGTGTGTCTATGGTACAGTGTGTCTATGGTACCGTGCGTCTATGGTACAGTGCGTCTATGGTACCGTGTGTCTATGGTACCGTGTGTCTATGGTACAGTGTGTCTATGGTACCGTGTGTCAATGGTACCGTGTGTCTATGGTACCGTGTGTCTATGGTACCGTGTGTCTATGGTACCGTGTGTCTATGGTACCATGTGTCTATGGTACAGTGTGTATATGACACGGGCCAAATGCAAATGGTACAAACACCGGAAAGAAGAAACACAATGCAGCTTTGAATAGTCACCCCTTAGCATTGTGAGAGATATTGAAATGTACCAATAACTAAGCAAATGTCACTTTTGTACAGTAGCATCATTATACAAACACACATATAGCCTACAGTATGTTTGAACCAATAACGTGAGTGAGTTTCATGAAGGTTTGGCAACATTTATTTGTGAAGTTATGGCAACAGATCAACATTTATTTGTCGCGTACATAGATTAGCAGATGTTAAAGTGTGTCTAGCTCCAGCAGTGCAGTAAATGTCTAACAGTACAAAACTAATATACAAATAATCCAAAGAAAAAAGTTTTTTAATATATTTTTAAAAATATCAGAACAAGCTATTTCAGAGTCTGGAATATAAATACGTGGCGTGTATAGACAGTATGGACAATATATAATTAGGAAAAAGGTATGTACAGCAGTAGTTATAGGATGAGCTATGTTGAGAATACAGTAATACAGATTAAGTCGTCCGTGGATCTGTTGGGGCGGTATGCAAATTGTAGTGGGTCTAGGGTGTTGGGTAAGGTGGAGGTGATATGGTCATTAACGCACTTGAATGTCTTACTCCCATCGTCTACAGAAATCGGGAGCACACAGTTCTTGTCAGTGGCGGCTGTCCACGTCGGCTGCTCTGTGTTGTTTTCCTCAAAGCGGACGAAGAAAGTGTTTAGTTTGTCCGGGAGTGAGGAGTCGGTGTCCGCGACGTGGCTGGCTTTCCCTTTATAAGCCTTGATTGTCTGGAGTCCCTGCCACACGTGTCTCATGTCTGAACCTTTGAATTGCGACTCCACTTTGCCTTAAGGAGGTCCATGTTGCCAGTTACCTTGCCATGGTTAAATGTGGTGATTTGCGCTCTCAGTTTTACGCAAATGCTGACATCTATCCACGGTTTTTGGTTTGGATGAATTGTAATCGTCACTGTAGGAACAACTACCTGATGAACCCAGTCACTGAGTCAGTGTGTACGTCGATACTATTCCCAGAGGCGACCCGGAACATTTCCCAGTCGGCGTGATCAAAACAATCCTGAAGCAAAGATTCCGATTGGTCAGTCCAACGTTGAACAGTCCTTACCACGGGTGCTTCCTGTTTAAGTTTCTGCCGATAGGCGGGGAGGAACAGGATGTAGGCTTGATCTGATTTGCCCAATGCCAGAATTCATTAATGACAAAGGTATTGTATGATAGTTTTAGGAGTAGGTAGACCTAAGAAAGTGCTTTCTATAATGTAGTTCCAGCCTGGGGCCTGTAGAAAAGGCTTTGCAAGTTAGCCCCATTTGAAGAGGCATCTCCATTACACAGAGAGAATACCCTCTCTTCCAGGAAGTGGGTGGAGAAGATAATACCCTGAAAGAGGGAGGAAAGAAGAAAAACAATCAAATTAATGAATATTTTTTTTGCCATAATCAGTCATTTTGAACTTAAACCAAAAAGAGCAACAAAACAAATAGTTTTTTTGGGAAAGAATACACGTATTTAATGCCTTCAAGCAAAACTAATTAAAGACCACACCTCATTTACATAAATAAGCATTATAATTTGCATGGCGGCACGAGAGAAAGGGGCGAGAGAAAAGAAAGCAATATTTTGCAGTCTGCTAATTTCAATTTATTTAGGATTTAAGCTTAATAAAGATTCATTTTGGAGGGGAAGAGAAAATAATCAAAGAGGAAATGTGAACTATCTCCAAAGATGCAGCAGCCCTATTCAAAGGGCCCTTTCCGAGTCACTAGATGACTCCTAATCTGGAGTGGCACTTGCTGGCCTGCCTCCAACACAACTCCTTGAAAGGTAAAACATTTTAGAGCCCAATTTATTAGTATGCAATTCTGGCATCGGGTAGAGAATTAATGGCGGTGACTGATAATGACTGTAATCGTGGCACAAATGGGGTGTTGAAATAGCAAACAACGGGCACAAGGCATGTAATGGGGATTTTATTAATTACCTAAGGTCCCTAGCATGAGCAAGCCTCCAGGATTTACTGTGGCCGTGCCAGCCGGTCGACGAGGGGTCGCACGGCCTAATCTGAGAATGAAGGGGTCAGTACAGAGGTGAAAACGGGGTCAACGTGGCACGCTACTGCACTCAGTCTAAAAGAGCTACATAATACCGTCATGGCTGGGAAGCAGGGTCTCTAGCACTTAGAAGATGAGGGGATTCCAATCAGTTGCCCCTGATATATGCTCTTAAGCAGCAGGATCGTTTAGGCCCCTATTCAATCAGAAGTGCATAAACAGGAAGTGATGGGTCAAGGAAAAACAACATTTTCCTCACACTTTGAGAAGGTATTTTTGAATCGAGTTTGTTTTTGTTTCACCTAACAAACATTAAACCGCCCATCAAATGATTCTGAAGACGTACATTTTGACAGAGTCTGACAAGTATCGTTAACTTACATTCACCTGCTTTCGTTTACCTTTTCAAACAGCAAACAAAACAATGTCAGTACGGTGAATTGTATCTCCTTTTTCCTTTGTTCTCAGTCAGAAAAAAAGGACTGTCAGGTAGGGAGGCCCATTCACACATCAACTCATCAACAAGAGAGGATTGATTAAAAGTCCCCTTTATTACCTCCTGCATCCTTAATGGACACTATACTTTCAAAATGGAAGAAACAATTAGAGTTTTACTGCTTTGTGGGCACTACTGATTTATATAAATCACAGCACGGGTGTAAATTTTTCAATAAAAGACAGAACCACTCCTCGCATGCATAATCAGCGTGTCTACAAACACACTGTAGGGGAGAGTGGGGTATGTTGAGCCTTTTTTCAATTCAGCATCACTATGTCAAGGGAAATATAGTATTCTTTCTAATGAAGATATTGTATCCACATATATTTCAGGATGTTGTGTATCCCTGGAAATAATCAGAATTAATGTAGACATAACAGTTTTGAAAACATAGCTTGTCCATAAAAGTGGTCTCGTTGCACAATTTACCTGAGGTGTGGGGAAATTGAGCATAGGGACAGGATAAGTTGAGCTGCCTTGGGGTAAGTGGGTGTTTGTGTCCTATGACAGTGGGTGATGATGCTGCTAGGTCAAAGTTGAATTCATGGGATGGGGGTGTGGTAGATTGTCTATTTTAAATGTATGCCTACATTGAGATACAGATCTCTCTGTTCAATATCACTTACCCTTCCATTTCTTGACCAGTTTTCTGGGACAGTGATGCTATCACGGTTGCATAGGCAAGTTCTCTGCATATGAGGCTACTAAGCCCACGAAACTGGTCCATGAAATTCTTGATATGTTTAGCGAGCTCAGACTCCGATAAGACCTTGTGTGCCTCTGCTACTCTATCATAGCCCCTCTTTTGTACAGGTACATGTTCGTTTTATTTTTTGTCAGTGTACCTCTTCAGTGTCATTGTTTATCTTTTCATCCCTTGCTGCTGCTCATATTGACTTCTTACCTTCTCTCAATTCCTTGGCTGCTCCCCCAAGAACCTCAAGGAGGGCCAGACCCCTGCTTGTTTTACATTAGTATACACAGGGCACATTGCAAAAATACTATGCATAAAACTGACTAAATGTAATCATAATCATCATAATCGTATAGGGTATGGTGGCCATTTAATAATTGGCTCAACTTACCCCAAGGCAAACATTTTTACTATATTAGACCACACAGCTACAATGATACACTTTCATGCTAGGTTTAGGACCTCATATTGTAGCATATAGAGACCCCAGCTGATATACAAAACTATCTACTTTGGTTTAGATACAAGCATCATGAAACCTTAACACAATAAATTGATTTGACTTTGTGAAAATGTTTTTTGGAACTAACTTACCACTTTTTTTCATGTAGTTTCTTCCTCCACAGACTCCATGAAATGATGACCACTTCCTAAATATTTGGTCACATGATTAATTTTGTTTATGGTTCCCAGAAACAAGGGTTGGTTCAACTAACCCTTTGGCTCAACTTACCCCACTCTCCCCTCCAGTAGTGCACATGGCAAGTTCACACTCTTTTAAATTGGTTGGGCCCCACTGGTAAGAGAAGCAGCTTGAGGGAATATGTAAACAATTTGTATGCTTTACCACCCCTAATATTTCTCTATATGTTTGAGGCCAAAATTTTTTAGAGAAATTAAAGTGCAACTGCTGTTTGGATTTAGGATGTGTGTTTCTTATGAATTGTGATTTTTATGAATTAGAGGCTTCTTCCAACATTATTTTTTATTTTTAAGGATGCACATGTGCACATGTGCACACACACACACATGTGCACACACACACACACACACACACACACACACACACACACACACACACACACACACACACGTAAAGAGAGCAGCTGGGTTTTATTTCAGAGAATAAAAGCAATAATGGTTGGAAGCCTTTGAAATCATTAATAGATAAAAGAATGAGAGATCACATGACATCTGGAGGGAGATTGAAGTTTGATCGCATCTTGCGTCTGATCCATTATCCAGCAAAAAAGAGACGGATTACAATCTTCTTCTAATTAACCGTTTTGAGGGAAGCATAGTTTAGGTGTGGGATTTGATCTACACAATAATTTCCAAAGAGTCAAAATATATATCTGTATTTGTCTGGACAATACACTCAACATAGATCAGTGTAAGAGGAGAGCCTGTATGGTGCTTTCAAACTGCTTCAATAGAAAATGGGGTATGCTTACGTATGTACTGGATTTGCCTATAGTATGTACCTCTCTGTCAGGGAGTGGGCACGGTACATTCTTGTGTTTAACCGATGGGAGGGATGAACATGGTACAATAGAAAATCTTGCCATTCAGGTTCAGAGGTTTTAACCCGGTCCTCAAATGTGAGAACTTGCACATACTGTACATAAGACTTTTTAAAGCTTCCGGAACTCCGTTTTACATTTCTCAGGACAGGTTGCCCCTCTTACTGTCTGAAAACTAGTTTGGCCTCCTCGGTCCTGCTGTACCGCTATGGTACTTTTTTCCAAAGAAAATGAATAAAACAGCTGTAAAAAGGTCCATAAAAGAGTTCGACTACAAAGAGACGACTTCTCAAAGGACTCAAACAGATCTTCAGATACCTTAATCTAGACTGTCATCTGACTTGGTTTGATTTGCGGCAAATACGAGTTCCAATTAGCGATGGTATCAGATCTGACCTAAGTATGAGCAACTAAGAGCTTTTAAAGAAATGAATAAAGGAAAAGTGAATTAAGAGTAATTTTGTGTAATTTGTAGCCTTTTCATTCAACAGTAGTCGTCACTTTGTTTTCAGATCATATGTACAGAGATTAGGGTACGCGTTGATTACTTCATTTCAGTTGACAGGTTAGCTCGGCTCAATAGATGAAAAGGTATTTTATCAAAAGACTTGAAAAAGACTTTAATTTGAAGCGCAGCGTGTACAGTCATTGACTGGGTTAGTGTCTTATAGTTTCTTGTGATCCTTTTTTATCAGCAGAGTCAAAATGGTATGCGCCACTGTATTCACAAGTTCTGACTAGGTTTTCAAAACAGACATAGGTAATATTTCAACTTTTTTTAACCTTGCTTTTTCCCCTATCAAAGGCCTAGCTTTTGATTGTGTCTTTTTCAACTTCAAAGGTCAAATCCATTGTTCGAGGAAAAAGTAGTGTAATTCCTTGAAATAGAGATCCGAGTATCAACGTCCCCTTAACACTACAGTACCGTACAGCACTTTCAGGATATAGACTGTATGGAAATATGTCCAATAAATGTATCAATTTATACAGAGTAAGTGTACATTACTGTCCGGGAAACAGAAACCTAGAGTCCCTTTTGTACTCAAAAACACTTGAAAGGAACTCCATATAAGCTATGTGTCCACTTGTAAACTGTAGACATCATTGTTGGGGGTGGGGGAGAGAAGGAGGCGAGTGAAGGAGAAAGCGAGATTACGACTAAGAGAGACTGAGAGAGGGATTGTGCCACATGTCAATCAGTCTCCAAGATGGGATCTGATATCTTCCATAGTGCATGTAAACAGTAATTCTGTGGCAAGAGTACTATAGGCAGTTATGAGTACTTTATAAGCTTAGCCCCTGACCTGTACCTTTTAGCAGTGTCCAGCTGATCTCTGCCTGCTCGTCATGCTGCCTCTCATCCATGTGAATCTTTATAAGTACAGTGGCTTCAGAACGTATTCGTAGTATTCACCCCACTTTCTCCATATTTTGTTGTGTTACAGCCTGAATTTAAAATGGATTAAATTGAGATTTAGTGTCATTGGCCTACACACAATACCCCATAATGTCCAAGTTTAATGATGTTTTTAGACATTTTTACAAATTAATAAAAAATGGAAAGCTGAACTGTCGAGTCAATAAGTATTCAGCACCTTTGTTATGGCAAGACTAAATAAGTCACAGAATAAGTTATGTGGAATCACTAATAGTGTTTAACATGATTTTTGAATGACTACCTTGTCTCTGGACCCCACACATACAATTATTTGAAAGGCCCCTCAGTTGAGCAGTGAATTTCAAACACAGATTCAACCACAAAGACCAGGGATGTTTTCCTGTGCCTCGCAAAGAAGGTTGGTATATGGGTATAAAAAAGCTGACGTTGAATGTCCCTTTGAGCATGGTGAAGTTATTAATTACACTTTGGATAGTGTATCATTACACCCAGTCCCTATAAAGATAAAGGCATCCTTCCTAACTCAGTTGCCAAAGAGGAAGGAAACTGCTCAGGGATTTCACCATGACCCAATGGTGACTTTAAAACACTTACAGAGTTTAATGGCTGTGATAGGAGAAAACATTGTAGTTACTCCACAATGTTAACTTAAATGACAGAGTGAAAAGAAGGAAGCCTGTACAGAATAAAATATTCTAAAACATGCATCCTGTTTGCAATAAGGCACTTAAGTAAAACTGCAAATAATGTGGCAAAGAAATTCATTTTATGTCCATATTACAAAGCGTTATGTTTGAGGCAAATCCAACACATCAATGAGTACCACTATTTACATTTTCAAGCATGGTGGTGGCTGCATCATGTTGTGGGCATGCTTGTCATCGGCAAGGACTAGGGAGTTTCTTTTAGGATAAAAAGAAACAGAATAAAGCTAAGCACAGGCCAAATCTGGTTCTGTTTGCTTTCCAACAGATACAATTCACTTTTCAACAGGACAATAACCTAAAACACAAGGCCAAATATACACTGGAATTGCTTACCAAGATGACATTGAATGTTCCTGAGTGATCTAGTTATAGCTTTGACTTAAATTGGCTTGAAAATCTATGGCAAGACTTGAAAATGGCTGTCTAGCAATGATCAACAACCAACTTGACAGAGCTTGAAGAAATAAAAAAATAAGTGATGTGCAAACATTGTGTAATCCAGGTGTGCAAAGCTCTTAGATACTTACCCAGAAAGACTCAAAGCTGTAATCGATGCCAAATGTGATTCTAACATGTATTGTGAATACTTATGTAAATGAGATATTTATCTATTTCATTTTCAAAACATTTTCAAATATCAGTTCTAACAGGTTTTCACTCTGTCATTATGGGGTATTGTGTGTAGATGGGTGAAGGAAAACATTTATTTAATACATTTTTAATTTAGGCTGTAACACAACAAAATGTGGAATAAGTCAAGGGGTATGAATACTTTCTGAAGGCACTGTACATTTTTAACACCGAAGTGTGCATTTATTTTTCTTTATCTGGTTAAACACCTGTTTTGACCAAATATCCCTCCAAATCTCATGTATATCTCAACAACTATTTGGGTACACTATTTTTTTACACTTTTTAACGAAATAAAGGTAAACTTTGATTTAAAAAATGAATGGACAAAACCTCTATTAAAAAAAGAACATGACATGCCATGAACTACCTGTCCCGTTCAGACGTGAACCATCTTTCAACCTGGCACTTATTATTTGTGTTTTTACCTCAATGTGCTTGTCCCATGGGTGTGTACATTTTTGCAGAATGTGAGGTCATGCTTGAAAAATGTAATGAAAAGCATTTCATGTCATGACACATCAAAACCTGTTTTTACATAAGGACCTGCATTTTTTATATCCGTGCAGTCGTCAAACGAATGTTCCTCTCTCGTTTTGTTTGTTTTTTTCTTATTATTTTTTTCCTCTGCCCTTTGCTCATAACCGGATCTGAACACAGAGAGACGGGAACAAAAACTGACAGCATTCTTTCACAGTGACTTCACCCATTTTGTCTCATCTGATACCTTTTTGGAAATCATGAAACTAATTCCCTAATTCCCTTTTCATGTGCACAGTCAATCCACCCTTTTCAAATGAATTCTGATTAATTGGTACAAATTGAATGCCGTGTTCGATATAAGTACACCACCTGGACAGGACGCTAATCTATTGCAGGACCTGCTATGAAATGAGTTGTATAATACATCAAAAAGTACATTTGAACTCCAGTCTAGTTTGTCCTGTCAAGTGTGTTGGCCAATGATGCATTTCCACTTCACAACAAAGTTCCATTCTACTTCCAAAGTAGTGTTCCTCGGGGCATTCTCTGTGCAGATGCCCCAGTGTTTAAGAGGTGTCTGAGACAGGAGTGTTACCTCACCTGGTCTTATATTTACCTCAGATGGTAGGATTAGGAAGTAGCCATGTGGAAGATATGGCTCTAATCCACTCTTCCTCCGTCTTGGCTAACACACACACACGCACGCATGCACCCACACACAGGCCGATTGGCCTTCTGGCAAATGCCAGATGCCTGGACCAGTTTTTAGTAGGGTGTGTGTCAAAATGGACATATCTTTTTTGATGTAAAAATAAAACATTCAAACATTTGAAAAAGGTGACCCTTTTGTGCAATTTCTCTGTTATACAATAATGAGCCTGTGGCTGATCAGTGGTTAATGGTCGGACCCCCTATCAAGATGGTTTACTGATAGACAGCTGAGGTCAGCAAAGAAAACTGCTCTGACTCTGAACAATTCCTTTGACCTCATGTCTTGGTTTTTACTCTGACATGCACTGACAACTGTGGGACCTTATATAGACAGGTGTGTGCCTTGTCTTGTCCAATCAATTTAATTTACCCCAGGTGGACTACAATGAAGTTGTAGAAACATCTCAAGGATGATCAATGGAAACAGGATGCACCTGAGCTCAATTTTGAGTCTCATAGCAAAGGGTCTGAATACTTATGTAAGTAAGGTATTTCTGTTTTGATTTTTAATACACTTGCAAAAAAATGATATAAACCTGTTTACGCTTGTCACTATGGGTTATTGTGTGTAGATTGATGAGGGGAAAACAATTTAATACATTTTAGTACAAGACTTGTGATGTAACAAAATGTGGAAAAAGTCAAGGGGTCTAAATGCTTTCGGAATGCACTGTAAATGTAGAAAGAACATATTCTACATTGTTCCCCTCAATCAAAACATTCTGTTTTCTGGGCGACTAAAACCACGATCTGGCCAAACCGTAAATTGCAATATCCTCATGATTCTTGTAATGAAAGTTTTTGCCCTGCCCCTGTGCCTGTGCCCTTGCTGGGGCCTGCTGTTGTGTTGAGCAAGCCACTCTCTTTTCCTCCTATGCACTCGAGAGAAAAATGTGTTCTGATTGTGTACTAATTCCAAATTGCGGGAAAAACACAGCTTTGGAAACCTCATCCCCTTGTTCCTATCAAAGGGAGGAGGGTCTCAGCTTTCTGTAGGTATCATTTTTGTTTCTCAACTCTCAATATTCAGCTCAATAACAACTATTTTACAGCCAGTATATTTGATATGGCTTTGAGAGCGGTGCGAGCATGAATGCGCACCGGTCATTGCCAGGGCACAAGCCTAATAGGCCTCGTGGGCAGTAGCCTACAACTGCAGCATTTGTTTAGGACATGACATTTACTGTTGGATGAATAGATGGCTACTAGCAGTGGGTATTATAGGTAACACTTTACTTACTTCAGTCAAAAAGAGGGTGTCTTGTACTGCACCTGAAATCTGCTCCTGCATTCATCCCAGTCATCAGCAACAGACCATTGGGGTAGGTGCATGTCTGACATCAATGTGTGCGCAATTACAATGATAATTTAATATGTTAAATCAAAAATATGTAACATAAACACACTTTTGGCACGTAGGCCATGGTGAAATCGAATGTTTTACCTTGTGTGGTAGGTTTTGTGGGTTTCAACATTTTTATCTAGGTCTCATAACCAGCCATAAAATAACTACCTTGGTAGTTTAAAAAAAAAAATGTTTTAAGTCTTATGTAGGTGTCATAACAAGCCATAAAATAACTTAATATATGTCACAACAGGTCTAAATATATGTGTCATGACAATGCTATGACCATATTATAACAGGTTATGTCAGCTGGTTATGACATATTATGCTATAGTTCTGACCGTGTCATAACGTCTTTCTAACGCTGGGTGTAAAGTGTTACCGTATTATATTAACAGTTAATGATCTAGTGTTTTGAGTTTTAACTTCCTCAGGTGTTGAACCCCAAATTAATTAGCCTATGGTGTTAGTTAGTGCACATAAAGATGTATGGATTTAATCTTTATTGAACAAAAAAACAATCATGCAACTACAGTGCCTTGCGAAAGTATTCGGCCCCCTTGAACTTTGCGACCTTTTGCCACATTTCAGGCTTCAAACATAAAGATATAAAACTGTATTTTTTTGTGAAGAATCAAGAACAAGTGGGACGCAATCATGAAGTGGAACGACATTTATTGGATATTTCAAACTTTTTTTAACAAATCAAAAACTGAAAAATTGGGCGTGCAAAAGTATTCAGCCCCCTTAAGTTAATACTTTGTAGCGCCACCTTTTGCTGCGATTACAGCTGTAAGTCGCTTGGGGTATGTCTCTATCAGTTTTGCACATCGAGAGACTGACATTTTTTCCCATTCCTCCTTGCAAAACAGCTCGAGCTCAGTGAGGTTGGATGGAGAGCATTTGTGAACAGCAGTTTTCAGTTCTTTCCACAGATTCTCGATTGGATTCAGGTCTGGACTTTGACTTGGCCATTCTAACACCTGGATATGTTTATTTTTGAACCATTCCATTGTAGATTTTGCTTTATGTTTTGGATCATTGTCTTGTTGGAAGACAAATCTCCGTCCCAGTCTCAGGTCTTTTGCAGACTCCATCAGGTTTTCTTCCAGAATGGTCCTGTATTTGGCTCCATCCATCTTTCCATCAATTTTAACCATCTTCCCTGTCCCTGCTGAAGAAAAGCATGCCCAAACCATGATGCTGCCACCACCATGTTTGACAGTGGGGATGGTGTGTTCAGTGTGATGAGCTGTGTTGCTTTTACGCCAAACATAACGTTTTGCATTGTTGCCAAAAAGTTCAATTTTGGTTTCATCTGACCAGAGCACCTTCTTCCACATGTTTGGTGTGTCTCCCAGGTGGCTTGTGGCAAACTTTAAACGACACTTTTTATGGATATCTTTAAGAAATGGCTTTCTTCTTGCCACTCTTCCATAAAGGCCAGATTTGTGCAATATACGACTAATTGTTGTCCTATGGACAGAGTCTCCCACCTTAGCTGTAGAGCTCTGCAGTTCATCCAGAGTGATCATGGGCCTCTTGGCTGCATCTCTGATCAGTCTTCTCCTTGTATGAGCTGAAAGTTTAGAGGGACGGCCAGGTCTTGGTAGATTTGCAGTGGTCTGATACTCCTTCCATTTCAATATTATCGCTTGCACAGTGCTCCTTGGGATGTTTAAAGCTTGGGAAATATTTTTGTATCCAAATCCGGCTTTAAACTTCTTCACAACAGTATCTCGGACCTGCCTGGTGTGTTCCTTGTTCTTCATGATGCTCTCTGCGCTTTTAACGGACCTCTGAGACTATCACAGTGCAGGTGCATTTATACGGAGACTTGATTACACACAGGTGGATTGTATTTATCATCATTAGTCATTTAGGTCAACATTGGATCATTCAGATCCTCACTGAACTTCTGGAGAGAGTTTGCTGCACTGAAAGTAAAGGGGCTGAATAATTTAGCACGCCCAATTTTTCAGTTTTTGATTTGTTAAAAAAGTTTGAAATATCCAATAAATGTCGTTCCATTTCATGATTGTGTCCCACTTGTTGTTGATTCTTCACAAAAAAATACAGTTTTATATCTTTATGTTTGAAGCCTGAAATGTGGCAAAAGGTCGCAAAGTTCAAGGGGGCCGAATACTTTCGCAAGGCACTGTATAGTCTAATTGTCAACCCAAAATTCATGTCAATCACTGGATTAGGTTGCATATCAAAATACACTACATGACCAGGATGTGTTTACTTGCTCGTCAAACATCATTAATATGGAGTTGGTTTCCACTGGATGTTGGAACATTGCTGCAGGGACTTGGTTCCATTCAGCCACATGAGCATTAGTGAGGTCGAGCGATGATGTTGGGTAATTAGGCCTGGCTCGCAGTCGGTGTTTCAATTCATCCCAAACGTGTTTGATGGGGTTGAGGTCAGGGCTCTGTGGAGGCCAGTCAAGTTCTTCCACACCGATCTCGACAAACCATTTCTATACGGATCTTGCTTTGTGCTTGGGGGGCATTGTCATTCTGAAACAGGAAAGGGCCTTCCCCAAACTGTTGCCACAAATTTGGAAGCACAGAATCTTCTAGAATGTCATTGTATGCTGTAGCTTTAAGATTTCCCTTCAGTGGAATTAAGGGGCCTATCCCGAACCATGACAAATAGCCTCAGACCATTATTTATCCTCCACCAAACTTTACTGTTGTCACTATGCATTGGGGCAGGTAGCGTTCTCCTGGCCAAACCTAGATTTGTCTGTCGGACTGCCAGATGGTGAAACGTGATTCATCACTCCAGAGAACGCGTTTCCACAGCTCCAGAATCCAGTGGCGGTGAGCTTTACACCACTCCAGCCGACGCTTGGCATTGTGCATGGTGATTTTAGGCTTGTGTGCGGCTGCTCAGCCATGGAAACCCATTTCATGAAGCTCCCGACGAACAGTTATTGGGCTGATGTTGATTCCAGAGGCAGTTTGGAACTCGTTAGTGAGTGTTGCAACTGAGGACAGACGATTTTTACGCACATCAGCACTCGGGGTTGTTGTTGGAAAGGTGGCATCCTATGACGGTGCCACGTTGAAGATTACTGAACTGTTCAGTAAAGCCATTCTACTGCCAATGTTTGTCTATGCAGATTGCATGGCTGTGTGCTTGTTTTTATACGCCTGTCAGCAATGGTTGTGGCTGAAATAGCCGAAATCCACTAATTTGAAAGGGTGTCCACATTCTTTTGTATATATAGTGTATCTTGAATCATGCATTCCTGCTTGGACGTGTTAGAGGAGACCTACTTATTTCTTGAATACCCCAGTAGTCTATTTATCATACTTCCTAATAAAGCACTATGGATGACTTTATAAGGGTCATGGGCAAATGAGGGAAAATGAGTTGGCAGGTCGCGCAGTGATGTGTGCTTGTGTGGATAAAATGCCAGGGCCAAATTCTTCACACACACACACACACACCTACCTCTACAGTGCAACAGAGGTGGAGACCAGTATTTCGGTACTCCTAATATGTGGCAATGTTTTGATAAACATTTGTCAGCCTGAACTCAATGAGTATGTCTGCAGGCACATGAATATTTCGATTTTAAACAGATTATGGCAGTAGTCATGTAAGCTTACACCTTACTTTGCTTTTCTTATTCGGCGTAAAGTCACCGTTTTTTTTTGGTTAGTAATCTTTTGAATTATTATACTGAACAAAAATATAAACGCAACAATTTCAACGATTTTACTGTGTTACAGTTCATGTGAGGAAATCAGTCAATTTAAATAAATTCATTAGGCCCTAATCTATGGATTTCACATGACTGGGAGTACAGATATGCATCTGTTGGTCAGAGATACCTTTAAAAAAAAGTAGGGTTCCAGAAATGTATATGATCTGTGCATGTACTAGCACCAGCTGAGCGAGCCTCCCTCTTTAGTGCCAGTGAAGTGAGTTGGGAACAACTGAATGTTTGAGTCTTAGAAGTGGTTTTCACATACAAACCTCATATGTTCAAACTCCGAATCAAATTTGCTTCACAAAAATAACATGGTTGCTGTGGCAGAATGTTTATTTTGATTGCCAATTTTCTGCATTCATCAGAGTGCCATCAGGTCGCCTGTTTTCAGATGTGTCCCTGTAAACATAATTTTTAGGGAAATCGTTCTTCTTCAAAAGCATGTGAACATTTTAATCAAACTATTATATTAATCTGACTATCCACAATAAACGCATTAATGTGTGCATGTAACCGTACTCAATGTACCTCGCACCTGTCATTATAGCTGTTGGATTCGGCTGTCCACACTATATTACACTTGGGATTGTTGTATATCATCAATCCGTTGGTGTGGCCGGGATCATTCCAGCAAAGAAAGATCATAAAACGTTCGATTTGGATCTTTACAGAGTTGTGTGTTTTCTTTTAATGCATCTACACCCACTGAATAAACAGTAACTGAATTTCAGATCAAGTTGACCGCTGTCATTTAAAAGTCAGCCCAGCCGTCTAGATTAGATTTCCACTGAATATCACATGCAAATGGACAGAGAAAAATGACGTTAACATCTGAAATATAGCGATGAATATGATTTCCATACCATAATAGCATCATCATGCTATCACTTGGATGATTGATGTATACAATGATACCCTTAACAAATCATTCCTATCATTCCACTCTAGGACTTTATCCCAACTACCATCATCTTAAATGGCCTAGTGGAAGTCTCATTGTGTTATATGTGATGCTAAGTCCATCTCATTAGGGATATAATGGGAAAATGTAATTAGCACTGGTAATAATTATTGTATTTATTACGTTTTCTGTTTATTTATCAACTACATTTCAACCGGTAATTAGCAGTAATTAGGAGTGGGTTCATTTCCTTATCTTAACTCATTATGCGTATTGTTAGCAGTTTTATCAAAACTGCTCATAATATGAGAATCTTTGGATTTACCCACTGTATCGAAAGAGGGTATTGGTTTATCATTAGCTGTAGAGTTTAAATTGTAATGGTTGTTCCCCTTAAAGGCGAAGTTCAGTATTTTACAACTTAATGTTAGATGGTTCCTCGCCCTCAGAGGAGTATATGGGGCATGCAGCATGTTCAAAATGTAATGGTCAAATTAACTCAATTATTTGGTTTGACGTTACTTCAAACCATACATTTTTTACCTCATGCCCTCATCACTCCCATGTATTTTTAGATGTTTAGCTATGGTGGCTACAGTTAGTTTGGACACACCTACTAATTCCAGGGTTTTTCTTTATTTGTACTATTTTCTACATTGTAGAATAATAGTGAAGACATCAAATCTATGAAATAACACATATGGAATCATGTAGTAACCAAAAAAGTGTTAAACACATTTTATATTTGAGGTTCTTCAAAGTAGCCAGCTTTTTCCTTGATGACAGCTTTGCACACTCTTGGCATTCTCTCAACCAGCTTCACCTGGAATGCTTTTCCAACAGTCTTGAAGGAGATCCCACATATGCTGATCACTTGTTGGCTGCTTTTCCTTCACTCTCCCAAGTCATCTCAATTGGGTTGAGGTTAGGTGATTGTGGGCGCCAGGTCATCTGATGCAGCACTCCATCACTCTCCTTCTTGGTCAAATAGCCCTTACACAGCCTGGAGGTGTGTAAGGGTTATTTGGTCATTGTCCTGTTGAAAAACAAATGATAGTCCCACTAAGCGCAAACCAGATGGTATGGCTTATCGCTGCAGAATGTTGTGGTAGACATGTTGGTTAAGTGTGCCTTGAATTCTAAATAAATCACTGACAGTGTCACCAGCAAGGCACCATCACACCTCCTCCTCCATGCTTCACGATGGGAATCACACATGCGGAAATCATTGGTTCACCTATTCTGCGTCTCACAAAGGCACAGAGGTTGTAACCAAAATCTAAAATTTGGACTCATCAGACCAAATTACAAGTGTGACTGACTGGCTCAAATCGGTCTTATGTAGCTAAATTGAAATTGGGTTTCTTACATTGGATAAAAGTAGAGACGCAGAGCTACAAAATGGTATATCATACACTGCATATCAGGAACAATGGGAAAGAAATTCTGCTTTGAAAGTTGATAAACTTGTAAACTCACTTTTGAGAAATGGGCCTTTGAATGTTTTGGTACCTACTGGAGAGCTCTCCGTTGTCTACACCCATTCAGCATGCTTCACACCCTCTTAAACCAGCCCCACCCATCTCTTTAAGGATTCACATGTAAGATCATGTGCTAAACCGTGAGTACTGTAGTAAAGATTAAGACTAAAAGCGGTAGTAGCCTACAATAAGGAAAAATTCCAGGTAAACAGTAATTGTCCAGATACAAATATTTTATAAATATTAGATGACGCTTCCACACATCCAGTGGTGGAAAAACTACTAAATTGTCATACTTGAGTAAAAGTATAAATCATTTCAAATTCCTCATATTAAACCAGACGGCACAATTATACATTATATATATATATATATATATAATTTTTTTTGACGGATAGTGTTGGAGTGTACCCTGGCTAAGACATAATTTTCAAACTAAGCATTTGTGTTTAGTGAGTCTGCCAGATCAGATCCAGATCAGACGCAGTACGGATGTTCTCTTGATAAGTGTGTGAATTGGACAATTTACTTTTGGGTGTCAGGGAAAATATATGAAGTAAAAAGTATTTATTTTGGAATGTAGTGAAGTAAAAGTAAATGTTGGCAAAAATATAAATAGTAAAGTAATGTACAGATACCCCCCCCAAAATACTTAGTAGTACTTTACACCACTGCCCAAATGCCTTCACACCAGTACAATGCCTTCACACCAAATGCCTTCACACCAGTACAATGCCTTCACACCAAATGCCTTCACACCAGTAAATTAGCATCCTTTATATACTGTTACACACACATGTATCACATAGTATTCCATACATAAGTTAAGGCCATGCAACCTGAGTTAGGTGCACATGTACAGTACATAAACAGATGCATGCGCTATATATTTATCTGGTGGACACTTGATAAGGTCACATGATATTGCTGTGGTATGTCACAACATCATGTTACGACCACACATATCAATATTCATTTTATATATCAATATTTTGCTAAGTCTTGCTAAGTGGATGGGTCTCTACAGAAGGTGTAAACGGTACAGTCAAATGGTTACTTGCATAGTAGCAATGTCAGAAATAGATAGTGTCAGTATAAACAAAATAATATATAGTATGTACAAGAACAATATCAATAATGATATCAGTGATAGACGAGGTAGTTAAATGCATACAATCAGGGGTAAAGTGGCTGAGCAGCAGGATACAAAAAAAATAGTAGCAGCAACGTATGGTATGTGTGTTAGGAGAGAGCCTGTTTCTGTCCTGCCCTTGACTTTGGTACAGGGCATGTGATGTCCATAGCCTCTTCGTCACAAAACTGATCATCTCAAAAAGATACGTTTGTCTAGCTGTGTCGAGTCCAGGTGGTGCTTGTATAGGCAGACCATCTATGGGAGGAAGGATGTCAGCGTTGCGCAGCAGCTGAAACCTGGTCTTGACAGTCCGAACGCTCCTTGTTGACACCACGCTCCAGAGCATCGAAGCTGTAAAACAGGGAATAACAACAACAACAAAAAATCAGAAGACATTACAACCCTGCACAACATCAATTCACCTCTCAAGTTTAGATAAGAAGAATAACCTCATACAATGAAAATTATTTTCACCTGAAGTGCTGGTGCTGCTTGATCTGTGGCAGTGGACTGAAGTACGGAGTCAGGTGTTGTTGCCAGCCATAGCTTTCCACCAGCACCGTACCATCCTCCAGTCCAACCAGCTGTGGGATGTTGACTCCTGTCACAGTGCTGTCCAGCACAATACCAGCAATCTCAGACAAATTGTTCACTGTGGTCTTTCTGAAGCTCTGCTTGATGAGGCCGAAGCCCCAGTCGGGGGAAAACTTGGTGTGGCCTGCGATCAGGAAGTGAAGGTCCAGATTGTGGTGGAGCTTGTGTATGGTCCGCCAGGCACAATACCAGAGCACAAACGTTGTCATGTTTTGGCCACTGCAGTTATCACAATTCAGGTCCACACGTGTTTCCCCAAGCTCCGTAGTTGGTGAAGAAATGGTGCATGTAGTTGATGACTGCGCTGCTGTCTTTGCTTGCTTGGGCCAGCTCTCTTTTTGATGGGAGGCATTAGACTATTCTCCTTGTATGACTGGTGGAGGAGAGTCAGGCGTGTTCTACTGATGCTGAAAGACAAATTCCAGATACAAATATTTTAGCATTATTATACAATAGATGCAAAATGGCATTCTGAGATAACATCACTACACACAGTTCATACATGTAATGTTAGCTAGCTAGCCAGCCATCTAACGTCAGCTGGCTAGCTAACAGCAAGCTTTAACTAGTAATACAAATCAATTGTCATAGCTAGCTAAAGTTAACCAAATAGGTTCAATATTAGCTAGTTAGCTAGCTAACATTAGGCTATAACTAGCAATGCAAAATGGCATTCTGAGAAAACATCACTAACGTTACACACACTTCATACATGTAAGTTAATGTTAGCTAGCAAGCCAATCATCTAACCTCAGCTAATGTTAGCTAGCTAACAGCAAGCTTTAACTTGGGGTCTTTTGTTTCGAAATGTCACGTTAACATTAGCTAGCTAGCTAAAAAATGAATCCCAATCCATAGAGTAACGTTACTAGCAATACAAACCGATTGCCAAAGCTAGCAAAAGTTAACCAAATAGGTTCAATGTTAGCTAGCAAGTCAGCCATCGAACTTCAGCTGGCTAGCTAACAGCAAGCTTTAACTAGCAATACAAAACGATTTTCATAGCTAGCTAACGTTAACCAAATAGGTTCAATGTTAGCTAGCAAGTCAGCCATCAAACGTCAGCTGGCTAGCTAACAGCAAGCTTTAACTAGCAATACAAAATGATTTTCATAGTTAGCTAACGTTAACCAAATAGGTTCAATGTTAGGTAGCAAGCCAGCCATCGAATACCAGCTGGCTAGTTAACAGCAAGCTTTAACATGCAATGAAAACAACTTTCTTACAAAATAATAAACTTATAATATCTGAATCTGTAGCTAGACTTTTACCCGTATACATGGATGAAAGCTTCACGGCAGACCGCAACCCCTTTTATTAATTAAGACGTCCTGTGTCGTTTCCGTTTTAGTTTGTACAGCTTTTTTGGCCTATCGGGTTCCACTGATTTCAAAACTCAGTCAACTTCTTCCGTGACAACACTGTTGATTGCTGTTTCTTCCCAATCACTGTCATCAGAAGACTCTACAATGTCTTCTTCAATTAAAATGTGTTTTTTCCTACCTAAATCAGGGATTTTCTCATCGTCTGAGAGTGTCAGCATGGCATGATCGTTTTCCAGAAAGTATTCCATCACAACTTTTTCCCACGGACCTTTGTCAGTAGCGCCTGATATAATCAGGGCAGCAATGTTATTGAGAGCAGTAGCAACACATTTGCTTATCCTCTGCAGCATAGGTAACTCTGGGTCTTCCTATCCTGTGGCGGTCCTCATGAGAGACAAGTTTAATCAGGGCGCTTGATCGTTTTTGCGACTGCACTTGAAGAAACGTTCAAAATTCTTGACATTTTCCTTATTGACTGACCTTCATGTCTTAAAGTAATGATGGTCTGTCATTTCTCTTTGCTTATTTGAGCTGTTCTTGCCATAATATGGTATTTTACCAAATAGGACTATCTTCTGTATACCACCTCTACCTTGTCACAACACAACTGATTGGCTCAAACACATTAAGAAGGAAAGAAATTCCACATATTAACTTTTAACTTGGTACATCTGTTAATTGAAATGCATTCCAGGTACTTCATGAAGCTGGTTGAGAGAATGCCAAGAGTTTGCAAAGCTGTCATCAAGGCAAAGGGTGGCAACTTTGAAGAATCTCAAATATCATTTTATTTGTTTAACACTTTTTTGGTTACTTCATGATTCCACATTTGATGTTTCATAGTTTTGATGTCTTCGCTATTATTCTACAATGTAGAAAATAGTAAAAATAAAGAAAAACCTTGGAATGAGTAGGTGTGTCCAAACTTTTGACTGGTACTGTACTTTCAGGGTAAGAAACCATCTAACACTAAGTTGTAAAATACTGAACATTTCTTAAAGATACAGTATTGAAGATTATTTCAATTATTTCTCCTTTTTTAAAAGGCGCCTCCACCACAGGAGGTTGGTGGCACCTTTATTGGGGAGGACGGGCTCGTGGTAATGGCTGGAGCGGAATAACCCCATAGTGGAATGTGACCTAAACAAATTAGGTATTTTTAGGAGAACGATACCCCTTAGTTTTCTGATTCAGAAGTGGGTGTTTTCCATAACCTGTAGCTTTTCAATTCTCATTTTGCCATTGAACAAATGTTCATTAAACACTGAACGTTTTTTGTCCTTTTAAATATCATTGTGTCTTAACCGAAAACAATGACAAGATACTGGAGAATTTACTTAATTATTTAAATATGTATTTTTTAGGGCATTTTAGATTGTATTCAGACAGATTAGAAACATGACCCGCCAAGCCGCACTTCTTAACACCCGCTTGCTTAACCCGGAAGCCAGCTGCACCAATGTGTCGGAGGAAAGACTGCTCAACGGACGACCGAGGTCAGCCTGCAGGCACCCGGCCCGCCACAAGGAGTTGTTAGAGTGTGATGAGCCAAGTAAAGCCCTCCTGGCTAAACCCTCCAATAACCCGGACAACGCTGGGCCAATTGTGCGCCGCTCCATGGGACTCCCAGTCACGGCATGTTGTGACCCAGCCTGGGATCGAACCCCAGTATCGAGCCTGGGATTGAAAGCCCCTTCAAGTGCAGGTCAAGCAAATACTAGAGAAAGCAGACTGTATTGCAATCATCTCTGATGGGTGGTTGAATGTTTGTGGGCAAGGAATAATTAACTACATCATCTCCACCCCTAAAACCAGTATTCTACAAGAGCACAGACACAAGGGACAACACACACACCGGTCTCTACATTGCAGATGAGCTGAAGGCAGTCATCAATGACCTTGGACCACAGAAGGTATTTGCACTGGTGACAGACAATACTGCAAATTTGAAGGCTGCTTGGTCTAAACTGGAGGAGTCCTACCCTCACATCACACCCATTGGCTGTGCTGCTCATGCATTGAATCTGCTCCTCAAGGACATCATGGCACTGAAAACAATGGTTATACTCTACAAGAGAGCCAAGGAAATGGTTAGGTATGTGAAGGGTCATCAAGTTATAGCATCAATCTACCTCACTAAGCAAAGTGAGAAGAATATGAGCACCACATTGAAGCTGCCCAGCAACACCCGTTGGGGTGGTGTTGTCATCATGTTTGACAGTCTCCTGGAGGGGAAGGAGTCTCTTCAAGAAATGGCCATATCACAGTCTGCCGATATGGACAGCCCCATCAAGAGGATCCTCCTGGATGATGTATTTTTGGAGAGAGTGGTAAGCAGCCTGAAACTCCTGAAACCTACAGCAGTAGCCATTGCACAGATTGAGGGAGACAAATCCATCCTGTCTGATGTTCAGACGCTGCTTGCAGATGTAAGAGAAGAAATCCGTACTGCCCTGCCACTTCACTGTTGCTCCAAGCAGAGGAAACTGCAGTTCTGAAATACATCAAAAAGCGTGAAGACTTCTGCCTGCAGCCCGTACATGCCGCAGCGTACATGTTGGACCCCAAGTATGCTGGCAAGAGCATCCTGTCTGGTGCAGAGATCAACAAGGCCTATGGTGGCATCACTACTGTGTCTCACCACCTTGGCCTGGATGATGGCAAGGTTCTTGACAGTCTGGCGAAGTACACTTCCAAGCAAGGGCTTTGGGATGGAGATGCAGTCATGCCAACATATCTCATCAGCCACCTGGTGGAAGGGACTTTGTGAATCTGAAGTCCTTTCCCTTGTTGCCTATGTCATCCTCCAAATCCCACCAACATCATCCACCTCAGAGCTCAACTGGTCCTTGTTTGGGAACACACACACCAAAGCACGCAACAGGTTGACCAATACAAGGTTTGAAAAATTGGTAACCATCCAGGCAAATTTGAGGCTTTTTGAGCCGGACAACAAGCCATCCTAAACAAGGTTGGAAAGTGACAGTGAAGATGAGGCCTCAGACTCTGATGTTCAAGAGGTGGACATTGAGGAGGTGCAGGGAGAAGACATGGAAGTCTGAGAGGAAGACAACCAAAGCTTTAGTTTTTAGACTATCATTTTACAAATGTATGTTGAAAACGTTTTTGGGAGATGCGATGGATCATTGTGGATCATTCAGTATTGCTTTTCTTTTGTTGTTCAGTGAAATCATCCCATGTGAAGAGTCTACTCATTGAAATAAAGTTCAATTGGTAACTAAATTGTTTTTTTTTGTTTATTGGAAGGATTTAATCCTGTGCAATTATTTCTACTTATGATAAGGTAAAAGGTTTCTGTCTTCATTTGATATGGTAAATATATCCAATGCAAAAACATCTACATTTAAATGGTATTAATATTAATTTTCATATATTTCCATTAATTCCCATATATTCCCGTTAATTCCCACGGAAAGTTTCCACCTCTGAAAATTCCCCAAAATGTGCAACCCTAGTTGCAACCCCCCTTCTGCCCTCAAATCAGCCAGTGTACCTGGCACATTTTACTATACCCGGTTGAAAGGCATAAATGTTTTGCTTATTCACCCTCTGAGAGTCACACATACACAATCCGTGTCTCAGTTGTCTCAAGGCTTAAAAATACTTTTTTAACCTGTCTCCTCCCCTTCATCATCACTGAGAAGTGGATTTAACAAGTGACATCAATAAGGGATTATAGCTTTCACCAGGATTCACCTGGTCAGTCTATGCCATGGAAAGAGCAGGTGTCCTTAATGTTTTGTACACTCAGTGTATGTGCATATTAGGCACCTCTGGTATACGAAATGAATTGTACCGTAATGTGTAAAGAAGTCGCAAATAACTCAGTTGATATACAACACTCTCTTGTATCCCTTTAGGATCCAGCTGCCAAATGATTGCCCATCAAGCAGCCATGAGCAGAGTCCAGACTGTAGCTCAACGGTAGGCTGGAGTTCAGACAGAGGTGCTGCCCAACTGACATGTGAGTCTTATTTCTCTTCTACAGTAATTCTACAGTAATTAGGCATGCTACACTGCCTTCAGAAAGGTTTCACACCTCTGATTTTGTTGTGTTACTGCCTGAATTTAAAATTGATTAAATGTAGATGTTTTGTCACTGGCCTACATACAGTACAATACCCCTTAATGTCAAAGTGGAATTATGTTTTCAGAAATCTTTACAAATTAATAACAAATTAAAAGCTAAAAATGTCTTGAGTCAATAAGTATTCAAACCCTTTGTTATGGCAAGCCTAAATAAATTCAGGAGTAAAAATGTGTTTAACAAGTCACATAATATATTGCATGGACTCTCTCTGTGTGCAATAATATCTGCATTGTGTCCCACCACCCGCCAACCCCTCTTTTTACGCTACTTCTACTCTGTTCATCATATATGCATAGTCACTTTAACCATACCTACATGTACATAGTACCTCAATAAGCCTGACTAACCGGTGTCTGTATATAGCCTTGCTACTCTTCTTTTCAAATGTCTTTTTACTGTTGTTTTATTTCTTTACTTACCTACACAAATCCAATACAACCAATTACTGAGTACCACTCTCCATATTTTCAAGCATAGTGGTGGCTGCATCATGTTATGGGTATGCTTGTAATAAAAAATAAACATAATGGCGCTAAGCACAGGCAAACCCTAGAAGATAACCTGGTTCAGTCTGCTTTTCACCAGACACTGGGAGATGAATTCACCTTTCAGCAGGACAATGACCTAAAACATAAGACCAAATCTACACTGGAGTTGCTTACCCAGAGATACTCACAGCTGTAATCGCTGCCAAAGGTGATTCTAACATGTATTGACTCAGGGGGTTGAATACTTATCTAACCAAGATATATTATTGTTTTATTTTACAAATGTTAGAATTTTTCATCCACTTTGATATTACAGAGGATTTTGTGGATCATTACAAAAATCTATTTTAATCCCACTTTGTAACGTACTTTCTGAAGGCACTGTATATGGGATTGTCATTGAATGTTATCTACAGTGCTGCTCTCAAGAGAGTCTTGCCCTCACTGGTGTCAAGGTAAGTCAACACTGCATGTTAGATTTTGCAACCATACTATAGTAATTTGAATCCTCTTCAATATAGCATACAGTGTTACACATCTTTAAAGAGTATAATTTTAGGTAAGTAACATGTATTAAGTGCCACGCACAATTGGAGTATCATTAAAGTGTCTGAATTGACCTGGCTATGTCTACTTAAACATGGGCCTGCTTTGTGATATTGCAAGCTATGGAGACTAATCATTGAGTAAGATACTTAAAGGAATAATCCACTCAAAAACTATCTTTTGGTATTTTTTTCATTAGTCCACTGTGATACAGTTCCAAAGATGTTTTGCATATCAGCAATCAAGTTTTCAAGATATAGGACTTTCAATCAACAAATTGTAATTTGTCACTTATCACGATGGTGCGTTTTGGCAAGTTACAATTTGGTTTTTGAAGTCCTATATCTTGAAAACTTGATTGCTGACATGCAAAACATTTTGGAAATGTATCAACAATGAACAAATGAAAAAAATACCAAAATATAGATTTTGAGTGGATTATTCATTTAAGTGGGTTGGGAAATGCAACATTTCAATGAATAGACAATTATTCATATGAATAAAAAAAATGTTATGAGTGATTTGGATCGAGTATGTTTTTATTGCCTCTTTTTTTATGCAACACATAAAAGCTCTTGTATAGTACAATATCGGTGTCTGTGCTCAGTGTTGAAGTTGCACCTCTGCTTCTTGAAACAACTTAATTGTCTCAAACATGTACGCAAGCAGCACACACGAGTCATGATACCCCAAGGCCTAGATTAATTAAGCTATGAAAGCCCATGAGCAGGGAACATTCAGCAGGTGCCTGTTTGCCTTGGTATGGGACTTGGTTTTGGCAGTGGTGCAGTGGCTCATTATAAATCCATAATTAAGTTACAATTTTATTTGCTTTTTTAACATATAGTCATCAGGGATTGACTTGGTTTAAACTCAGATTTTGTTAAGTGCACTCTTGGCTATATTGCTACGTTATGTCCTATTCTACTTCAATCATTTGACTCTTTATTGGCTTCGTGGATGAGAAGTCATGAAGGATAATATGGTCGTGCCTTTGTTGGTTTTGACCCTTTTCCTATAGGTGTTAAGATTCAAATTTGCCATAGTCATTTCTGGTGAAGCTTACATTCTCCTGATTCACTCTTAATCCTAAACAAGCTGATTTGCCCTCCCCCTCTTCACCTCGGCACAAAACAAATACAGTGGCACCCTACTAGGTGCAGGGATGGTCTCCTGAACCCCTACTGTTCAACTCATCCTGTTTTGTGGTCTGTTAGCTGTACTAAGTGAATAGGGAAAGGCAGGTCTCTGTGGGTAACGTCTGTCTTTCGAGTCACCTGCCAGGAGAGAGGGAGGGTGAGAAGCCCAGTGGGGGGGGGGCCCTAGGTGGGATGAGCTGGGCTGTGGGAGAGAATCCCCTGCACACTGGGTGGTCAGCCCCAAATGAGAGGCTCCACCAAACGGGTAACGTATGCCAAGAGCTTGTTCAGGCTAACCATGCAGCCTGTGGAGGGGGGATTGGGCAGGAAATTGAGGTTAATAAGCGTGCTGTATATTAAGCAGTGGTGGGGCGTCCCCAGCCTCTGAGTGCTCAGGTCCAGCACCTCTCTTAGAGACGTTGCCAGCGAACTACAGTTACGTACACCACGGAATACTTCAGCAGTTATGCAGTGACATTATTTATTATGTAGCACAGCATGCATGCTCAAAAGAGGACTTGTTAGAAAAATGCATAAAGATAAACATTAGAGAACTACCGATAATCAGTCATGCCGATATTTATGGCTGGTATTAGCCTTTCTTAGTCCATCGGCTATCAGCCCTTGAGTATCGGCGCAGCCGATTTCCCTTTCATAGCGCGAGTGCTCTTGCCTCTCGTGTAAAACCCTGCAAGCCGGTGCCACTCATTGCTAGTTAGCCTGTCGTCGAGGATCCTCTGGGCTGCTTGCTTGCTACCCACTTATGCTGCATATACATTTAGCACACTTTAATAATGCCACACGAAATGTAGGAACTTTGTAAGTGATAATTAATTTACTGTTATGCAAAACAATGTCCAAACTGGGGTCCAGCACTTTACAAAGCAATGTAGGTTCAATGCCCTAGAACTTTGTCATAGTAATGCCAAATATGCTCATTTCGAAGCTGATTGTCACAAAACATTTAGTTAATTCACTGAGTTAGCTAAATGACTTGTCTTTCCCTTGCTGAGCTGATCTGCTGCCCGAGCCGAACTGCCTGGCTAGCTACATGAGACACAATCGGCCTTGTAGTATTTGATTTTTGTAGACATCTGCCAGAAGTAAATTCATCCACAAACACGAATATAATATCTTTCATATGACCACATTTTCATGAATTTTATGATATAATTGTCAAGCCAATTCAAATGACCAGGGACATGAACACGGAAGTCCAGTATGTCTTAGGAACGCGTCACTTGCACACGGTATAGGCTACTTCTATGAAAATGTTGTAGATCAGTAGACCTAACATGGTCCCAAATGAAAGGGAAACCGATTGTTTGTCGTCTGTAGCCCCATAGACTAATGAAATCAGCTCAATAACAGAATGTATGCACACAGTCCTATTGAATATGAATTCACCTGTATTGTGAATAGGTCTATGCCATCAGGATTTACCCAGTTATCAAGAGATTTACCATCAAATAAATAATTACTCTTATGCAGTTATATGGTTAAAACAAAGTCAAATGGATTATATGGTTGTATAATTGATTTGTTAATGCTTACATGGTTGTCTCTGGGGAATATTTTGCCCCCAAAAAATTGGTATCGGCATCGGCCCTTAAAAACCCACATTGGTCGTTCTCTAATAAACATCCATTATTTTTTACCCATTTTGCATGCCTTATTATCTTATCTGACAATATGAAACAGAACTAGTAATCATTTTGTTGTTGTCGCTTTATTCATTTAAAAAAAATATATGCAGTTAAGTTTGGACACCTACTCATTTCAGATTTTTTCTTTATTTCTTACTATTTTCTACATTGTAGAATAATAGTGAAGACATCAAAACTATAGAACAACACATATCATGGAATCATGTAGTAACCAAAAAAAGTGTTAAACAAACAAATCGAAATATATTTTAGGTTCTTCAAAGTAGCCACCCTTTGCCTTGATGACAGCTTTGCACGGTCTTGGCTACTACATACTGCAATATTTTTGGTTACTACATGATTCCATATGTGTTATTTCATAGTTTTGATGCCTTCACTATTATTCTAAAATGTACAAAAGAGTAAAAATGAAGAAACATCCTTGAATGAGAAGGTGTGTCCAAACTTTTGACTCGTACTGTATATCCATATTGTAACAAATACACAGGGAGAAAAAGGTGTAGATTCACACGTAGAGTGTGGCAGGTGTTTATTTCGCCTTCGCAGAAGGCAGGAATCGTGGTCGCAGGCAATGGTCATACACAGGTAGGCAAACAGGCAGGTGAATCAAAACTAGGACTGAAGGTTATAACTGGTTCTCACAAATGAGCTAGGAAAAGGCTTAGTAGAGTCAAAACGAACAATACCTCACAAAGGCACACAGAATGAACTGAACTAAATAAGTAGCTGATGAGACCAGGTGAGTAACTAACACAGGTGAAATCAATGAACAAAAATGAAAGACAGGGCTACATTCAAGAACACAAAGAAACAGGGCACATGGTTGACTAAGGAAATAAATACAGAACCTTACACATATCTTAATATCTGTTATTTGTATTCATTGCCATAATTTGTTTTATTTTAGTGAGGTACTTACTCGCCATCTACCTGCAATGTATGAAAAGCAATGATCCCAACACCGAGCATTGTGAAAAAGAGGCTTATTTTTCCTATTTCACATTGCTTGCAAATGAGTAAGATTAATCCTCAGACAGATTGGCCAGGAAGACCAAGGAAATCTGTTCAGGTGAACGGAGTGGTCAGCAATCTCAACAGTAGGTGTTCATTGTATATTACAACGCGCACTCTAGTTTGTGTAGTGCATAACAAGCCATACCATTGAAACTCACGGCTTTCTCTTATTCTTTCCCCCACTGTGCTTGGCCCTAGGGAGAGGCGCGTTCAACGTGTTGTAATAAGGGTAGCTGATATAATGAAGGTCATTGTAATCAGAGCTAATGTGCCAAGGAGTCAAGACACTGTAGCTTTATTTGCCAGCTAGGCCCAGCATTTTGTGCCCATGGGGATCAGGCTGATAGTGTTATCTTTGCTAACCTGACTCTAATACAGGCCTTGCTCCGCTGTTTGTGTCAGCATCGCAGCTGAACTTTTCCCAGTGATACGTTCTGTGTGAGGATGGGGCAAGGATTGGGCTCCACTCAGCTCCATTCTGGTTAAATCCCATCCCTAGGTGTTTGGCTACTCTTAATTCAGATATTTAGAGAGCCTAGTTCTCTCTCTCTCTCTCTGATTCCTTGGGAGGACAGCAGGGCCTTACATAGTCTTCCGTTGGATGTATTTGACATAAAAACAACAACATTGCATTGACGTCTGGTCTTGAAGACGTACGTTCAAGCGATGACCTCTAAATCTAATCCTCTCCTTCACGATATGCAAATGACTCCAGTTCAAACTCGATTTGTTTTTGGTAGTCTGGGACACTGAGTGGTTTATTTTCAACTTTTACTCTGCAGTGTAAATATGTGAATAAGAATGCCTTCTTAAACCTAGACACTCTTCATATATATATATATATATATATATATATAGTATATTTTGCTTCAGCCTTCATTTTATTTTCTAATATTTTTTTTTTAGCTCGTTTGAAATGACAGAAATAATGAGAAGTACTGTATGCAGAGCCATGTGATTTAGCGAAACCAAGACTTGAACTTTGTCTTAATGTGATATCTGAATACGCCCACAGTGGGCCTCTGGGAATGATTGATGGTAGTTGTATTCGTATTCAAATATAGGCATTTATGTGGTTGTGATGAGAGTACAGTACTATATTTCTATCATTTCCATGATTGCAGAGGAGAATGTAGCTACTGGCAGGGATAGCCTATTCCTTTCCTAATGTCCCATCTTTTAATATTTTTTTTTACAAAAGTAGTTTTAAAAATGGACTTTAACTGCAATGACATTTATTTGATATGTAAATTAACTTGCAATAGATTGCTTATTTGTCAAGCAGTATTTGATAAGTTCAAGGAAATAAATATAGAAGGAATAGTGACTTTAGGCCCCTTTACCAAATGTACGTTTCTAAAGGAAGCTACAGATCATTGTAGATTTTCTTGTTTTCACCATTTAGAGTTACACATCACATTTATCAAGAGTTTCCAAACTCCAATGTTTGACTCAGTATTCTTTTATACACCCCAAAGTCTGTAAAATGTGAAACAAAACTCATACCAGTGGGCTACCCCCAATGGAAACTGAAAGTTGGCTCACAGCTCTTTCACTTTTCATAATTGCCTTTTTAACTTAACAGTGCATGCCGCCTTCTGTGACAAACATCAAAGGCCCTTCCTTATTCATTCGAGCACCTCCAGAAAAAAGAGCTGCCCATATCTAACCCCGTGCTACTCCCCTGGCCCTATCATTCAAACTCCCACCCCGGCTCTTTGTGGCTTCCAGAGGACCACAGTGAAATGATCTCTTTTGTTGCGCATCATTAGTTCCATCTGTTGTGCGAGCAGGCCTGTCTGTTCCGGAGCACGGCAACGTGATGGTCGCCAGGGGCGATCGGAGACGCCACTGTCCCAGCGGCTCGTGGCACGACCTCCGCTACCGCGGCTGCCTCCTCCACTGCCCCCCACCGCCTCCCCTCTCTCCTCCATGACACTTTTACTCTCTGTCCTCTGTGTTTACTTATTTATTTATGCATCTGGGGAAGAACGTAATCACATACACTTTGTATTTCTCGATTGGGCATTGTATTGTTGGACGATGACTGTAAAGGACAGAAGTTAGCAAGGAAAGTGTTTTTGTTTCTCGTGCTGTTATTTAAAAGTGTAATATACAGTATACTGTAATGACAAATACTCTTACTGGAGACACCAGATAAACAGATATACAGTGGTTGCTCCACTAAAAGTTTTGCGATTATGCTGCAGGACTTAGAGGTAATTTGTGGTTTAGTACGGTACCCTGCGTCACCACTTAATTGCTCCAGACCAGTGCAAGGGGGAGTTAGAGCATGGATTATGCTTTGGGGTCCTACTGTGTCTCTAACTGACAATGAATGAGTGACATAAACCTAAGTAGAAACTAATAATTGAGCATGATTTCAGTATTACTTACTAAAACTGTTGTTAAACAAAGGTTTTTATTATTTTATTTTGTCAGGATTATTTTGCTCTTACTGTAGTAGTGTAGCCCACTCCCGACCGGTCACGTTGTACAGTGCCTGAGTGGCACAACGGTCTAAGACACTGCATAGCAGTACAAGCTGTGTTGCTACAGAGGCTGGTTCAATACCCGTACCGGCCTTGACTGGGAGACCCATGAGATGACTGTAGGTTTTTGGTTTCTCTCCCTCTAAAAACAGAAATACATATAACAAATTGGCAAATTAGTAACAATGTCTCACCCCATATTCAAGAATGGCCTTTTTTTCGCTCATTTTACGTTATTTGAAAATGAAATAATCTCCAAAATATTGTTATTTTTTAAACAAATTGATTATTATTATTATTATTAAATTAGAATTATATAAAAGCCCCTTGGATATTTTAGCACAGATATATTATTAACCCTGTTATTAGCAGGACAATATATATTGGTCATATTGGTCATGGCTCCCGAGTGGCGCACAATGGGACTGCCTTGCGGTTCTCCAGCTGTATCCACTGAAAGTGCGCAAGGTTCAAGGCACGAGGGCAGGGGGCACGGGATGGGCCGCAGAGCCACTCAAAAGATGGGGTGGACCCCCACCCTGCCACATTGGATAGCACAGAGAAATAGTTTAAAGGGCATTCCACGAATAATGGCGCTGACTAGGGAAATGTTCCCGTTGTTCTTAGTGCCAGTCTGCACGTTCAAACTAAAACAATGTAACCAATAATGGCATCGTTATGCTTTCAGTAATAAAATAATGATAAAAATACTATTTACTAAAATACTATTTCAAAATAAAATAATTAGAATAGCCCATTATGGGCTATTAGCAGGACAATATACCTTTACCAACACCTCTCTGTATTCTGATACTTTTCTTTTTTCTTCATTTATTCGAGAGCCCTCCCACAGTCCCCCCCAAGAATAAAAATACAAATAAAAAATACAATTAATTCCATTCCCCCCAATGCACAAACAACCAAGAGAATGAACTAAAGAGAAAAAAGAAAAAGGCAGAAGAAAACAGCAAACAACAATGCAAAAATAAATAAAAAATACTTTTTTAACCTCTCTGGGATAGGTGGGACACTTGGGTCCCGCATGGCCAATAGCCAGGGAAAATGCAGAGTGCCAAATTCAAATACATTTCTATAAAAATCTAACTTTCATTAAATTACACATGTAAGATAGCAAATCAAAGCTACACTCGTTGTGAATCCAGCCAACATGTCAGATTTCAAAAAGGCTTTTCGGCGAAAGCATAAGATGCTATTATCTGATGATAGCACAACAGTAAACAATGAGAGAGTAGCATATTTCAACTCTGCAGGCGCGACACAAAACGCAGAAATAAAATATAAATCATGCCTTACCTTTTGTTGGCACTCCTATATGTCCCATAAACATCACAAATGGTCCTTTTGTTCGATGAATTCCGTTGGTATATATCCAACAAACAAAAAATTATTTGGCGCGTTTGATCCAGAAAAACACAGCTTCCAACTTACGCTATTACATGTACAGTTCAATTTGGAAGTTTACATACACTTAGGTTGGAATCATTAAAACTCGTTTTTCAACCACTCCACAAATTTCTTGTTAAAAAACTATAGTTTTGGCCAATCGGTTAGGACATCTACTTTGTGCATGAGACAAGTAATTTTTCCAACAATTGTTTACAGAGAGATTATTTAACTTATAATTCACTGTATCACAATTCCAGTGGGTCAGAAGTTTACATACACTAAATTGACTGTGCCTTTACAGTTTGTAAAATTCCAGAAAATTATGTCATGGCTTTAGAAGCCTCTGATAGGCTAATTGACATGATTTTAGTCAATTGGAGGTGTACCTGTGGATGTATTTCAAGGCCTCTTTGCTTGACATCATGGGAAAATCAAAATAAATCAGTCAAGACTTCAGAAACACAATTGTAGACCTCCACAAGTCTGGTTCATCCTTGGGAGCAATTTCCAAACGCCTGAAGGTACCACGTTCATCTTTACAAACTATAGAATGCAGGTATAAACACCATGGTACCACGCAGCCATCATACCGCTCAGGAAGGAGACAAGTTCTGTCTCCTAGAAATGAACGTACTTTGGTGCGAAAAGTGCAAATCAATCCCAGTACAACAGCAATGAACCTTGTGAAGATGCTGGAGGAAACAGGTACGAAGTATCTATCTATATTCACAGTAAAACGAGTACTATATCAACATAACCTGAAAGGTCGCTCAGCAAGGAAGAAGCCACTGCTCCAAAACCACCATAAAAAAAGCCAGACTGCGGTTTGCAACTGCACATGGGGAAAAATATGGTACTTTTTGGAGAAATGTCCTCTGGTCTGATGAAACAAAAATAGAACTGTTTGGCCATAATGACCATCATTATGTTTGGAGGAAAAAGGGGGATGCTTGCAAGCCGAATAATAACATCCCAACCGTGAAGCACGGGGGTGGCAGCATCATGTTGTGAGGATGCTTTGCTGCAGGAGGGACTGGTGCACTTCACAAAATAGATGGCATCATGAGGGAGGAAAATCTCAAGACATCAGTCTTGAGGTTAATGCTTGGTCGCAAATGGGTCTTCCAAATGGACAATGACCCCAAGCATACTTCCAAAGTTGTGGAAAAATGGCTTAAGGACAACAAAGTCAAGATTTTGGAGGGGCCATCACAAAGCCCTGACCTCAATCCCATAGGAAAATTGTGGGCAGAACTGAAAAGGCGTGTGTGAGCAAGGAGGCCTACAAACCTGACTCTGTCAGGAGGAATGGGCCAAAATTCACCCAAATTATTGTGGGAAGCTTGTTGAAGGCTACCTGAACCGTTTGACCAGAGTTAAACAATTTATAGACAATGCTACCATATGCTAATTTAGTGTATGCAAAATTCTGACCCAATGGGAATGTGATGAAAGAAATAAAAGTTGAAATAAATCTTCTCTCTATTATTCTGACATTTCACATTCTTAAAATAAAGTGGTGATCCTAACTGACCTAAGACAGGGAATTTTTACCAGGATTAAATGTCAGGAATTGTGAAAAACTGAGTTTAAATTGATTTGTCTAAGGTGTATGTAAACTTCCGACTTCAACTGTATGCGTGTGTTCTTGTATGTGTTTATATGAATGAGAGTATGTATATGCATGTGTACAAACACCTGCACGGCATCAGCCTCAGGCAAACACGCAATTGTTGTAAAGACAGTGCCCCTTAGTGTCATTCAAATGTACTTTTTTGTTATGGTTTATTTGAACTTTAAAAAAAAATTTTTTGACAATCATTCTATCTCCCGCAGAGCAACTCCACTCCCACTTCTCTCCAATTCCACATCCCAACCCTCAGCTTCCCTCAGCCCATCCCACCTATCTCTGCTGGCCACCCTCTTCAGGTTTCTACGCAACACATATCTTTCAACTCTGCTGTGATGTTTAACGTACACTTTCAATCTATCTAATCGAATAGAATCCACAGATTGCGAGTTGAAGATAAATACTTTTTCTAAGAGTATTAGTTATTGACTGACCCGGTCTCTCCAGATCTCCTAACAGTACTATTTCTAGGGTCTAGATCAATGCTATGCCTTTTCAGCCATTCCTGAACCTGAGGACAGAAACAGGCTACCTGAGGGCAATAACAAAATAAATGGTCTATTAATTCTGTATCCTCACAACAAAATCTGCAGAGCTTTGATCATTTTATGCCCCAAATATTCAAAATTTTGTTGGTGGCAAGAATTCTATATAATCATTTTAGCTGAAAAGCATGAAGTCTTGAATCTTGTATTGTTTTATGTATCAACTCATACATCCTGTACCATGGAATCGCTACATCAAAAATCTCTTCCCAACTATTTAGCAATCTGTATGGCACAGTTGTCAACATTCTGGTCTTCAAATGAAACTGGTATACTTTCCTATTTATGCTATTTTTATTTCTCCGCCAGTTTTGATCCTTTATATTGGTCAGACAGACCAGTTCCCTACCTCCTCCCGTTGCCACTTGCCTCCTCCATTTTTGGGGTGTTGCTGTAATCAATTGGTTGTACTCTTGGATTGAGCAGACCATCCCGTACAATTCTGATAACTCCATGAAGGACATAACTCTACCATTCCAATTTACAATATCATTTAAGAACAAAATACCCCTTTCAAACATAAATGTTCCCATAAATGTTCTATATTTTCAGGAGGATGAAATTAAAATTGTAGCCAGCTCGGCAATGCTTGTTTGAAAAAGATAGATACTTTGAAAAAAGTATAATTTTCAATTAATCAAAAATGAGACATGGCAATCTGCACAAAGGCAAAAAGGTAATTTTAAAGCAATGGATGAGCTTTTCTTAGTATTCTACTTGAGAACCATTTAGGGTTCAAGTAAAACTTTTGAATAAGTGAAGCTTTTAGAGAGAGGTTTATTGCTTTTATATTTAATAATCTCAACCCACCCAATTCATATTCATTTTATAGAGAGGCACACTTTTATTTTGTCTGGTTTAGCGTCCCAGAAAAAACAAAATATTTTTTACTCAAATGATTTAAAAAAAATTAATCATCAGGAGTAGGCAGCGCCATAAGTAAGTGAATGAAACTGAGATATGACTCAGGAGTTAATCAGGGCAATTTTTCCATAAATAGACAGGTATTTAACTCTCCATGGTTACAGGATCTTGTCTATTTTTACAAGTTTTCTATTGAAATTCATTGTGGAGAGCTTATTTATATATTTTGTAATATGAGTACCAACTATGTCTACTTCATCATCAGCCCATTTTATAGGTAAACTGCAGCGTAATGTAAAAGTTGCATTTTTTAAAGGTCCAATATGTAATTTTCTACACTTATCATAATTAGGTTTTAGTCCAGAGAGTACAGAATAGTTATCTAGATCTTCAATGAGACATGGCAGACAAGATCCTGCAGACTTAATGTAAAACTTGAGTCATCAGCATACATGGACACCTTTGTTTTTAAGGCTTGGATTTCTAATCCTCTAATGTTGTTACTGGATCTGATTTTAATAGCTAGCATTTCGATGGCCATAACGAATAGATATGGTGATAGCGGACACCCTTGTTTAACTCCTTAACAATTCAAAACTCTCTGAGAAGTAGCCGTTATTTACTATTTTACACCTGGGGTTACTATACATTATATTTAATAATTTTATAAGAGAATTACCGAAATTGAAAAAATCCAGGCATTTATAAATAAAATCCGGTCTTACTTTATCAAATGCCTTTTCAAAATCCGCTATAAATACCAGGCCTGGCTTCTTAGATGTTTCATGATGTTCTATTATTTCTAGTAGTTGTCGTATATTATCTCCAATGTATCGTGCATGTAAAAAACCTGTCCGATAAGGATGAACAATACCTGGTAAAACCCTTTTAATTCTGATTGCTATGCATTTCGCTAGTGTTTTTGCATCACAACATTGAAGTGTAAATGGCCTCCAGTTTTTTAGATAGAATGGGTCTTTATATTTGCCATCTGGATCTTGTTTTAATAATAGAGAAATCAGTCCTTCCGGCTGAGTACCTGACAGACTACCATTTCTATAGGAGTAGTTAAAACAATCTAACAATGGAGCTTTTCGTATATCAAAAAGGCTTTATATACCTCTACCAGTATGCCATCAAGCCCTGGGGTTTTTCCAGACTGAAAGGATTTAATAGCCTCAAAAAGTTATTCCTCTGTAATTTGGCCTTCGCACTGATCTTTCTGTACATTTGTTAATTTTCCATTTTTTACATTATTTGGAAAGAATTCCTTACCTTAATCTTCATTCAGTGGGAGAGGATGAGATGGAAAAGAGAACATCTGCCTAAAATAATTAGCTTCCTCTTATAAAATATAATTTGGAGAATCATAGATGACTCCGTCTTCAGTAACGAGTTTCTGCAAATTATTTTTGTTAGCATTCCTGTATTGGAGATTCCGGAAGAATTTTAGCATTTTTCTCCATATTCCATCCAGTTTACCTTATTTTTGTAATAGATTACATTAGATTGTTCATAAATAAGTAAAATGTATTTGTTTTTCCTCTAACTTATTTTGTATCTCTGTAGTATTGTTTTTATTGCTATCTACCTGTACTGTTAGTTCATGGATTTCCCTTGTTCGTTTTGTCTCTTTAGCCAGAAACAGCTTTTTTATTATTGATGAGTATTGAATTGAATGACCTCTGAAGGTACATTTAAAGGTATCACAAACAATAAGGACATTTGCTGAACCTATATTATACTGGAAAAATTCAGTTATAAATTATTTTGTCTTCGTTAAAAATAAGTTGTCCTCCAGTAAACTTTGATTCAATTTCCAATATCCCCGTCCACGTGGAAAATCTATAAGAGTTATGTGAATGCCAATTATATGATGATCTGATCGCATTCGGTCTCCTACTAAAACTTTTTAAACCTTTGATTTAGAGAGAAAGAGACAAGAATGTAGTCAATACGACTAGCTTGATTTAGTCTCCTCCATGTATATCTCACTGGGTCGGGTTTTTTAGTCTCCAAATATCCACTATTTCTAACGTGTCCATAATATTTGTTAAGGGCTCGGTGATGATAGTTTGTAGAGTGATGACCTTTACAGTCCATTGAGGTACTTAAAACTGTGTTATAGTCTCCTACCATAATGATTTGATCATTTGTTGCCTATAAGTTTAATAAATTGTTATAAATGTTTTTGAAGAAGTATGGATCATCCTGATTTGGACCATATAGATTTTCGTCCACTTTCATATTAAAAAAGATCCACCTTCCTTGCGACTCATTCCTGACTATGTGCACATTCAGATCTAAAATTGTGTTAATTTAATATCATCACACCTTTTGAGATGCTTTGTCCATGACAGAAAATTATTTCACCCTCCCATTCATTTTTCCACACAACTTCATCTAAGGATGTAGAGTGAGTTTTCTGTAAACAGCATATGTTTATGTTCCTTTTCTTTTTTTACAATCTGCTAAACTGTTACAATTATAACTGGCTATACTTATTTCAACCCTTACCATAACTAGATACTATTCTCAGTCTAAATTGACCATAATTTGTGCTTGTAAAGTTACTACCATCAGAGGTATTATAAATTAGACCTTTCAAATGTCTAATATTTAGAATTCAAGAAATAGGTTCTAGCAATATTTGTTTGATTCCCTTGCCTGTTTGCCTGTGAGCCAATGCCACAGATGTTAGAAAATTGAGACAAGATATTATGTGTGTAGTAAATCTGAGTAGGTTGATGTGTATGGTATTGGATGTGATTTGATGAGAGTGTGTACGATGTCTGTATAAGAGTAAGACTATAATGTGTGATGTCCAAATAAATAATAACTCTGCCAATTTGTATGGTTGAGTGTATAGGTGTGTAACATGTAGTGTGAATAGCCTTAATATTCATGATGATAATTGTAATCCTTATTGTATCACTGTCATAGTTGCATCAAAATTACCTTTAACCTTCATTGAAAAACACATTCCAGCAATTGACGTTTCACATGATCATGAAAGAGACCTTGCATTACTCTGAAGACGTCTTCACTACAGTACAAATGTCTTCCGTACAATATGTTATTATTCCCCAATGACCCTATTCTGATATCTTCCCCATGCATGTTGTAAACATATATAAACTTGTAGACAAATACATAAAAAAATAGACAAACAATAAACATATTAAATTAGAAAACAGTTCTCGACAATAGAGAGAGAGGGAGAGAAGAGAAAAGAGAGAAGAGAGCGAGATCAGGTGTGTGTGTGTATGTGTAAGTCCGTATGTTTAAGCGAGCATGTAATTGAAGATTGTTCATATCCACTTCATAGTGTTCAGATATTTTTACAGTTCCCATACTTTATTTTTTTAGTAACCTGAAGTCCCTGTAGAATTTAGTACAGGTGTTATGGAGCTGTCTCGGAATAGCTGTCCATCTATAAAGAGTTTGTCCACAATGAGAAAGGCACGCTTACCCTTCTCCCTTTGTTGCCTTTGTACCGGATACAGTCTCTTACGACGTTCGTTTATCTCCCTTGGAAATTGGTCATTGAGACCAAATTTGTTCCCTTTAAACTCCCTTCCCCTGCTTTTGATCAGCTCCTTTTGTTGGTAGTGTTCAAATTTTGCGATGATCAGTTACCATTGAAGTAGAGGCTAGTGCTCTGGCTGGAATCCATGCAACACTGGGCACCCTTGGTCAAGTCGCTCCGAGCTCCAAGTCTGTGTACTTGGTGGAATGCCACCTTGTTTACAGTAGGAAATTTCAAGGCGGATTGCATGAATTCTCTGATCGCGCCCTCTGGATTATTTGATGCGTCCTCAGGAATCCTAGGGGGAAAAATGATTTTCACGCATTCTACGGCTTTGCATGTTTAGTAGCGACTCCTTCATCAACCTGTTTTCCCTGAGTAGACAATCCATGTTGGAATCGTGGATTTTTACTTGGCTGTGAGTGCCTTGTTTTCTCCTTGGAGCGTGAGAATTTCACTCAGGCTAACTCCAAACTTCCCCTCAGCCCTGCTACCTCCTCACACAACTTTTCCAGTGTTGCATGGATTCCAGCCAGAGCACTTGCCTCTACTTCAACGGTAAGTAAATCGTCCGTGTCTGTAGATGAATCTGTTTTTCTTTTTTTGTTGGGTTAAAGTTATTTTGTGAGGTAGTCAGATCTTTCCATGATGGAGTATGTTGTTCCTCCATAGCGTAAAGCTGTTGGTACTCATCGATTTCCCTCAGGATCTCCTGAGTATCCAGGTTGGCACTTTACTGCAACCAGTTGTTTCACGAAATGATACCAATGAGTTTTTCCCACGACAACGACAGGTGTCTGTAGTACAGCCAGCTAGCACTTGCAAAAAAATGGAACACAAACTTCCAGTCCCAGCTGTAAAGGCTAACCACGTTGTGTAATCCTTAGCAACAAAACTTTAGTTCTGATTTGTGGATGGGGCCTCTCCAGTGGCACGTTGCTACAGATACCCGTGCCGGCCGCCACCATGAGACCCATGAGGCAGCTTTTGGTTTCAATTTAGAATCCTCAACTCTATATGTAATTATTGCCGGAGAGTCACGTCATATTTTTTGTTATACTATAGGCCTACCGTAGGCGACATGAGTCTCACTAGTGTTGGGTAATGTGCTGTTAAAAGTGGTGTAGGTCTTATTTATTTAAAGAGCATATTGAAGTTAGAAGCAATAGGATTTTAAGCAATAGTCTACTATTTTAGCACCGTTTCACCCTGCTCTGAGACAAGCATGTGGACTGGTCTTGATAAATCAAGGAGTTTTTTATTTTGACTGAATCTCCGTTTGGGTATTGGTTAGACTACAATTAGGGTGTATAAATGCTATGCTCTTAGTGTAACCTTTATTTAACTAGGCAAGTTAGTTAAGAACAAATTCTTATTTACAAGGACAGCCTACACCTTACTCCCCGTCAGAGAATTGAACCCCGCTCTCTGCATGCCCGCACGACACGGGATTCTTTATAAATAGCCAAGTACTGTAGCCTACTCCCGACTGTCACGTTGTACAGCGCCATATTTTCCATTCCATCTTAACAGAAACCCAGAGGGTTTTTCATTTTTCTTGGAATAGAAACATAAAAAAAAAATAATAATATTAACCTTTCTGACGCAGGCGTTTCGCTAGTGACCCACCTCGACAGCATCCGGTGAAATTGCAGAGCGCAAAATTCATATTACAGAAATATAAATATTTGTCATTCATGAAAATACAAGTGTCATACAACAAAATTAAGCTTAACTTCCTGTTAATCCAGCCGCTGTGTCAGATTTCAAAAAGGCTTTACGGCGAAAGCACACCATGCAATTATCTGAGGACAGCGCCCCGCATACAAAAGCATGAAACATTTTTCATCCAGGTAGGTGTGCCACGAAAGTCAGAAATAGCGATATAATAAATGCCTTACCTTTGAAGATCTTCTTCTGTTGGCATCCAAAAGGTCCCAGCTACATCACAAATGGTCCTTTTTGTTCGATATATTCCTTCTTTATATCCCCAAAAACTCAGTTTAGCTGGCACGCTTCATTTAATAATCCACCTCCTTCAAAATGCATACAAAATGAATCCCAAACGTTACCAATAAACTTCTCCAAACAAGTTAAACAATGTTTATAATCAAACCTTAGGTACCTTAACCTCTTAGAGCTCTAGGGGCGCTATTTCATTTTTGGATAAAAAACGTTCCCGTTTTAAGCGCGATATTTTGTCACGAAAAGATGCTCGACTATGCATATTCTTGACAGTTTTGGAAAGAAAACACTCTGAAGTTTCAGAATCTGCAAAGATTTTGTCTGTAAGTGCCCCAGAACTCATTCTACAGGCGAAACCAAGATGATGCATCACCCAGGAATTAGCAGAATTTCTGAAGCTCTGTTTTCCATTCTCTCCTTATATGGCTGTGATTGCGCAACGAATGAGCCTACACTTTCTGTCGTTCGCCCAAGGTCTTAGCAGCATTGTGACGTATTTGTAGGCATATCATTGGAAGATTGGCCATAAGAGACTACATTTTCCAGAGGTCCGCCCGGTGTCCTTTGTCTAAATTTGTGCGTAATCTTCAGGTGCAGGCATTTTCTCCTGGGATTCAGGAGAGAAACCATGTTTCCAAGAACGATGTATCAATGAAGAGATATGTGAAAAACACCTTGAGGATTGATTCTAAACAACGTCTGCCATGTTTTCAGTCGATATTATGGAGTTAATTTGGAAAAAAGTTTGCGTTTTGAGGACTGAATTTATGGATTTTTTTTGGTAGCCAAATGTGATGTATAAAACGGAGCTATTTCTAATACACAAGGAATCTTTTTGGAAAAACTGAGCATCTGCTATCTAACTGAGAGTATCCTCATTGAAAACATCAGAAGTTCTTCAAAGGTAAATGATTTTATTTGAAGGCTTTTATGTTTTTGTTAATGTTGCGTGCTGGATGCTAACGCTAATGCTAACGCTAAATGCTAACGCGAAATGCTAACTCTAGCTAGCTACTTTTACACAAATGATTGTTTTCCTATGGTTGAGAAGCATATTTTGAAAATCTGAGATGACAGTGTTGTTTACAAAAGGCTAAGCTTGAGAGATGGCATATTTATTTCATTTCATTTGCGATTTTCATAAATAGTTAACGTTGTGTTATGCTAATGAGCTTGCTGATAGATTTACACAATCCTGGATACAGGGGTTTTTTCATAGCTAAACGTGACGCAGAAAACGGAGCGATTTGTCCTAAACAAATAATCTTTCAGGAAAAACTGAACATTTGCTATCTGAGAGTCTCCTCAATGAAAACATCTGAAGTTCTTCAAAGGTAAATGATTTTTTTGAATGCTTTTCTGTTTTTTTGTGTAAATGTTGCCAGCTGAATGCTAATGCTAAATGCTACGTTAGCCATCAATACTGTTACACAAATGATTGTTTTGCAATGGTTGAGAAGCATATTTTGAAAATCTGAGATGACAGTGTTGTTAACAAAAGGCTAAGCTTGAGAGCTAGCATATTTATTTCATTTGATTTGCGATTTTCATGAATAGTTAACGTTGCGTTATGGTAATGAGCTTGAGTCTGTATTCACGAACCCGGATCCGGGATGGGGAGATCAGAAAGGTTAACTTCTTAAGGTATAGGGGGCAGCATTTTCACTTTTGGATAAATAGCTTGCCCAATTTCAACTTCCTGCTACTCATGCCAGGAATATAAGATATGCATATTATTAGTAGATTTGGATCGAAAACACACTGAAGTTTCTAAAACTATTTGAATCATGTCTGTGAGTATAACAAAACTTATGTAGCAGGCAAAACCCCGAGGACTAACAGTTCAGATGTTTTTTTTTGTTGGTCTCTTTCTGTTCACTCTTGTTCACTCTCATTCACTCTGTTCACTCAGTTCCTACCGCTTCCACTGGATGTCACCAGTCTTTGGAATTTGGTTGAGGTTATTCATTTGTGCAGTAAAGAAGAAGGCCATCTAGGAACTACGTAACATTGTTGAGAGTGCACAAGACGTGAAAAGTAGCATGTTTTGTATTATTCCTGTATTGAATACAGATAGACCCGTCTACAATTCGATCAATTATTAACATTTAAAAATACCTAAAGTTGTATTACAAAAGTAGTTTGAGATATTTTGGCAAAGTTTATAGGTAACTTTTGAAATATTTAATATTGACGTTGGATTTTTTTTCTGGATTTTGTCTGTCATAGTTGAAGTGTACCTATGATGAAAATTACAGGCCTCTCTCATATTTTTAAGTGGGAGAACTTGCACAATTGGTGGCTGACTAAATACTTTTTTGCCTCGCTGTATGGACGGAATTAATCGAACAAAAGGACCAATTGTGATGTTTATGGGACATATTGGAGTGCCAACAAAAGAAGCTTGTCAAAGGTAATGCATGTTTTATATTTTACTTCTGCGTTTTGTATAGCGCCTGCAGGATTGAAATATGCTACCTTCTTTGTTTACTATTGTGCTGTCATCAGATAATAGCTTCTTATGCTTTCACCAAGAAGCCTTTTAAAAATCTGACATGTTGGCTGGATTCACAATGAGTATAGCTTTAATTGAGTATCTTACATGTTTAATTTTATGAAAGTTTGATTTTTATATAATTTTTGAAAATTTGCCTCGCTGCATTTTCCCTGTTTTTTGCCCAAGTGGGACGCAACCGTCCCCTAGCATCAAGAGGTTAATACGTAAATAAACGATAGTATTTAAGACGGAGAACGCGCTCTCATCCATGCGCATGAAAACACTACAGCCAGAATGGGAGCCACTTAGAAAAACTACAAATTCTTGCTCATTTTTCCAAAAACAAGCCTGAAACTCTTTCTAAAGACTGTTGACATCTAGTGGAAGCCCTAGGAACTGCAATCTAGGAGGATTTCTCCTCATAATAAACATGACAGCCATTGGAAACAGTGGTAGGCTGGACATGATTATTTTTTGATGGTTTTACCTTGGGGTTTCGCCTGCCATATCAGTTCCGTTATACTTACAGACATTATTTTAACAGTTTTAGAAACTTTAAGGGGTTCCTATCCAAATCTACCAATCATATGCATATTCTAGCTTCTGGGCCTGAGTAACAGGCAGTTTACTTTGGGCACGCTTTTCATCCGGACGTCAAAATACTGCCCCCTGGCCCAAATAGGTTAAGCAAAATTTCTTAAAATCAGTTCCATATACTATGTTCTTACAAAAAAGGTTTTAAATTCTCTAGTACAGCCACTATTGAAGGCTATCAAATGCTTCTCAAAGATGCCCTCTGGTGGTTAAACTAGCACTTACTAGCATTAATGGTACCAGTGGTTGCTACCTAAATAACGTGCCATGGAATTCTGCGGCACCACGCAAGCTGTGCTGCAGTACGCTGGAACTTTTAAAGGACGAACCACTGTACAGTGCATTTGGAAAGTATTCAGACCCCTTCCCTTTTCCACGTTTTGTTACGTTTCCACGTTTTGTTACGCCTTATTCTAAAATGGATTCAAAAATGTCTAAAAACCTGTTTTTGCTTTGTCATTATGGGGTATTGTGTTTAGATTGACAAGGGGGAAATTATTTAATCAATTTTAGAATAAGGCTGTAACAAAATGTGGAAAAGGTCAAGGGATCTGAATACTTTCGGAATGCACTGTACATACAGCAGATAGTTATGTTCTTAGAGTGCAGTATGCAATAAGGTTGCTTCGACCGTTAGTTTAACGTCCAAACGACACGGCATTGGCTCAACGTGGGGTAGTTGGCAGTCCAGCATTTCTAGTGTTAATTGGTGCTGTGGAACAATGTTTCCACTTTCGGTTCACTTAGGCCTTCGAATGGTCAGTTTTCCAACTTCCATTTTCTTGCAGGAGGGATTCTACACTGCACCAAACAGATGTAGCATTTTCTCTACAACAAGCAAATATTTTATTCATGATTTACATGAATGATAAATCTTCAGAATGTCTAAATGCTGATGGGCATACACAATTTAACATCTGTCTTCCTCAGAATAATTAATAGCATAGCAGAACATTTTTTCATCTCACTTTTACTCGATCTAAATACATCTAAAAAACAATGCAAGTGTGCATACTACATTGAGTAATGGGGAAACAAATGTCACACAATTTTTTTGTAGTGCACTACTCTTGACCAGAGCCTTATGGTCCCTATTCTAAAAGTATTGGAATATTTAGGGAATAGGGTGGCATTTGGCATGCACTTGCTATGTTCATGTTCAGTTCATTTAAGATGGAGACTCAGAGATCGAAAGAGATTCATCAACGGATACTTGCTCCCCAGACCTCCCCAGATCACATGTAAATGGGATCTCATTTTATAATGGTCATATTATTGCTATTTTTTGAATGGTGATAATGCACTGGCCTTATCACCCTAGTGGGCGGGTGAATGTACAGGACAAGGACATCTGTGTGCATGTAAATGCGAAGATCACCAGATCATTTTCATTCAAGATGGAGGTCATATCTGTTGAAATGACCTAACCTTGCAATGTAACACCTGGGTGTAAAAGTGGACTCGTCCTATCTAGTGCGGGAGAGTGTAATGTACCTCTAATGTCTAAAGTGCGGAAATAAAATACGATTTATAGGGGGGTAAGGAGCCTTTGTGTAGACTGGAGGATCCTGTAACTCTATAGTGTGAAATACTGTAGCTGTGTTGGTATCACCCGAGGTGACACTCTATTGCCAGAGTACTGTATTTGTTGGAGCCATTATGAAATAAAGGCCCAGAAAAAGGCCACTATTCAGTTTGAATTGATTCCCTGAAAACTCCAGAAGTGAATATGCTTTCATTTTGATGGTATTACTATGGACAAAATGTGTTGTCAGTTTCACCTGTCAGTTTGGTCCATTACGATGATTTTATTTTTCAGAGTGTATTTTCTGTGATAAAATGGACATTTGAAAGCTTATTAAGTCTGAGTGACACCTAGAGCTGTGAGCCAACAGGAAAGTAAGTAGTCTGGATCTGGTTTCAGTTCATTTTTGCTCAATTTCCCTGCCCTGATCAAATACTGCACTTTCTAGTAGGGTCCTAATGGGAGTGTCAAGTTCACTGGGTCTTCCTCGTGGCTCCATTACCTGCTAAGGATGGCTGTTAAAAAATGTACATCATTTAACAGAGTTTAAACAGTGTGTATCCCTGTCTGTAGGTAGCACCCAATAGGCTACTGATGGCATTTAAAAGGAATTTTCTCTCTGTATATGAACTCTAGGAATGTATAGAGGGTCAGCAATTACTAATACATTGTTCTTAGGACTTATGGAATTAAGTTAATTTGAATACTGCAACATTCCTCTGCAGGCTATACGAAGCCATACAGGCAAATCTGTCTCCTGTTTTCCTCCTCTGTCCCCAACTTTCACGGTTTGAATTGCTCTTTTCAAAAATGCCTTTAATGCTGCTTCACTCTAAGCAGAGTAAACATGACCACTGATGTCTCGGGTTCAGGAGCCTTCAAACGGCCCTTTCAATAAAACAAGCTCAGCTGTGAGACCCAACAGGATCTCCCATGCAGGGCAGCCCCCCATGAAAACCTTCTCTCCTGCTACAAAGCCATGTGCTTTTGGTTCCCCCAGGGGAGGCGGCATTATCTTGTGGGCTTTATTTAAATTTGTTGGGAAGGTCTTGCCTTTTTTCATATACTGTAATAAAGTACTGTATTTGGCATTTAGGGGTACTATTAAATTGTAATTTCTTCCCTCAAACACTCCCCACTGTCTGTCTTATGCGGAGCCTGGATGGAGGTTCACTTGAGCCAGTTTCCCGGGTCAAGTAAATAAAGGCAGGTGTTTGGTATGGCACACGCGGTGCTGGGTGGGCCACACCTGCTTGCCCCATCTGCCTCTGGCATAAGCATGGGACGACCGGCGCTGAGAAGCCTGGGAGGCCTGTTGCGGATGCCAGCTCTTCTAGCACTTTGTGACTGACACTAATCTGAAGGGTGAGAGAAAGAGAGAGCGGGGTGTGCTGGGGAGAGAGGGGAATAATAATAACACACGCATCATGTGACTGAACTGGTCTTTTCCCCCCATCTTATTCTTCATGGAGTAGTCTTTTTTGTGATGAAAATAAATGGTATTTAACTATTGCTGGCTTCCTATGACACGTTCCTCTTCCTGTAACACAAACACTTCTATCTTGGAACACTTTCATTTATTCTTACTGGTAGAACTGGAACTGGTCACACCAGGTCAGAGTTTGAGTAAATAATGTCTTATACTGTGTGTCACTTTTTATCGCTCTGTCTTAACTTTCTCTTAAATTGTCAAAATGGTGTCTACTTAGTGTATTACTTGTTGCACCATCTTGGGCGATGACTGAGCTTTGGCCAAGACGTTATTGGACCATTAAACCGCTCCCTGTCAAGCACCCTCTGCTCAGTGTAAATGCTTTGAAATGACTTTAAGCAGGGGACGGTGCAAAAATGAACATGGGAAAGACTACTTATTCTCTTGATGATGCCTTGTCCATTTAAACGTCGTCATGCTCATTCATAAATGGATACGGACTGAGGTCATCACAGTCTCCTTGTCCGAACGCAGGAAGTAACTTTGTGTGAATGGATCCAGGACAGTTGAGGTACAGTGCCTTGCGAAAGTATTCGGCCCCCTTGAACTTTGCGACCTTTTGCCACATTTCAGGCTTCAAACATAAAGATATAAAACTGTATTTTTTTGTGAAGAATCAACAACAAGTGGGACACAATCATGAAGTGGAACGACATTTATTGGATATTTCAAACTTTTTTAACAAATCAAAAACTGAAAAATTGGGCGTGCAAAATTATTTAGCCCCCTTAAGTTAATACTTTGTAGCGCCACCTTTTGCTGCGATTACAGCTGTAAGTCGCTTGGGGTATGTCTCTATCAGTTTTGCACATCGAGAGACTGACATTTTTTCCCATTCCTCCTTGCAAAACAGTTCGAGCTCAGTGAGGTTGGATGGAGAGCATTTGTGAACAGCAGTTTTCAGTTCTTTCCACAGATTCTCGATTGGATTCAGGTCTGGACTTTGACTTGGCCATTCTAACACCTGGATATGTTTATTTTTGAACCATTCCATTGTAGATTTTGCTTTATGTTTTGGATCATTGTCTTGTTGGAAGACAAATCTCCGTCCCAGTCTCAGGTCTTTTGCAGACTCCATCAGGTTTTCTTCCAGAATGGTCCTATATTTGGCTCCATCCATCTTCCCATCAATTTTAACCATCTTCCCTATCCCTGCTGAAGAAAAGCAGGCCCAAACCATGATGCTGCCACCACCATGTTTGACAGTGGGGATGGTGTGTTCAGCTGTGTTGCTTTTACGCCAAACATAACGTTTTGCACACCACATGTTTGGTGTGTCTCCCAGGTGGCTTGTGGCAAACTTTAAACAACACTTTATATGGATATCTTTAAGAAATGGCTTTCTTCTTGCCACTCTTCCATAAAGGCCAGATTTGTGCAATATACGACTGATTGTTGTCCTATGGACAGAGTCTCCCACCTCAGCTGTAGATCTCTGCAGTTCATCCAGAGTGATCATGGGCCTCTTGGCTGCATCTCTGATCAGTCTTCTCCTTGTATGAGCTGAAAGTTTAGAGGGACGGCCAGGTCTTGGTAGATTTGCAGTGGTCTGATACTCCTTCCATTTCAATATTATCGCTTGCACAGTGCTCCTTGGGATGTTTAAAGCTTGGGAAATCTTTTTGTATCCAAATCCGGCTTTAAACTTCTTCACAACAGTATCTCGGACCTGCCTGGTGTGTTCCTTGTTCTTCATGATGCTCTCTGCGCTTTTAACGGACCTCTGAGACTATCACAGTGCAGGTGCATTTATACGGAGACTTGATTACACACAGGTGGATTGTATTTATCATCATTAGTCATTTAGGTCAACATTGGATCATTCAGTGATCCTCACTGAACTTCTGGAGAGAGTTTGCTGCACTGAAAGTAAAGGGGCTGAATAATTTTGCACGCCCAATTTTTCCGTTTTTGATTTGTTAAAAAAGTTTGAAATATCCAATAAATGTTGTTCCACTTCATGATTGTGTCCCACTTGTTGTTGATTCTTCACAAAAAAATACAGTTTTATATCTTTATGTTTGAAGCCTGAAATGTGGCAAAAGGTCGCAAAGTTCAAGGGGGCCGAATACTTTCGCAAGGCACTGTATATCGCTAATGTATGTGATATTCTGCATCTCTAGCAGACCAGATATAGAACACATACAGTGGGTTCCGAAATTATTGACACCCTTGATAAAGATGAGCAAAAATTACTGTATAAAATAAATAATCCAAATACTGAGCAATATTTTATGCAACAAAGAAATTGGGAAATTATATTGTTTTATACTAATACAGTTTCTCACACAAAGTGATTATGTTTAACAAATAATATTTTTTTTTTCTTCAAAAAGGTAGGGCTCAAAATGATTGACACCTCTGTTTTCAATACCTTTTCTTTACTTCAACTTGTGAGGATAACAGCACTGAGCCTTTTCTAAAATGTTTAATTCATTGGAGAACACATTGGGAGGGATCTTAGACCATTCCTCCATACAGCCGGAGCTGTATTTTAATGTCATCTGACCAAAGCACAGGTTCCAATCCAAGTGCCAATGCCGTTTAGCAAGTGCTTACATTTGTTGGATGACATGAAAGTAGAGCTCTTTGGCAAAGCACGCCAGTGTTGGGTTTGGAGTCAAAATGAGAATGCAAGAGCAGAAAAGTACCTCAAATCTATGGTAAAATATGGTGGTGGATCTTTGATGTTATGGGGCTATTTTGCTTCAACTGGTCCTGGGGCCCTTTGTAAGGTCAACAGCATCATGAACTTCACCTAGTACCAGGATATTTTAGGCAAAAACCTGGTTGCCTCTGCAAGGAGGCTGAAACTTGGCTGCAGGTGGAGCTTCCAGCAAGACAATAACCCCAAGCACACATCAAAATCCACAAAGAAATGTTAATTGGCCACAAAATCAACATTTTGTAATGACCATCTCAGTCTCCGGACTTGAAACTCATTTAAACCTGTGGTTTGAATTGAAGAGGACAGTCCATAAGTACAGACGAAGGACATCAAGGATCTGGAAGGATTCTGTATGGAGGAATGGTCTGAGATCCATCCCGATGTGTTCTCCAACTGTGCTGTTATCCTCGCATGGTGAGGTATTGAAAGGTATTGAAAACAGGGGTGTCAATAATTTTGTCCCCTACCTTTTTGAGAAAAAAAGCATTACTTGTTAAACAAAATGTATTTCTCTGAGCAAATGCGTTAGTATAAAATAATAAAATTTCCCCCAATAAATGTGCTTTCATTTTATACAGTAATTGTTGCTCATCTTTATCAAGGGTATCAATAATTTCAGACCCCACTGTAAGTTCAATTCCAAAAGCAGTGCAAGCTGCTGTACAGGGAGGTGTGAAAAGTGGAATGGTTGTGTCCCAAGGTCTAGTTTTAGAAAGACCATCTTAAATTTGACGACTTCCCGAAAAACTATTTACCAAGACACCCACTGTCTTATCCCTCCCTTCTTTAAAGCATTCACAGTAAACTGTATGTAAAGGCGTGTGCATTGTGAAAGAAGTCATGGGGAAAAGGTTTCTAATGGGAGTGGTACAAAAAAGATAATCTTCCTTTGGCAAGCTTCTGGATTAAAACATTTACACCCGTCTACTGTGGTTAGTGTCAGGGTTTCAGAAAATAATTGCCAAACACTTTTTTTGGGCCAAACATCAGAATACAGAAAAGTCATAGTCAAAGAAAAATCTATCGACCATAGATGGGATTTCTTGTCAAATGTTGGTTATCTCTCACTCCAAAGTGATACATTGCAAGGAAACATGCCTATAAGGCCTTGTGGACTTTGTACGATGTGGCCAGTGTATGGTGAAATTGCCCCTAGATGCTGATCTTGAATCAGTTTAGCATCTCCCCCACCAATAGTTACGGTTAGGATTGGTTGGAGGGGAAGCTGATCCTAGAGGAAACTTCACCCCGGATAGCCTCAGTTATGTAGTAGAGTTTTCACTCACAGCCTCTGTGAGTAGTCCGGCAACAGCCTACAACTTGCTGTTTGTAATCTCTCTCTTGTTGCGTTGTGTGAACTGTACACCCAATAAGGAAATGGATGCCACTCTTGTAGTTCAATTAATACAATGTAATGCACATTCAGCTAAACCAGGTGCAGTAAAATTAGTTTCTTTACAGGGTCAGCCATAGTAGTATGGCGCCCCTGGAACAAATTAGGTTAAGTGTCTCGCTCAAGGGCACATCGACAGATTTTCACACAGTCGGTTCAGGTATTCGAACCAGCAACCTTTCAGTTAGCATTGTTGTAGCAGATATTGAAAAATGTCTATTCAAGGACCGACTAAGAGACACATTGAGTGTATTAGATTTTGTCAGTGATATAACCCTTGGGGCAGCCCAATTTTGTAAATATCCTTTCCTACAAGGTTGTCTCACTGCCTATGTCTTTGTGGATGGAACAGAGACAGCGCGAGAGGTTCCTAAATATTGTAGCTCACCCCATAGAACTGAACCAAGCTGTTTCTAGGGGTTTCCACTTTTCAAGCTTAACATGAATCAGTAATGTAGATATTTAGGTAAAAGTAATATTTATCTTGTTTTCTGGCAAAATCAACTGGAAGAATCAGTGATGCAAAGGGGAGGTTTTAGTGTGAAATTCTGGTGAAACAAATCCATCTGGCATATGAATAATTTAGATGGCTCAAGTTGGTTCCTGTTGCTGTTGTTTGTGCTCAGCTTTCTCTCCCCCGCTCGGTTCTTCCCCCCTCCCTGACATCACTCCTGAGGCTTGTTAGTGATGCTTAGAGGGAAGCCATGCCACATGAGGGATCGCGGGGAGGAGATATTCTTTTTTTCTCTCTCGCACTCACACACTCACGCACTCTCACACACACACACACATGCATGCATGCGCACACACACACACACTGGCTGTTTAGTGAACTAAACAACTATGCAACCTTTGAGATTTGAGGCCCATTTTAGTGATCAAAAGCTTTAAGTGTGCATGTGGTAACTAGGCTGAGGTGTGGCCAGTAACAAATGTTTTCTTAGCACTTGTTGTGAATGTGTTATGCAACACTGATGAAGGTGTAGTATGTTAGTGTTATTCACAGTTTTAAATGTTAAACATGCATATGGAGAAATGAAATTTACACACACACACACACACACACACACACACACACACACACACACACACACACACACACACACACACACACACACACACACACACACACACACACACTCACACAGTCACACACACACACACACTTACACAGTCACACACACACACACACACACACACACGCACACACACACAGTCACACGCACATCCAACCAATATGTGTCCTGTATTTATTCTACAAATGCAAATATGCTAAGCTATGGTTGAGTTGTCTTCTCTCATGTAATCCAGTCCCTGTCTTTACAAGAACCAGCCGGGATGAGGGGGGTGGCTGTCTGGAGGTAGAGGGAGAAAGGAAGGGAGGGGGGGGGGGGGGGGGGGGGGGACGTGACAGACCCTTGGAATCCCAACCTCTCTCTCCTGGCGCCTGCACTAATCAACCCCTGTAATTTATGCAGAAAATATGATTTATATTTAATTTCACTACACTTGCATTGTTAATTTGAGATGTAATTAACGCGTCGCCACGGCAACTAATTTCTCAATGCCGTAAATTATCGCCGCCTTTTCATCAAAATTCAGTTACTTTGGCTCCTATGTACTGATGCAATTAGGTTACCGGGGCAACCCGAAAGTGTTCATTTTCTTTTGTGTAATTGCAATGAGGCAAGTTTTTATACCACAAGTCTTGTTCACTTTTTTGGTTTAATAGAGAGCACACACATTTTGGTACTTCGGCAAAAAAAGACTGGAAATCAACTTGTGTAACAAACACCGGTACACACAGGCATACATTACACAAACACTCACACACACTCACATGCATAGAGTTGTGAAGTAAATTAATTGATTACCGACAATGCTCTGCCATAACATCTATATTTGTTTCAAAGTTGTCCTTTGGACAAGGACATGATGTGGGAAAGGGAATCCATACATGTGATATGTGCTCACTGTTCAAATTAAACAGGACACACACACACACACACACACACACACACACACACACACACACACACACACACACGCACAGCAATATTCCCAGTACCCACTGTCCCCTTTATTCCCCCTACATTGGCTGTGAAATGACTCAATATTTTAATCAACTGTAATTTGCACTCAAAGACAAGACAGGGCCACGTATGTGCCGTTGTCGCCCCGGCTGGCATCGAGTATGCCCACCGGATGCCTCTGAGCTTCCCCTTGCTGCCCCGCGCTGCCACGCATGCCAGTCTCGGCGGCTGATTCGGTGCGTCCAGCTCCAATCCATCCCCCTTAGCTGGTCTTCAGTGGAAATATCAGGTCATTGGCTGCTAAGCTCTGGTTAACTGAAAAGGTAATTAAATTTGTAAGCAGGCTTTTTGAATCTTTTTAGCCTCTTCAGTAATACCAGTACGGATTTACAATCCTGTTTGAAGCGCAGCTGTAGTTTGACTCCTCAGCAGTAAGGGGCTAACCCAAGTCCCAGCGACCAGAGCAGGTCCAAACACTGAAACCCAATAATTGACTAGTGGATTTTCAGTCAAATGGCACCATATTCCTATAAAGGGCACTACTTTTGCCCAGAGATCTATTGGCCCTGGTGAAAAGAAGTGTACAGTAAAGGATACAAGGTGCCATTTTGAACACTGACATGTTGTCTGCTTTTATTCCAGTTATACACAGACATGTATAAGACAGTGATTGTTTATTAGATATAGCTGCCCTACCATTTGGATGCATATAACGAAAGTAATGCACTGTATTATGTTAACGTTTGTGTATCGGTTTACAAAGGTATCGTGATACTGTAGAGTTGAAGCATCTTTTTCTTTCTTTCGACGTTGTCTGCTACCCCCAAGGCCACATGCACAATACTAACCAAACCATGTGGTCAATACTTAGATTTGTCACACACCCGTTTGATTTTTATGGAGTGCTACCAAGGGATTGATTTGCCATATCCGTGTCTTGGAAGAGAAAGAGATCACGGTGAAAGATTTCTTTTTCTATCGCCAGCTTTATTGTCCCCCCGCTGACATGAAACAACAGTTTGACATTATTTGCAAAGACAGGGTAATGTAGGAGGATTCAGAACGCGGTATCTCTGGGGGGGGGGGGGGGGGAACCTCTGGGAGAACCCTGTGAAATGCACTCTTTAAAAGCATGCGTCTCACCACGCTACTGACACGTTAGATTTCCACAACAACATGTTTCTGATATCCTTTTTCCTTTTTAGCACACTGCGTAGCAACTGCAAGACTGGGGTTATCGGTTCCACTACTGTAACATTGAATAGCTACTTTTCCCCCTTTGACCCCGCCCTGATCATTTAACCATACTTTTGCTTTGATTAAAATTGAGTACAACTACTATTAGGTTTTCCATTGCACTTTCTCAACAGTCACTTTGGGCGTAAAATAAATGTTTGTAGTCAATGCCTTTAAATTCTAGATGCTGATATACTCGATTTGATTGGCAGATCTATACGGTTTTGGTTAAAATGTCAGTTGACCACCTAAGAGCCTGTTTGTGAAACTTTCCTAATAGTGCATTCAGGTCTTAGTCCTGCTATCAGTAATCAAACAAACAAACTGTCAGCCTACATTCTATTCCAAGAGTGCTGTTACTTTGACTATGGAATCATACAACTACAGAACTACAGACATGATTAGGGATCTGAGGAATCTTCCCCTCCCAAGATACTGAGTCCTGATGTAAAGAACACAATCAAAAACATCCCTGTCTCTGCAATGTAGGTTGAAAGTATACGCATAATGAGAAAAATGGTCATCAGAGAAGTTTTGATGTAACCCATTCTGCAAAAAAACACAAAGTTGATTATACTTGTTTATTTATTCAGGTCTAAAAGAGTATTTGCTTTTGTCACATTTATTCCCATTTTGCCAGCGCGAGGGGCCTTGGAAGACGAGTTACCAAGGAACACAAAATTTTAATTAGTGTATTTTAATCATTCAGGCTTTTCGAGCTAATCCACAGACCCCTGAGAATTCCCAAGATGCAGCTCTGTGCTGCTTTACCATTTATTGTTGAGTCTATTATAATTACTGTTAGCAGGTGGGGGCAGGGAGACGTTTATTATGTTTTTCCGTCTTTATTATAATTACTGGGGGAAAAAATTAAAGGATGCGGTTTCATTAAGTTTAGAGATGATGCCATTTTCCTCCTGTTTTTTCCTCAATCTCCTTCCTCTCTTTGTTCGGTAATACCATTGTACTCGCTTTTCAGTCGGGGGCTTTCATACGTTGCACTGCATTATGTGAAGAAAACAACCAAATGAAACAGATCTCCTTTTAAGAAAAGCAGAGGGGGGAAAGATGCTGTTAATGAAGTGCATTTCTGAGGCTGTTTTTCCAAATCCACCCGATGCTATGAAAATGATGTAGATGGATTCCTCTGAAACCACTGTTTAATGAAGTTGGACTGGGATCAGAACAGAATTGCAGAAACTAGCGTATGTTTTCCTCACTTTCAGAGTCAGTCAGTAAACGAAGATAAGAGGCCTTGAGTAAATCGTTAAGCCCCGAGCTTTGGGTGCTCTACAGGGATTTTTGCATCTTCCAGAAATATTTTATGTGGTTGTCTGTTTGTTTTAATGCCACTTACTTCTTCTTGAGTGAAAATTTGAACAGAAAATCTAAGGCTTTGTCTCTGTTGGATTAGTGGCAGCATTGCTAGTTTGAGTGCTTCATGGGAAGTTATGTGGACAAGTAACTTTTAGCACAAAGTCTTGCTTTTAAATATGAGACACATACTGGGACAGACACAGACATGGGCCCCCACATGCAGACACACACACACACACACACACACACACACACACACACACACACACACACACACACACACACACACACACACACAACCAGCTTCATCAGTTTCTAGAGTAGGCCATATGGGTTGGCTACTCAGGAAATGCTCCATCACAGCTTCTAAAGCAGTTATGCTGGAGTCAACTACTGCACATAAAGCTTAACGCTTGCCATCATTTCAATGTCTGTCAAGGGCACCATTTGGGCCATGCACTGCATCTCATCAATTTCTTTTGAGACCAGATCTAAAACTGTCAATTGCCATGAGTGAATCTCATACCAGCTCCACAGCAATGAAACTACTTTGGCTTATGTCATTGTGCCACATAGTACGACAGGTGAAAGATCACCTTCTGGCCTTCATTTTCTCTCACAAGGACCTTTGGACTTTAAACACTACTTTGCAAAATCCTCCATTTCTTAAATACTTTCATGTCCAACTTGTATTTGGCACTGAATCATTGGGCTATTCTGGGACCTTTTGGATGGCAGAAAGAAGCCAAAAGTAATGAATCATTCTGAGTGGCTGTTTTTCATGTTTTCGTGAAGCATTCCACATCTCCCCATGAGGTGGGTTTCATGAGAAAGCAGAGATATATTTCAGGACAGATCCCTGGAAATATTAATTAATAGACCTTTGAAGTGTGCCAAAGGCCAGCGTAATGCAATTATAGAGTCTTTGTGATGTGTCAGGATTTTGGAATTATAAAATAACCCCAGATTGGCAGCAGTAATTATGGTCAGAGAAAAATACATTCTTTCACGTTTTTCGCTGATATTACTAAACCAACAGCTACATTTGAAGTGCTCTTTTTCCTCAGACAACTAGTCATAATTTTCAATGCTGCTCTTTTAGACCAGGTAGCATTGAAATATGTTGATTGACAGTATGATAGTCACATCTTGTAAATCGAACTGCTTTACTGCCATTATTGGTGTATTTTATAAACCTGCGCAATAATTCATCCGACCCCTCCAAGTTTCCAAACTTTTGCTTGAAAATAAGGAAATCACAGTTGATCATCTTTGACATTAGAGGGCAACTTTACCTCATTGTCGTCTCGTAAACATGTAAACTCTCCTGAATATTTTACAGGTCTTATCCTGTGGGAGTTCCACTTGCCTCTGGCCTCTCATGATGTGTATTTCAACTGCTGCATAATCCTGAGATCCAAAACAGGGATTTTGTTTGGGCTGAGTTGTTACGAGGGCTGGCTATGCTCCTTTCTCTTGAAGTGTGCACTCGTTCATTACTTCCCACACATTTAAGTGTTGGGCTACAAATGTAAGTGTTGGGCTATACCGATCATTTCCTTTCATATCAGTGAAGGGGAGTGAAAAAAGTGTACACTTTCGGGGCATGGAGACATGATTGGGACCTGATGAAGGCCTCGGCAAAGCACTATGAGTAGGGCTAAGTTCTGTTTTCTCGGATAATAACCAAAGGGAGGCACTACAAACTGTAGGCAAAACTCCTCATTCTAACCAGTGGGGTGGAACTATTGTTATTTCTGAGATGAACTTGTGACTGAGGTGCTGGCATGACCACAAACAACATCTATTTAGGGTACAAATTTCTTGTTGGATGTTTGTGTTTGGTCTGTTTATAAAATTGACAGATTAAATGATACCTCTCTTGGCAAAGTCATCCTCAACGATGTTCCATTCAAGGGTTAACTCCTATACTACTGTCTCAGAACAACCTATTGATGTTTTCTTCAAAATAAGAGATTTACCCAGATTAGTTTGTTGACAATCAAAGTGGATCAACAATACGCATATGTCCTTTTTATAATGGCAAAGTTAAACTCGCACATTTTCTTCTGACCTCAAAGTGTGCACTATTGATTAATTGATTCTCCCACCTCTTAAAAAAAAGACTAAAGTGCCTGAAGAAATCTAGAATTGGTCTCCATAGATCCGAGGCTTCCTTTCAGGCCTGAAAGGAAGACTTTATTGTACCCGAGGTGGGCCAGATTATGAAAAACAATGTTTTTCTTCTCTCTTCCGAGAATTGTATTTCTAGTTGTAGTTAATGTATAGAATTCATCATATCTTTGTAAGCAGTCTGTATTGGTCATTCTCAGTAGCATACCTCCGATAAGCTTTGTGGAATAACAATTATTGCGTCTGTGTCAGAGACCGCTTGGCATAGTTTTGGTGCCAAGTCAAAGGGGTGGGGAAAATGAATGCTCCATTAGCATCCATGATGGGTCTCACAGGGGTGTGTTTGCAGGACGAGGGGATGATGTGAAGGCTGGCGTGTTTTCGACAGAGGCCTCTTTTCCATTGGGGATTCAGAAGTACAGAACCCTGTTTTTTTCAGCATGTCATTTATTTTACCTTTAGTTGATGGGGAACACATTGTCTTTTACAGCAGAGAGGGGATGAATGAGCCAATTGAAAACTGGCCACTGATTGGCTGAATTCCGGGGTGGGGGGGGGGGGGGGGGGTGGGGTATTGGCTCTGTACTCCAGCACCTTGGATTTGAAACAATACAATGGCTATGAGGTAAATGTACATACTGTCAGCTTCAATTTGAGGGTATTCTCATCCATATTGGGTGAACCGTTTAGAAAGTACAGCACTTTTTGTACAATATGTTTCTGAACACTTCTTCATTAATCTGGATGCTACCATGATTATGTATATTCCTGAATTAAATGTGAATAATGATGAGTGAGAAAGTTAGACGCACAAATATCATACCCCCATGACATGCATTTTGGGGGGGTATGATATTTGTGCGTCTGTAACTTTCTCACTCATCGTTATTCACGATTCATTCAGGACTATCTGTAATCACAGTAACATCCACATTAATGTAGAAGTGTTTAGAAACCTATTCTATTGACTCCAAAATGACACAATACATTATTTACTATACATTTCTATTGGGCACAAAATAATCTGAAACTCAACCAAAGCAAACAGAAAATGCATCCAACAGTTTGTAGAATCACAAGCTTGATGTAATCATTGCGTGCTAGGCATATGGGACCAAATACTAAACTTTTGACTACTTTAATATACATATAAGTGAATTTGTCCCAGTACTTTTGGTCCCCTAAAATCGCGGGACTGTGTACAAAGGTTATTTCTAAACGGTTCACCCGATATGGACAATACCCTCAAATTACAGCTGCCAGTCTGCACTTTAACCTCTTGGTCATTGTATCATTTCAAATCCAAAGTGCTGGAGTACAGAGCTAAAACCCCAATCATTTTGGAGCTCACTGTATATCACTGTATATAAAGTGATCTGTGTATTTGAACAACAGCATAAATACACCTATTTCACTTTTCCATGTAAAAACAGAATCACCACTGGTGCACATGCTGCTACTGTTTTGATGACCAAAAGTGCTGTTTTTAGAAGGAGCAGCGCACAGCCATCTCACGGGTGCATCAGTAACACAAGCACTGGGAAAACGCAACAAGCACTGAGGCGACAAGTGAAAACAAACTATCTAACTGGGGATAGCTAGCTAGCATAACGTCACAAGCATGATGAGTTTGCCAGTAACTTTAGTTAGACTAGATTGGCATGAGAGCTATCCACCAGCTAATGTCCACTAGCTAGCATCTAATGGCTGGGGGAACAAAAACTCTGTTGCGAATTAGGCACACAGACAAAAAGGTTTTGTCCTACCAGATCTGCGAGAAGGTTCTAGGCAAGCTAGTATATCCTTCTGTCCTTGGACTTTTGATGGATGTGGATGTCTGGTTCAGGTCCCAATGACTGTCATGATTATGCAATTTGCTCTTTACTGCCATCTGTTCAGCACCTGGATGTTCATTTCAACCAGTGTTGCCAACTATTTTTCAGTGAGAATCACTATTAGTTCATTGTTTTGTTGCTAGATGACGTTTTGACATTGCTGCCATGACGTAGCAGCACCAATTTACCGCTGCGGTCCCCGACGTAGCGTTTTTGTCAGAACACCAGGGTTAACTCCCAAGTGGCTCAGCGGTCTAATTTACTGCATCTCAGTGCAAGAAGCGTCACTATAGTACCTGGTTTGAATCCAGGCTGTATCACTTCCGGACGTGATTGGGAGTCCCATAGGGCAGTGCCCAGCGTCGTCCGGGTTTGGACGGAGTAGGCCGTCATTGTAAATAAGAATTTGTTCTTAACTGACTTGCCTGGTTAAATAAAGGTTCAATTATTTATTTTTTTAAATAACACCCCCCTCTCATAGAATAAGTGCCATGGGATCTTTAGTGACCACAGAGAGTCAGGACATCCGTTTAACAACCCATCCGAAAGACTGCACCCTGCACAGAGCAATGTCCCTTCACTGCCCTGGGGCATTGGGTTATACTTACACCAAAGGCAAGAGTGCTCCCATCCAGGGACCTACCAAGACTGATCCTGCTTAGTTTCAGAAACAAGCCAGTAGTGGGATGCAGGGTGGTATGCTGCTGGCATGGTTCATCCACTAGCTCTGGTTCAAGGGAGAGTCTGTACACCAGTCGCCTGTTTTATCAGTGTGACATGTCACATGGTTCATCTACCAGCTTTGGTTTAAGGGGCTTCAGTACAGAAATCCGTTTTTTTTAAGCATAGCATGTCACCTGGTTCAGCCACCAGCTCTGATTCAAGTAAAACGAGTCAAACAGGCCTGACTAAAAAACTGACATTAAAGCGTCAACAGAAGGTTTCTGTTGTACTTCACCTCTCACATAGCACCAGGTCTGCATCATACAAATTACGGCTCAATTTGGTTGCAATCATGCTCTTAACATGGAGCTGGTTTGGAGAGGGGCTTTTCTAATTATGGGCAATCTGTAAAAGATTGTTGTTGTGATTAGAACACAGGTTGTGTCCCAAATGGCACCCTCTCCTTATATAGTGCACTGCTTAGGGAATGGACCTTGGTCAAACGTAGTGCACTATGTAGGGAATAGGATACCATTTGGGACATTAACACAGGCATATGCGATACTGGAAAGCACAAGAGTAAGTAGACCTCAACAGACCAATACCCCCTAAAGGAAGGCTGTAGTCTGTTCCATTGTTTTAAAGCTACAATTATAGAGTTATGCTATACATATCCATCTATTGATGATGATGATAATGCACATTGACCAATTTGATGTCTGGTTCAGTATTATCTTTGAGTTTGAAGATACATAACTAATTAGTTTTTTTTTACACAGTTAAAATGGGGCGGCAGGGTAGCTTAGTGGTTAGAGCGTTGGACTAGTAACCGGAAGTTCAAATCCCCGAGCTGACAAGGTACAAATCTGTCATTCTGCCCCTGAACAGGCAGTTAACCCACTGTTCCTAGGCCGTCATTGAAAATAAGAATTTGTTCTTAACTGACTTGCCTAGTTAAATAAAGGTAAAAAATAAAAATGAAGCATAGGATCCACCATTCGGGATTTGGCCATATTCCACAATGATTGAGATATCTGATCTAGAAGAAACATGTTCAATGTCCAAAATATCCTTATGTGTACTCACTGTGATTACATAGAGGTGATATAACCAAGCAGGTGGAAAAAGCACATACTGTATCCATTAATTAGACGCCCACAAAGCGGGTTATGGCTTGTATCAATGTCATGCTTACAGAGGGAGTTTTGGTGTCAGTTGTTGAAAAATAGTGAGTCTCAAACTATATTCCTCTAATCCAGAAATGAGTGAAGAGGAAAAGCCTCTGAGTGACCTTTCTGTTCGTCAATAGCAACCACAATTTAGTGGCAGGGTGAACTTTATTTCAAAGGTTACCGAATTAGCTTAAAATTACTTACCAACGCGATTTAAAATGCTGAGCTCTCTTTTTTGTGTTGTGGCTGTAAATTAATTTAAAACAGCAGCGTTTTGAAATTCTGAGAGACATGTCCCCCCAAAATTGAAAAAGAATGGGAGAAGTAGGGCTGTTTAAAGGCCCAGTGCAGTCGAAAACGTGATTTTCTTGTGTTTTATATATTCCTCCACATAATGAGGTTGGATTAAAATATTATGACATTATGAAAATTATGATAATGCCTATTTAGTGTAAGAGCTATTTTTTTTTAAAAACATTAAATGTAAGCCTGTTTTGGTGGGATGGAGTTTTGGCCTGCCTGGTGACATCACTCAAATTACTCAATAGACCAATAAGAAAGAGAATTCCAAACCTCTCTGCCAATAACAGCTAGTTTTCAGTTTCCCCCTCCCCACTCAGACCAATCCCAGCTAAATTCTTGCTCTTTGCTAAAAAGCTATTTTTGTTTCTGTCTGACCATTTTAATTGAAACAATCACAGTAAGATACTTAATTGTTACCCAGAAATGATTTGATATTGAGATAAAAAAGGCTGCAGTGGGCCTTTAATGCTTTTGGCGAGGGGAACGCATGTCTTAAATGATGAGAAAAATAATTTAGGCTTAACTGAAAACATATGGTATTCCACTGGAGAGGAAGCCTTCTTAAGAGGATCATGGCTGAGTAATAAACGTAGACACAAAAAGGGCACGTGTGGCGGTTTGAGTGGAGGAAGTGTTTTTCTAAGGCAAGATGAAGCCAAAGTTTCTTTAAAGGGGCAGTGGTGGTTCATTGAACCCTTCGTAATCAGAGCACTCAAAGCTTAAGTGGCATCAGGACACTCTCAGACACACGTGTGTGCATACACACGCACACACACGCAAAATCACATGCATACTCACATGAAGTCGATCATTGGAGAGCCCTGGAGTGCCATAAGCCACAGTGCTCTCACAATGCCATATTTCTTATTAGTGTTTTATGTCTGTAATTATTACCATTAGAGCAGACGTCCTTATTGTACCCTATGTAATTTTGTAATTATAATTAGGATATTTTGATCTTGTCTCTCCCCTTGTTCTTCTTGATATGACTGCTGAATTGAAATGTGTCTAAGTTTAATCATAATACCCTCTGGATAGAGCGACATACTGCACTCGTCTTTTGCAACAAATATGTTGTGAGGACCCTGGCTCTCTCCACTGGTTTTCAATACAGAATGTACAGTGCATTTGGAAAGTATTCAGGCCCCTTGACCTTTTCCACATTTTGTTATGTTACAGCCTTATTTTAAAATGATGACGTTTTTTCCCCTCACACAATACACCACAATGACAAAGCAAAAACTGTTTTTTATAAATTTATAAAAAATATAAACTGAAATATCACATTTTACATAAGTATTCAGACCCTTTACTATGTACTTTGTTGAAGCACCATTGACAGCGATTACAGCCTTGAGTCTTCTTGGGTATGACGCAACGAGCTTGGCACGTCTGTATTTGGAGAGTTTCTCCCATTCTTCTCTGCAGATCCTCTCAAGCTCTGTCGGGTCGGCTGGGGAGTGTTGCTGCACAGCTATTTTAAAGTCTCTCCAAAGATGTAGATCGGGTTCAAGTCCGGGCTCTGGCTGGGCCACTCATGGACATTCAGAGACTTGTCCCAAAGCCACTCCTGCGTTGTCTTGGCTGCGTGCTTAGGGTCTTTGTCCTGTTGGATGGTGAAGCTTCGCACCAATCTGAGGTCCTGAGCGCTCTGGAGCAGGTTTTCATGAAGGATCTCTCTGTACTTTGCTCCGTTCATCTTTTCCTTGATCCTGACTAGTCTCCCACTGAAAAACATCCCCACAGTATGATACTGCCACCAACATGCTTCACCGTAGGAATGAGGCTATGTTTCCTGCAGATGTGACGCTTGGCATTCAGGCCAAAGAGTTGTATCTAGGTTTCATCAGACCGGAGAATCTTGTTTCTCATGGTCTGAGAGACTTTAGGTGCCTTTTGGCAAACTCCTGTCAGGTATATTTTACTGAGAAGTGGCTTCTGTCTGGTCACTCTACCATAAAGGCCTGATTGGTGGAGTGCTGCAGTGATGGTTGTCCTTCTGGAAGGTTCTCCCATCTCCACAGAGGAACTCTAGAGTTCTGTCAGAGTGACCATCGGGTTCTTGGTCACCTCCCTGACCAAGGCCTTTCTCCCCCGATTGCCCAGTTTGGCCTGGCGGCCAGCTCCATTTAAGAATGATGGAGGCCACTGTGTTCTTGGGGACCTTCAATGCTGCAGAAATTCTTTGGTACCCTTCCCCAGATCTGTGCCTCGACACAATCCTGTCTCAGAGCTGTACGGACAATTCCATCCTCATGGCTTGTCCCGAAGCCACACCTGCGTTGTCTTGGCTGTGAGCTTAATTATTTATTTTTTGGTTTATTATTTTTGGCTGTGCGCTTAGGATCGTTCTCCTGTTGTAGAATAATAGTGACGGCATCAAAACTATGAAATAACACATATGGAATCATGTAGTAACCAAAAAAGTGTTAAACAAATCAAAATATGTTTTATTTTTGAGATTCTTCAAAGTAGCCACCCTCTGCCTTGATGACAGCGGTGCACACTCTTGGTATTCTCTCAACCAGCTTCATGAGGTAATCACCTGGAATGCATTTCAATTAATAGGTGTGCCTAGTTAAAAGTGCATTTGTGGAATTTCTTTCCTTAATGTGTTTGACACAATCAGTTGTGACAAGGTAGGGGTGGTATACAGAAGATAGCCCTATTTGGTAAAATACCAAGTCCATATTGTGGCAAGAACAGCTCAAATAAGCAAAGAGAAATGACAGTCCATCATTACTTTAAGACATGGTCAGTCAAGTTTTGAAAGTTTCTTAAACTTTGAAAGTTCCTTCAACTGCAGTCACAAAAACCATCAAGCGCTATGATGAAACTGGCTCTCATGACGACCGCCGCTGGAAAGGAAGCAGAGTTAACTCTGCTACAGAGGATAAGTTCATTATAGTTACCAGCCTCAGAAATCGGCAATTAACTGCTCCTCAGATTGCAGCCCAAATAAATACAAGTAACAGACACATCTAAACATCAACTGTTCAGAGGAGACTGCGTGAATTAGGCCTTCATGGCAAAGAACCACTACTAAGGGACACCAATAAGAAGAAGAGACTTGCTTGGGCCAAGATACACGAGCAATGGACATTAGACCGGTGGAAATTTGTGCTTTGGTCTGATGAGTCCAAATTTGAGATTTTTGGTTCCAACAACTGTGTCTTTGTGAGACACAGAGTAGTTGAACGGATGATCTCCGCATATGTGGTTCTGACAGTGAAGCATGTAGGAGGAGGTATGATGGTGTGGGGGTGTTTTGCTGGTGACACTGTCTGTGATTTATTTAGCATTCAAATGTACAATATGCTACAATACACTTGGAAAGTGGAGATGTCACAAATGTTCAAATGTACAGTAAACATTAGTGGAGATTAGAGGTCTTCACAGGTCCGGGTGGACCTGACGTATACCCAGGACCCTACCTGGGAACGATCTGTAGTTGACACTCAGTTCCAGGTAAAGTTCTGTTTGTTTTTCTTCAGATCTCGGGTCTATGTAACTACATCTGTAAGTTATTTGCTTCGCCCCACAGTTAGCCATGATGGTTAACTAGTTAGCTTAATTTGTTTACCGCGCCTGCTCATACACTCGTTTGCTAGCTCATCTAACACTGATGAAATTCTGTCCATAGTGCTTTTCTCAAATTTTAAAGTCAACGACTGTTTAAAGACTGAAACACTGGATGTTTATTTCCTAGTTGTTTACGTCAGTATTTGTTTTGACTTGAATGTTGGCTGATGGGTAATATACAACGGTGTAGCGCAGTTTTACGAGGCCCCCTGCAAGGTGCAAGCTGCAAACTCCTTGCAATTCTACACTTTCTGCCATGGGGCAGAGAGAGAAATGTGCAGTTTTATAGCTAATTTCATGATATTATACACATTTTACCATGAGAATGAGAGAGAACTTTGCAGTTTTAAAGGTCATTTCCTATTAGTCTTCACATTTTGCCATGAGGCTGAGAGAAAATTTAGCAGTTTAGTAGGCCCCCAACTGAGCTTTTGGGGGCCCTTCGCGAGGTCTGCGGGTGTGTGTCTTACGCCACTGGTAATATATGGTCAAATATGAATACATGTCATGAAACCACACACACACCTTGAGTTTTAGCAAAAAAAATATGATTTTGCTTATGGATGTGGGGAAATGTGCCCCTTTTTTTCAAGTGAGATTATTTCTGGACAATATTTCAGAGCCCTTTTAGCTCAAGGTCTACCCCAGACACAACAGTTATGTATAACTTCTTTAACTAAAGCACACTGTATAAGATTAATTTCAAAAATGTAATTGCAATGGCTGTAACAGAATCATTTCATACAACTCACAGAGCTTTAGACGCATTGTCATTGACTCATCCAGATGAACATATATGAACAATAAGGAGAAGAAATCATCTAACAATCAGTAACACATTTTTCATCTGCTGCTTTGTTTATTCTCAATGATTAGTCCCTCTAACTACTCTCTACCGACCAGTTCATTCCCTCTGCACAATAGTTCCCCATTCTACCATTCCGTATGGAACAACACTCAACTCGTAGTGACGTTTTCTTCTTCATTATATATTAAATGATATGATTGCACAGGCTGTGGTGGTGTCACCTCTCCTTTTTAGTGGGAATTTCCCCCTACATTAAATGCACGCTGTTATAGGGCCCAAAGGGGCTCAGCAGTCTATTTTCCAATGATGTTGTCAGCCATGTGGCTTACACCCCTGAGAGGCAAAAGGTAATCAGCCTCTTCATCTCCAGAGGAGGGGCCATGTCATAGTTCTGGCTGACTCCATCTTTCCCTCAACCACTGCTTGTCCTTGCTGAACAGTGCTTACATCCCCAAAAAACTCTTGCACTCTTTTGGTCTAGTTGGCCAAAAAAAGAAAGTGTTTGCTGCTCACTTCAAAGTAGCATTCATGCATTCTGTAGTGCAATATGTGTTTAATGGGAGGTTATTTTATTGACATGTGGTGCATATTAACTGGGCTTCTTAAGATTTACATAGCATGTAGTCATTTGTTTGTTATCCTTGGAGTTAAGAGAGGAACTCAAAGCTGGGGGAGAATGATGCAGCTGTCCTGGAGAACCTTGGTTACTAGGGTTATGTTTAGAAACAGATCTCTGATGTTCTCTGTACCTGTATTTCTTTGAGGATGATCAATAAGAACATAATATGAAAACAGATTTTTACACCTACAGATTCCTTAGCAGGATAAGGTTCTCTAATATTTTGCTAAACATGCTACAATTGCTTCCTTTGATGACTTTATTGCCTGTACTATAACTACATTTTCATATTTCAAAAAAAGACAAAGAAAATAGAGAAAGCAATTAAGAAATTGGCTATGTGCTTAATAGCATGGAAGTGTTAACATATCTAATGTCATAATGAATACCATATGTACAGGAGAAAAAAATGAGAAAATACTTTTTAAAAACACGGATGTGCTGTTTATGTTGAGCTAATATGAACTAAATGAACCAGTGAGGGAAAAGATCAAAACCCAGTTATGCAAAAGATCAAAACCCAAACTCCCCTTATTAAAGGGCAAATTTCTTTCAAAGCTTTGAAATCCCTTTTCCTTTCAGAAGGCAGAATCACGTTTGCGTTTCCTTCCATGTGTAGGTGTTGAAACAATTGCTTTGTTCTTTGCGCCTCCCTAAAATAGCAGACGTACCAGGCTTGTAAGAAAATTAGTGAATTTAATTTCCTTGAGTAATGAAAATGTCATGCACCATTTAATAAAACTGTATGAAAAAAGTCAGCGTTTCACACATCGCAGATAGCTGGGCCCCACGGATTTGAAAGTTCGACAGTTGCCCCTTTTGATGTTTTCTCAGAGTTTTGTTTCTTTTTTCTTGAGATGTGATTTGAAATGAATCTCTACAGCTTGGATGAACATATGAACATTAGAGCTGCTTGCTGTCTCCCCCACAACTCAGGGCACTGCAGGGTGAGGTAACAGATATCTCTTTCCCCTTTAAACAGCAAATTATTTTACGTTTATGAGTTTGTCTCATCTTCAAGGTCAAAAATGTAATTTTTGGTCTTTCAAAGGGTTATAACCTTAAAAGAGAGCCTCCATCCTCCCTGATTAATGAGAGACTCATGCATTTGATGTTTCAACGGTGACATTTTAAACTTTAAATATTTTATATGCATACCTATGAAAAAATGAAGATATGCATTCATGTGGAATAAACGGTATTGCAGAGAAGAAAGGCTGGGCTGGGTATCATTTTAATAGAACAGTTAGAGTGCAATGGTTTTTCTTGGTGATTTTTATTTGAGGTTTTTATGTGTGCGCAAGCTGATTTAAAGGCACACTAAATCATTGTGGATGGGGAGTAGTGGGTTATGCATTTAATCAAGGAGTAGGCTTTGGGAGAGTGGCTGGTCGAGTTAGTGAGAGCTTGCCACCATAGTATTTAGGCCTATCCTTTTTGTTCCTGTCAAAATAATGGCCTGTTTTTACTTCATTTGTGAGGAAAAAATGTAATCGTGAGCAAGCAACAATGACGCGGAGGGATATGAGGTTGACCTTTTCACAAATTCAAAAGCATATTATGCACCATACAGTACTGGACATGTAGATGTACAAGTTCATACATGTACATCTCAAGTTAGGCAAACCTAGTCCTGACTAAGGAGTCCTCACAATATTCCCCCAACCATAGACCAAAATACAATAAATCATTTGTGAAGATAAATGTTTGCATAATATACTCATCAAGAAACGGCCCTTTGTTATGTCTGATGTAAGAATGCCCATTTTCGAACGACAATCACGGAATTGGAAATGATCCAATTTGCATCATGCTTTATCAAAGATGCAGGAAGGGGGTGTGTAATTGTGATTTTTCTTGATTTACGTTTTCCTTTTCCCTCATATTTTCTCTAGTCACATAGGCTATCTAAGTGGAAGGCGTTCATTATTGCACAGTAGGCCTACCACAAATCTACAGTGAACTCTTTGCTTGTGTCATCTGGTTCATCTCTCTACCTACACTGTTCCCCATGAAATCTAGTCATCTACTCATTGGTTGTGTCTTTAGACATGAACTGGCTTATGTTTTGTGTTTTCATGGAATATTTGGGTATTCCACACAGCAGACATAGAGACAACCAAGATGTTTTGGCCTTATATGTTTTAGCACACATTTAATGGGGAGTTGCTTGTCAGTCGAGGCAACAGAGCTGTACTGTTTGTAAGACATTTCCATTATCAGTGGTTCTTTGAAAATTAAAATGTGTGCTTAATGCTTGATGACTTGCTTTCCTGCTGAACGACCAAACTCAATATTTAGGTCATAAGTTACAGTGCTTCGTGTCAGAGCTGTATAGTTGTCTGAGGTCTTAATTGGAATGATGGCCTCACAAATTAAGAATGAGTTGAATAAATGAAAAGTCACAGAAACACTTCAATTTGTGATGGTATGTGGTTCTTATGGACAAAAAAGGATACATGACTGTTCGCATGTTGGTCATTTTCATATACTTTGGAATAGTTCTGTTTTAATTGTCAAGTGTTTTCAACCCTTTTACTTAACACTAGAAGCACTGAGGCAGTCACTGAGGCAGTCACTGAGGCAGTCACTGAGGCAGTCACTGAGGTAGTCACTGAGGCAGTCACTGAGGTAGTCACTGAGGCAGTCACTGAGGCAGTCACTGAGGCAGTCATGCATTTTCATTTCAAATATGAATATCTCATTTTTCAAGTTATCCCCCCTCCGTCCTTCTCTTTTCCTAAATATGTTAGAATTTCGATACTACGAACAGAATTTGTAGTTATATGCAGTTTCAAGAGGACATAATTAACCCGCTCTTCATTCACCACCAGTCAGCCTGCGCAGCTGAACTATATCGAAACTAATTTCACGCATATAATAATAGAGTTAGCCTAAAGACAAGATTAAATTGACAATAGTCTGATGGGTGACAATATTATCAATTGTTAAATTGTACATGAAGAGGTAGTGCAGCGCAGCTTGGAATTGAGGCAGGGAAACGGAGCGCCATACATGGACCTTTTCAAATCCTTCTAAAGAATCACATGCAGGTATTAGACTGTTTGTTCGACTGTTAGAATGTTGCAGTCAAAATATCTGCTCATTGGCTCAAAGCGGGGTCCCTCGAGGCCCAGCTTTTGTTGTGTGTGATACAGACAAAGATATCACTAAAACACAATTATCTCCGAGGCTGTTTGGCTGTTTGAAACAATACGTGTCCAAATCAATGAATTAAATGTACTTACACCCCCAAAAAGCATCTTGCTTACTGCAGTACTGCACTTACTGTACAATCAGGCGGCCAAAATATTTAACCAAAGTAGGATTTCAACAGGGACATGTTTTCTATAAGGGCACAGTTTGTTTTCTCCTCCTATTTGCTCCTGTGGGGGATTAATACTGTCAATCACGTTGATTGGCAGGCCTCAAATCACATCCTCGCAGCAAAGTGGCAGATTTTTGTCAGCACTCGTCAGGAGGAGAATGGCCTTATCAGGAGAACCTTGTTTGGAGACGCACAAAACCGCTAAACCCGCAATTCATGGGAGATCTGTTTACAATCTGCACCGGCCATTGACTGCTAAACAGCCCGCGCAGAGCCATCCTGGGCCACTCCGAGGACGAGAGGAGCAGAGCAATTACATTCTCAAACACCAATCTGAGTCTAGGTCGGCATGCAAACAGACATTGAGCTCGCGCACACACACAAACACTGACGGCTTCAGGCGGAGAAATACGTTTACTCACAAATTAAACGTAAAGTGTTAACCATGTTAAGTGTTAAAGTGTATGTTCTTTTTTTGCACGTTTTTTTTCTGCTAGTAGGGTTTTCTGTATGCGTACTTGGGGATAACGTAAATCCATTTTGAATTGTGTCAACTCTCACACCGAAATCCTTTTTGTTAATAGAAAGGCAAAATCGGAAATGTGTCAATGAAGTTTGCAATGGTGTCTGTCTACTTGGTTAGCTGTTTCCCCAACTTGGCTGTTATCAAAATGCTTGAAAGTTATGATTAGGAAGACTTTTAGTGACTGTCACCCTCCGAACAGTTTTTGCCTGAACAAAGCTATGGGTTTGTTTGAAGCAACTTCTGCTCACTTTGTAACGGCAACTTTGAATACAGTAGGCCCTGTCATAATGCAGGCATACAGTATAAGCAGTACACTACATAATCATTAATGTCACCAATGCAGCTTTTCTAACTTAATTTGGACAACTAGCGGGGATTTTATTAGAGTTTTCTGAGCAAAGAATATACATATATTTTCTTATTGTTGGACATAAAAGACTGTAAAAACACCAGCAAATCAGCTCAAGGTCATTTTGGAAATGTGGGAAATCTGTTCCAAAGTATTCCCACACATATCCTTCCTTGCCTATGCCGCTCGGCCATCGCTCACCCCTTTAGATTTGTGTGTATTAGGTAGTTGTTGGGGAATTGTTAGATTACTTGTTAGATATTACTGCACTTTTGGAAAGAGAAGCACAAGCATTTCGCTACACTCGCAATAACACCTGCTTACCATGTGTATGTGACCAATACGATTTGATTTGAGATATACACTACATGACCGGAAGTATGTGGACACCTCATTCCAAACATCACATTCCAAAATCATGGGCATTAATATGGAGTTGGTCCCCCCTTTGCTGCTATAACAGCCTACACTCTTCTGAGAAGGCTTTCCACTAGATGTTGGAACATTGCTGTGGTTACATTGTGGGGACTTGTTTCCATTCAGCCACAAGAGCATTAGTGTGGTTGCGCACTGATGTTGGGTGATTAGGCCCTGGCTCGTAGTCGGCGTTCCAATTAATCCTAAAGGTGTTCAATGGAGTTGAGGTCAGGGCTCTGTGCAGGCCAGTCAAGTTCTTCCACACCGATCTCGACAAACCATTTCTGTATGGACTTCACTTTGTGCATGGGGGCATTGTCCTACTGAAACAGGAAAGGGCCTTTCCCAAACTATTGCCACAAAGTTGGAAGCACAGTATCGACTATAATGTCATTGTATGCTGTAGATTTAAGGCTTCCCTTCAGTGGAACTAAGGGGCCTAGCCCGAACAATCCATGAATTAACAGCCCCAGACCATTATTCCTCCTCCACCAAACTTTACAGTTGGCACTATGCATTCGGGCAGGTAGCGTTCTCCTAGCATCTACCAAACCCAGATTTTTCCATTGGACTGCCAGATTGTGAAGTGTGATTCATCACTCCAGAGAATGCGTTTGCGTTTCCATTGCTCCGGAGTCTAATAGCGGCGAACTCCAGCTGACGCTTGGCATTGCGCATGGTGTTCTTACGCGTGTGTGCGGCTGCTCGGCCATGGAAACCCATTTCATGAAGCTCCCGATGAACAGTTCTTGTGCTGATGTTGCTTCCAGAGGCAGTTTGGTGAGTGTTGCAACCAAGGACAGGCGAGTTTGCACTTGGCAATCCCGTTCTGTGAGCTTGTGTGGCCTATTTTAATAAATATATATATAAATGTTAAAGGTTAAATAAAAATAATTAAAAAAAATATAAATATAATAATATATATTTATTTAACCGTTAACCTTTATTTAACTAGGCAAGTCAGTTAAGAACAAATTCTTTATGTAAGCAAGGTTTGAAATGATTATGTTCTAGTCCAATATTATATATGTTTGGTCTGATTCCGGTCAATTTGCAGACATAAATATTTATGTTCTGGCCCCCTGACCATCCTTTCAATAAAAAATCAGCCCGAGGCTGAATCCACACTGCATTCAGAAAGGATTCACACTCCTAGATGTTTACCACATTTTGTTATGTTACAAGTTGAATTTAAAATGGATTAAATTGCGATTTGTTTTGTAACTGGCCTACACACAATACCCCATAATGTCAGTGGAATTGTGTTTTTCAAAAATTGTGCAAATGAATGAAAAATGAAAAGCTGAAATGTCAGGAGTCGTTTTTTTTAACCCATTTGTTATGGCAAGCCTAAATAAATTCAGGAGTAAAAATGTATCTAACAAGTCACATAATAAGTTGCATGGACTCACTCTGTGTGCAATAATAGTGTTTAACATGATTTTTGAGTCACTACCTAATCTCTGTACCCCACACATGCAATTATCTATAAGGTCCCTCAGTCTAGCAGTGAATTTTAAACACAGATTCAACCACAAAGACCAGGGAGGTTTTCCATTGCCTCGCAAAGAAGGTCACCTATTATAGACATTGAATATCCCTTTGAGCATGGTGTAGTTATTAATTACACTTTGGATGGTGTATCAACACAACCTGTCACAACAAAGATACAGACATCCTTCCTAACTCAGTTGTTGGAGAGGAAGGAAACTGCTCAGGGATTTCACCATGAGGCCAATGGTTACTTTTAAACAGTTACAGAGTTACAGGCTGTGATAAGAGAAAACGGAGGATGGATCAACAACATTGTAGTTACTCCACAATATTAACCTAATTGACAGAGTGAAAAGAAGTAAGCCTGTGTAGAATACAAATATTCCAAAACATGTGTCCTGTATGCAACAAGGCACTGAAGCAAAACATTTGGCAAATCAATTACATTTTTGTCCTAAATACAAAGTGCTATGTTTGGGGCAAATCCAATACGTCACATTACTAAGTTTCACTCTCCATATTTTCAAGCATTGTGGTGGCTGCATCATGTTATTTATATGCTTGTAATTGTTAAAGACTAGGTCGTTTTTCAGGATAAAAAAGGAACACTTAACCAGCATGGCTACCACAGCATTCTGCCACGTTACGCCATCCCATCTGGTTTCCCATCTCCAGGCTGTGTAAGGGCTATTTGACCAAGAAGGAGAGTGATAGAGTGTAGCATCAGATGACCTGGCCTCCACAATCACCCGACCTCAACTCAATTGAGATGGTTGGGGATGAGTTGGATCGCCGAGTGAAGGAAAAGCAGCCAACAAGTGCTCAGCATATGTGGGAACTCCTTCGAGACTGTTGGAAAAGCATTCCAGGTGAAGCTGGTTGAGAGAATGCCAAGCGTTTGCAAAGCTGTCATCATGGCAAAGGGTGGCTTTGAAGAATCTCAAATGTAAAATATATTTTGATTTGTTTCACACTTTTTTGGTTACTACATGATTCCATATGTGTTATTAGTTTTGATGTCTTCACTATTATACAGTGTAGAAAATAGTGAAAATAAAGAAAAACCCTTGAATGAGTAGGTGTCTCCAAACTTTTGACTGGTACTGTATATATCGCACCAATGAGAATGGTTTGTCACTTACAAAGCAGCGCTAAAAGCTAGAAATATTTCACAGGAGAATTAATAGCATTATGGAGGGTGTCAGTGGATGATTTCTTTTTTCCCACCCCAACTGCCAGTCAGCATCTTTTTTTTTTAATGTTGTTGTTAAAAAATATTTAATCTAAAGAGGCTGATTGTTGTTTTTACGGGCCCAGAAGTGTTTCTCTATTGGGATGTACTAAATCATCGTAGCCTCACTTCTCTTTGGCCTCTCAATGATCTTATATGGAAAAATGGTGGAGAGTTGCTCAGAGGAGTTTGTACACCAATTTATGGGATCTGTTATCAGGACAAAAGCAACAACAGGTGTCACTATCCATTGAATATTCTGTTCTTGATGGAGGGCCCAATCAGAATTGGTAATGCCAATCACTTTTCACTGTAGATATACTTATCACAGTACTCAGTCTAGCTAGCTGTTTCTAAAAGTTATTTTCATCGGAGGGATTTGATTTATATAGTGTCCAGGCTAGCAGTTTTTGATTGATATAGTGATTATTATAGGCTTACAAGTGTAATGTTCTTCTGCTTAAAATTTCCAAAAGCTCAACTATTGTATTTTAGTTTATTCCTTATATTAATCAAAAGTATAAACGCATTAAAAAAGTAGTACGTTATATTATCTTTTATGGCACTCATGCTCAACTATTCTTGTCTGTTCAAGCTACGTGTCAATCACACATTTACATTACTTGAAATGCAAGCCATATACCGTGTATAGTGCCTTGGGCATTAAAGCTTGAGGATGATGCAAACAGCAGAGTACATTGCTCCATCCATTAAAGGATTTTAATAGTGGAGTTACATTAGTGATTTTATTTTTACAGTAATAAATACATCATTGATTGAAGCATTTTCCTTGTAGGAGATGAATTGCATTAGTCTAGCAATGCAAGGAGCTGAGATATTGGACGGATGAACGAAAGCCATAAAATCTATTTTAACATGGCATACAATATGGGTATATGGGCATTCATTTCTAAAGGCCCTATTGGTAAAACTTGAGATTGAGTGTTTAAGAAAATTAGCATCAGCAGTAAGGAGTTTACTCATTATGTGCATATACTCCAATATACTCCAAATCACAATTTACTCTTGCACATTTTATTGCATCACAGTTTTTCTCAGTTGATGCAGAAAATGTAATCAACACCTGGTAATAGCTGTATCTAGTGGCTTGAGTCAATTGGAAATTCATGTACAGTACACATGGTGTGTTCGTAAAGTACAAGCATAAAGTACATTCTCAATCTTATATCCACGAATATATTCATGACACTTATTGATACAATAGATATGTGGGTAATGTTTAGAGTTTACTAGACAACCATGTGAATACAGATCACCAAGATTGAATTAACGCACAGTAAGAAGATTCAAAAGTCTTAGGTACATTTTGTATCATTTTTCTCCCCACCACCTCAGAGCAGTAGGAATTAGACAACGATTAGAGAGGGAGGGAGGTGGGTTGTTTATTCCTAAACTCTTGTCATAAAAAGAAAATACTTTGTACTGTGCCAGGCACTTTGATATATATAGTACCCCTTTGTAAATAAATCCACACAGTGCAAGTGAGAATTTTCTCTGGAATTTGGTAGTTAGGAGATTCAGAGTGAATGATGATATGTGACAATCAGTCACAGCAATTAGTGTTACTGTTAAGAAGCTTTTTTGTTTTCTCTCACCCATTCAGAATGTCACAAATAAATCCTCACTTGCATTTGCATATTAATTGGATCTGAGACGTCAAGCATCTTTCATTAAGCAAAATGATCTGCATATTTGGAGACATGAAATAGTTTATTTTGACGTGGGAAAAGAAGTCATTGACAATTGACCGCACATAGGATGTAAACTTTGGCTGGATGTCGCCTGGTGTATTAACCCTTTAGCCCCTGGCAGTAGTGGAAACATAAAGCAACAACGGGCTGATTAAACAATATCATTTAGCATTACACACTTTAACATGGCTAAGCCAAAGACAACACAATATCTAAGTGCCCTATAGTGTTGTTATCATTGTATCATTTTAAACGTTCTCACGGTTTGCATGAATTCCTTTTGTAACTATAGGTATCATATTTTAATCATCTTGGATTATTAATTGACAGGTCAGCTAGAGTCTTGCTTAATTTTGGATATAGTTTTCAGGCCTGGATTATTTTAAGTTATTTGACTAAATTAAATGTGATCACAATTTATTAGATTTATTCCAGATTAATTGCTAAATTAATCAAAGAATGTCTGGCTATTAGGTTAATGCATAGCTAACCCAGCTACCTAGTACCTAGCTAGTAGTCGTAGCTAGAAGTAACTAACTAGTAGTAGCTAGCTAGTTAATGATTAGCTAGCTAACTGTCAGCTAGTAACAATGTCTGGGAACACATACATTTTTTTGGTCCCACGCTATGCTATATAGAGGGTTGAAAAAGGAACAGGCACATTTGGCAAAGTGCCAGATAACACCTTTTTATCTTGTATGAATTTGCTTCTAAATGATTTGTGAAGCATCTTTGAAGGTTTTCTGAAGCCTTTAGTTGTTTGTTTATTGGGACCATTTCTTCTTATTACGTGTTCCGAGAACTTGTTTATTCATTAATTCAAGCGATGATCGAGTGTAACATTTATTATTATTATTATTATTATTATTATTATTATTATTATTATTATCTACTTTTAAAACACAAGAGCCACCCACATTCTTTGAAACCTCTGACATAATGTGTGAGTGTAAGTTTATGAGTCTGCAAGTGATTATATTCTCTCTTAAAGTGTACCCTGTACTTGAAAAGTAAATATAATCCCGGGATAGTTTGAAATGCCAAACAAAGTGGACGAGAGGGGAATATGTTGTTTGTCTGAAATCTTTGTGTGTCAGATACAACCGTGCTTTGTTTGCTGTGACTGTTGCCCATTCTAAAGGGAAATTCACATTGGTTGGTTCGATACGATTAAGGCACAGAGGCTGGTAATGGAAAGGCTGTGTATCGTGGGGTCTACATGGTTAGGGGCTAGACTTGTGAATAATTTGATTAGGTTGCAGGGGAATATATCTGGAGGATTATGTTAATGGCGTTGCCCCCATGCAGAATTCTTTTGAACTCTTCAGAACTCACATCTGCTGGGGTCGACAGCTAGACAGGACGGCTGCCTTCTTGTAGCCTGGTTCCTTTGCGTTCGAGGAAAGTGTTTAAAGGTCATTCCCAATACAAAGACTAGCTCTCTATTCTAAAGAACTTCCAATTTATTTTTTGTTGATGCCCATGCAATTATCATTTTATTTTAATCAACAATAGCTTAGCTTAGTAGAATGATTACCGTATCCTAATTAGCTGGTCTGTGACACTAATAACCTCTTCCTATCATACACATTGAAATAGGTGTTGCCTGTACACTGTATTTTACGGTATATTTCACTCTCCCTCTCAGCCCTCTTGATTATGAGATTTTTCCCCAAGCCTTATTGGGTATATTTCTGGGTGTGGATATGTTTGTGTTCAGTACTATGGCAACCAAAGTCAAGGTGACCAAGACCATGTTGAACACATTAGATTACCAGAACACAGAGGCAGGAGACAATGCAGTCAGCACAAAATACAATTTATCTGCTGCCTGATTGTGGGGCTTTCGGAGACCATCCCCTGACTGGTTGTGGATTTATTGGCTTGGTGAGTCTGACTACCACACTCCCTAACATCCCCCTTAGCTGTGTGCAGGCGGATAGGGTGACAGCATGTTTATAGTGCATTTCTAGACAGGCGAAAAGGCACCTCAAGAAGGGCTGTCAGGTGAATATTGTAATTTACAGAAAGCTGAGGCCCCTATTCACTATGTGTGGTATCTGAAATGTTTGAAAAATATACAGTACCAGTCAAAAGTTTGGACACACCTACTAATTCCAGGGTTTGTCTTTATTTTTTTACTATTTTCTACATTGTAGAATAATAGTGAAGACATCAAAACTATGAAATAACACAATCATGTAGTAAGCAAAAAGTGTTAAACAAATCAAAATATATTTTATATTTGAGATTCTTCAAAGTAGCTACCCTTTTCCTTGATGACAGCTGTGCACACTCTTGGCATTCTCTCAACCAGCTTCATTAGGTAGTCACCTGGAATGCATTTCAATTAACAGGTGTTCCTTGTTAAAAGTTAATTTGTGGAATTTCTTTCCTTCTTAATGTGTCTGAGCCAATCAGTTGTTTTGTGACATGGTAGGGGTGGTATACAGAAGATAGTTACTTTAAGGTCAGATAACCCAGAAAATTTTAAGAACTTTGAAGGTTTCTTCAAGTAAAGTCGCAAAAACCATCAAGCGCTATGATGAAACTTGCTCTCATGAGGACCGCTGCTGGAAAGGAAGACCCAGAGTTCCTCTGCTGCAGAGGATAAGTTTATTAGAGTTAACTGCACCTCAGAAATTGCAGCCCAAATAAATGCATCACAGAGTTCAAGTAACAGACACATCTCAACATATTCAGAGGAGACTGCGTAAATCAGGCCTTCATGGTCGAATTGCTTCATAGAAACCACTACTAAAGGACACCAATAAGAAAAGACTCACTTGGGCCAAGAATACGAGCAATGGACATTAGACAGGTGGAAATCTGTCCTTTGGTCTGATGAGTACAAATTTGAGATTTTTGGTTCTAACAACCGTGCCTTTGTGAGACGCAGAGTAGGTGAACGGATGATCTCCGCATGTCTGGTTCCCACCGTGAAACATGGAGGTGGCGGTATGATGGTGTGGGGTTGCTTTGCTGGTGACAATGTCAGTGATTTATTTAGCATTCAAGGCATACTTCACCAACATGGCTACCACAGCATTCTGCAGCAATACGCCATCCCATCTGGTTTGCGCTTAGTGGGACTATCATTTGTTTTTCAACAGGACAATGACCCAACACACCTCCAGGCTATGTAAGGGATATTTGACGAAGAAGGAGAGTGATGGGTTGCTGCATCAGATGACCTGGCCTCCACAATCATCAGACCTCAACCCAATTGAGATGGTTTGGGATGAGTTGGACCGCAGAGTGAAGGAAAAGCAGCCAACAAGTGCTCAGCATATGTGGGAATTCTGTTGGAAAAACATTCCAGGTGATGCTGTTTGAGAGAATGCCAAGAGTTTGCAAAGCTTCTCAAGGCAGCAGGTGGCTACTTTGAAGAATTTCAAATATAAATTACATTGTGATTTGTTTAACACTATTTTGGTTACTACATGATTCCATATGTGTTATTTCATAGTTTTGATGTCTTCACTATTATTCTACAATGTAGAAAATAGTAAACATATAGAAAACCCTTGAATGAGTTGGTGTGTCCAAACTTTTGACTGGTACTGTATGTGGTGTACATGTGACAGCTAATCTGGCAGACACAAATTAACCTTAAGAACAAGACATTGGATGGGCTGTCTTGAGACTTCACTTTAAAACTACTAATTGTCACTATTGTCATAATTGTGTGAGAGGATTAGTGAATTTCAAATGTGGGTTGATCTCGCTAAGTATTTTAACTTTTCAATATATTTTAAACTTAGTCAAAGGTGTACCATTTTCATACCATTACAACACCGCAACAAATGAAGTATAGGTGTTAAACGTTAACCCCGCTTTATGATGTGTTGACTCCACAGTAACAAACAAAAAAGCAGAAGTATTTGCATAGTTTGCATATTTGTTTCTTTTTCAATGGCAACTGTGTTGGGAGCACTCTGGACCTATTTGATCAATTTCCAAAACAGCTGAATGCTCTAATTTTAGCAGCTGGTTTGAAATCTGGCATCACCTTAACAGCACATGTTAAATAACACTCATAATGTATGCTCCCCCTGTGCTGGCCCTCAGAGATGAAGTATTGTGGGGAGGACTGTCTTCCAGAAACTGAAGCAGCTACACCAACACTGTAAAAAGAATCACATTGGCAGGCTGTGTATTTGCGGGATTCAGTCCTGCAAAACAAAACGGGGAAAAAATGAGAACGTTTTACAGTACAGTGTGCTACATCATGTTTTGTTGAATCCATCTGACTCTGTCTATATCTCTATTGGTTTCTCTCCCTATATCTCTGTCTACCTCTCCCTCTCTTTCTTTCTCTAGCTTTATCTCTCTCTCTCTCTCTCTCTCTCTCTCCCTCACCCTCTCTGCTTCGATTGATATGTGAGATATGGCAACGTGACAACCGTGTCTCCTCTGGCTTAAACCTGCTCTCCCACCTTCCTCTTTAAGCTCTGAGAACTACTATAGCATTCAAGCTAAAAAAAAAGCCAAGCTTCCTACTTACCATGTCCTTGTTCTTTTCCAGGAATTCCCGAGAAGCAAACATGTATTTGTCCAACAGGAAGGATGACACAAAGGCGTACTGTAATTAAGTTCAAAAGATCTCTAATCTTCCCAGTTTTCACTTGTAAAACTAAAGCAATCAGTTGAGGAATCTAGAAGCAACCTCTTTTGTGGTTCTCTTGTGCTATTGAAATAGTCTGGATTGCCCTGGCTTGTGACCACTTGCTGAAGGGGTTGGGAGTGATTTAGAGGGGACAGCTGGATAACAGAGATTTTATTTATCTATTCTGAGCCCTTTCTTTTTTGCATGCAGATATCAGCTTGCAGTTGCTGTTTTCGCGTCTTTCTGGCATATTTGGGCAGATTGTGTGAAACTTGTGTGACTAAAGGGAGCAACAGCTGAGGGAAGATGTGTGTGTGTGAAGAAAGGAACAAAATGGAAAACTCCAGAAATCTTAACCAGAGGGCAAGTTGGACCTCTGGAGTTTCTGACTTCCTCCTTAAAATGTCAATGAGAAAAAGAGAAAATAGAGTGGAATATCTTAGAAGCAAGGGCAGTGCTTGAAGTGGAATGAATAAGGTGCCGGTAAGCCTCACTGAGCAAGGGCCAGGGACTGGTTGTTTTGTGTAGTTGCTTTCACCTCAGATTTGACAAAAACAAACATCCATCATAAACCTGTGATAGATAAACATGAAAGCCATGTTGGATATGATACTTTTGTTGTGTTATATAGCGTATAGAGCTTTGTTTTCTTTAATAATGTTAAAAAAAGGCTTTATTGGCAGTTGCGTAACACAAAATAATTGTTTCTGCTTCAGCCCAGGTTGTTTGGGATAGTTCCCCTGTGCTTTGCATCTACTTCTCAGGCATGTGAATATTTGGCTGTGTTGTGCTGCCTGCTATGTGTGCGAGGGGAGATACAGCGGCATTATTACCCAGGAGAGGTCATAGGTCAAGCATTAAGCATACTGCCTGCTTAGAGCTTGGCATCAGAGATTTCACTCTATTGGCCCAGGAAATACTCCTGTGTCTTGTCTAAATAATCAAGGAGTCCTTTGGTGGAGAACTTTCCAAAACTGATAAATTAACACAAGAAACTAAGATTAAAGGGGAGTATGGTTGTAAGGAGCCCAGAGTGTCAAATTGAAGATTTTTCCCTCTTAATCACAGTGACTGCTCATTGTATTTTCTACCTAACTATTCACTTGACTGGTTTTTGCTTTGGGACAGAAATGCCCTGTTGTTGGTCACATACTGTTACCTTTAGTCTCATTTATGAAGCGTTTCATAACCATGTTTTTTGACCTTCTACATAGGAACAGTTTGTATTAACCTCATTCCTCCGAAAAATTGGGAAAACAATGGAACAGGCAGGAGCAGGAAGTCAGATCACACAGTATCAAAACGAGATTAGAAACTGAAGAAAAGGCTAAAAACAACACTGAAGGCAAGAAAACAAAAGTACTGGCACTGAAAATGAGAAACGCCGTTTCACTGAATGTAAGGACCCGCAAGTTATCAATGGTATGTATCAACAACAAAAAATCCTACTTTGTCTTGATTAAATGCACTAGACTGGACATGATCCAATAGCCTTAACCTTTTTGTTGTATATTACACAACTCTTGCTTTGTACTGCAAACCTACTCCACTGACATTTTCCATTAAATTTTGCCAAAAGTACACAGTAATGGCATGTACATATAATCAATTGCAGCCCCTTTTGACCTGCTGTGGCTTCTGAACAAATATGCCACACTCAGAGCCCCCCACCTCGCCTACTATTGGAATCTATGGAGAGGGACAAGGTTAGAGAGTGAATATTATCACACATACTCAAAATAACCCAGAATGCAGCCAGTGCCATATTAGGTAATGAATCTGCAATGGAAAAGCAAGTGAACGATACATTTATTGACAGGCCAGTGTTACAGTGGCTCTGAAGGACACCATAACCTACTGACTGACTGACGACACATACTGTGTCATGTAACTTTTAAACATATATCCTGCTGAGTTAGACGATATATGTTGTTTGGAAGGAGGGATTTAAAACACTTTTACTCAGAGTTTGATTGTATTAGTTAAGGTCAAATTACATGAGCTTGACTACTTATAAGAGAAACATAGAAAGGCTTCTTCGGTCATTGCCTGCGGCTTATCTAAACGCATCACCTGCTTCCGTAACTGAATAACATACCATGATATTGATAGCGAAGCACAGTGGAGTATTTAACACGAGTCTTTTCCCCCAATCCTTTGCCTCTCTATGTTATGTGTTAAAATCGTTTGGTGTGTAAAGTTGCATCCAACTATGGACACATTTTCAGTACATTTTCAGTCATTTAATAGATATGAACCATTATTCAGACATAGGCTACTTCTCTTAAGCCAAATCATTTGTTTTAATGAAGTTGTATTATTCCAAGTTGAACGAGTTACAAGCAAGTTAAAAGTTATATGAACGTCAGAAGCAAACAAACGACCGGTGGGAGTCAGTTGACCATTATCACTCCTTCACTTCAACAACAGAAAAAAGCGGTCTGTTCTGTAACACATCTCACTTGTGTTTCATTCTATTTTGGGCCCAATTCTCCTTCTTTGAACAGAGGGCAAAAGGCAGTGCGGGGGTTCAGCAGGGAGTGTGTGTGTGGGCTCAGGAGCGCTCCGGTTTAGGAAAAGTGACACTTTGCCTGGAAATACTCTCCAGAGCAGTTAGATAAGGAATTTAGTGGCTTTATCACAAATGCCACTGTTTAATTTAAAAGGGTGAGGCACTTAGGATCTGGCACCGGCCTTTCGGTCTAGTGATAAATTTGCAAGAAAGTGGAAATGATTGGAGCCCAGGGAGAAGCAGATTAGCAGGATACAAATATAGAAGTGACATTGTAGTGGGTATTAGTCAGGTGCTCCTCGGAACAAGTGGCTGCTTTCTGATAGGCCTGAGAGTGGGGCCTGCCCGTGGCTCTCGGCAGCTGGATTGATTGCGGGGCTAGATTGATTGGAGCAGTGAGGCATGGGCCGTTTGTGTTTCCCATAACTACACCCCACCACCAGCCCCTCTGCCTCTCTCTTTTTTTCTCTCGCTCTCTCCATAAGGCACATCTCTGCCTCTCTTTCTCTCCTCACCTCTTTCTCTCTCACTCCATTGACCCTCCCCCTCCCTCTCTTGTTCTCTTCCTCCCTCTCTTTTCATTCACTCCTTCCCTCTCTCTCTCCCTCCCTCCCTTTCTTTTCATATACTCGCTCTCTCTCTTTTTTTTTCAACAATTGGTGTGGTGTTCGTTTTGTCACTTTGGTGTAGTTTCCAGAAGTCCTGAACTGCAGTCCCTTGCCACTCTTTCTGTCAATGCTAGACCTGCTGTCTCTTTAGCCTCTATTGACTCCTTTTAACCTCATCCTATCTTCCACACATTTAAGCAGCTGCTTACCTTCCCTCACTCAGTTGCTCCACTCCTTCATGGAAAATGATCAAGCTCCTATTATTTAGTAGCAAGGTAGATTTGACTACATATAGGCTATGTACACACATAATTATTAAGATGTTTGGCTTAAGATGTCTCTCAAGAACATATGCCAACAAATTGGATTACAAGTCCGACGCTAAGAACAGTTCATGTCATTAAAAACAAATCATTTTCTCAGTTACCCTTCAGGAAATTAAAGACAAAGAATAATCATATATTTTTAAATGTTTTGTCTTATTTTTCTTTGAATTTCCCAACACTGGTCTCTAGTTAGAGTGAGAGAGAGAGAGAGATTCATCCACTGGCCTGAACTCCGTTGTTTCAGAGGGGGCCTCACAGAGGAGAATCAGTGACCCTACATGGGCGCCTTTCCTGCATAGACCAGCATGTCTAAAGGGAAACTGATAGGCTAGTGAAATATCTCCCACTTACAGAAAAGGGGGAGAGAGACTGGGAAGGGCAGACAGGACAGAACAGATATGGATTGGGTCACAAGGCTGCACAAGGTCTACCTAAGGAAATTAATATTCAAAGTACATTTGGTGTCACTTGAGTGGAAGGGCACGACCTAAACAGCTACCCCAAACCATTCCCAGTGTTGGTCAGGCATACATACTGTAAGCACTACATGGATATTTGTAAATGTGTACATATATCGACATATGTTGTGGTCAGTGACTGCTATTTATAAACATTTGGATATCATAGTACAGTACAATCTGGAAAGAGGGTTATACCTAACCTAGAAACCTGAAGGGTTCTTCCTAGAACCCTCTGTAAAATAAAAGGTTCTACATAGAACCCTATGTAAAAGGTTCTACCCAGAACCTTTTCTACAAGGTTCTTTCTATATAGAACTATTCGTGGAGTGTTCATCATGAGAGCATTCTGAATAGCCCAAAAAAGGACTTCTCGGTTCTTTACAAATGATTATTATTAACCAAGTTGTGGAATGGGGATGTATAAGGTGTTATGCACAGCAGTTATTATGTAAAGTATGTTAGGTATTAGGAACAGTTAAAGGAATAGTTCACTCAAAATCTATATTTTTGTATTTTGTTCATTAGTCCACTGTTAATACAATCCCCCAAAAGTGTTCATGTCAGCAGTCAAGTTTTCAAGAGCACTTTTAGCACAGGGCAAAAACTGATGCGTTTTGCACAAAAATCTCACAAATAATCAATGAACTGTTCGTGTCTGTTCGTGTTGCACATCCAAAAGAAGTTTAAGAATCCGTTTCTCCCATGTCAATAGAGTTATTTCACCTGGACGTCCCTTCTCTCTGTATCAAATGGTGGACATGCGGTGGGAGTCGAGATGCACTAAACATGCCCAGGGGGCTGCAGGGAAGCCGCTGTCTCGTTTTCTGGGGCAAACAAACACATACAGGGAGCAGACATGGCTGTCACTTCTCACATAGCTCCCTCTATCACCCCAGGGCAGGGGGGCAGGGGCAACCTCTGTAGTGTAATGATGCCACCTCCATACACACACACACACTCACATGTTTGCACACGCACACGCGCACACACACAATCTTCATGCTGTACTTATCAGACACGTGCTTGCCGACCGTAGAAGTGCACTAAATCAAGATACTAAATCATATATACAAAATCTGATTTGTATATACTTTCTTTTCAAACTGGCCATGTGACCATCCCAGGATAAAAAGCAGATTTAAGACCATGGCCTCTTGCTCCATTTTTTACTTAACAGATTGATCAGTGATTGACTGTGCTGGCGCCTAGCAGTAGTTTAACTTTACATGGCGAGGATGAGGTTTAGCAGTTTTCAATAGTATTTCAAGATAGCCTTACTGCTGCTGTTTTTGGCAGACTAACAGCTGCCAGCAGCATTAGTGTAGCAGCAGACACTTCTGAATGTTCCCCAGACCAGGCCTCATGTGTCACATGGACCCATTCCAGCCTCCCCGAATGCCAGTTCACATTCAACAAGACTGGTTGAAAACAGTACATCTGCATCTCTGAGTCCATCACAAATGGCACCCTATTCCCTTTATAGTGCACTACTTTTGACCAGGACCCATAGGGCCATAAGCGTTTGTCTCTTTTAGACTTGGAGGCGTTCAAGACTATCCAGTGAATGCAACCTTTTGCACATTTTTAAAGCCCCTGTTTCTCTTTATTTCGTCCCCTCACTCTGCCGTATTATATTGACAGGTCACAGATAAGAAGTGTATTTCAATTACCGTAGAGCTTTTTTAAATTCTAGAACACTGTAGACCAAAGGGAACGAGGTATTTAACCCCACTCGCTCCTGCTTTGACAACATTGCTTTGAATTCATTCGGATGTAAAATTAATTCTTGCAAATGTTCTCATTGGGACTTTCTGTTCATATTTGCATTGCTCGACATTCAAAATTGGAGAAAGATACAAATGATTGGGCTTGGCTCAGTAAATTCATTGTACTGAGAAAAACTGCAAAATGGACGGGGTTCAGTGGTTTTTAGGCCTTTTGAGGGTTTGTGTGTCAGGATTTATGTATTTAATTACACACTCATTCTCCTAATGTAAAAGGAAAAAGGGATAAAACACACACCCAAGCCTGTAAGCCCAGCTGCCCTTGCACTGAAAGTTGGCCACAGTCACAGTTTAGCTCCCCTTGAACTGGGCTAATACTTGTCTATTCTGATTAGGATTAGTATGTGTAGTAGGGACTCAGGGACCCAGGACTGGTAATCTAATAAATCAAGATAAAAAAACTCGGAGATTGGTTTACTGAGGGCTTGGATTTACTATTGGCCATCTCAGAGAGACAGGGATTAACACAGCATTTGGTGCTGCTACACAGGTCCAGGCCTGGACACAGGGAGAGAGACGGACAGACACAGGAGGGAGGGACAGAGAGGAAGGACAGAGAGGAGGGAGAGAGGGAAGACGGGAGGGGGAGAAGGCCTGGCAAGGGCTTTATATTGCCGAATAGACGGGAAGTTTAACTCAGAGTGACAAGGTCAGGTTAGCCCTTGTACAAAAGGCTTTGTTCCATAGGCAGATTAAATGGCTCTTCGACAGTTTTTACACTTTTGGATCTTGTTGAACATGTTGGGAGTTAATCCTGTAGGTGATGGAAGCCCAGTTGTCAGGGCGATGAGTGGAACCAGAGAGGTATAAAGGAGAAAGGTCCACATAGGGCGATATGAACAAGTACTTTACCCTTATTCTCAAATAACAATTGCAATCTGCATGAAAATTACGTTTTGGTTTTATACCACGTTGTGGTCTACATACTGGCTTGTCATGTCTTCCTTTTTGTAGATGGGGAACCGTGGGCCTACCTGCAATTGCATCCCACTCATACTCCATGCACCTTAATGGCTGTTGAACAATCAAGACTTCACTGTAACTGACTGGATATTGTCTTGGTTGGCTAGTGGATTATCATTGATATGTATGAGATTAAAGGGATAGTTCACTTCGTTTTAGCTTTTGAAAGCACTGATAATTGATACAATCTGTTTCCACTAGGATCACAACATTCCAGACATTGAAAAAATACACAACTAATGAACTAAAAACGGTTTGGATGAAACAACAACACCCCACAGTGTAAATAAGATGACTAGCTAAGCTAATAACTAGTCTAATTAACTAAGTGATGTATCACGTTAAAGCTGGTCTGTAAATTGTTCAAAAACGGGTAGCAACAGTTGTTAGCTGTGAAAAAGTGGAGGAATCGTATAAATGTAAGAACTAATATTAATAGTTCTGCCTTCATGCCAGGCTGAGAAATATGATCTATTTGTTTAAGTGGAGGCAATTTCTGTGAAGCTCGTCCTCTGGCAAGTGATTTTCTGTGAAACCCTGAACTAAAATAGTTTCCTTACCTGATATTTGAGCAACCTCTGTTAATAACTCGCTAATAACTCGCTAAGGTTAACGTTTCACATTCATCAAATGCGGAAGAAAGGCTTATCTGTTTGCCTGACTTGTTAGCGAATATCAAACACAGTGAAGTCTCTTAAGATTCCACCAATAGAGGTAGAGAAACTTCAGTAAGACATCCCAGCTTGTCCAAAATAAGCCTTTTTTCTCTTTCTGAGGGAACTGTTAGCAATATCACTGGGCAATTAACAAGGAAACGAGAGAGAAATGGAGAAGCCAATTACTTCTACGAGTTAGCTAAAGGCCATTTTAAACTGTGTGCCCATGACATAATAATGTTTATGGTAAATATTATAGTCGGAGACGGCGAGTGCTTGGCGTGAGAGGGAGGGAAAAAAAGGCATCAATCTCGGATCGAGAATAATTTATTAAGATCTGAGATGCGGCAATTACGTGGAAAGGACCAAAAAGAAAAAAAAAAGAGCCAACTATCCAGGAACCGCATACATGATTGCAATCTTGATTAAATCCCCCTGGATCTAATGAGTTGATTTTCTGCTGTTAATATTGCATTGGCTTATGATGGATTCGTTAAGATAATGGAACGAAGCTAAAATATAAATGACTCCCTGTCAAGGAGCAGATTTTCGTCATTTTCCGTCTGACACCTCCGCCGTGGGGATTTGGCGGGGCCTTTTTGTGTTTAGAACCATCAGGATCTAGAATACTAATTTTTCATGTGCAGACGACTCTAACAAAGCTTCCTGCTTCACCCTCTGTTCTCTCTAAATACCTCCTCTCAAGGTAGGAAGAAAGGGAAAACAGGATCCAACTTGCCTCTTACCAGCGCTATATCCTCTGTGTTCACCAATGATACTGTATCTCACACAAAATCAGAACCATACACCAAAATATTTAATATTATCCTTTTTTGCATCTGTTTTCCAACTACAGTGCCTTCAGAAAGTATTCATACCCCTTGAATTATTCCACATTTGGTTTGTTACAGCCTGAATTCAAAATGGATTCAATTGATTTTACAGACATACCCAAGACGACTGACTCAAAGCTGTAATCGCCGCCAAAGGTGTGTATACAAAGAATTTACTCAGGGGTGTGAATACTTATGTCAATGAGATATTTCTGTATAACATTTTCTATCAATTAGCTAAAATGTCAAAAAACACGTTTTCACTTTGTCATTATGGGGTATTGTGTGTAGATAAGTGGGGGGGGGGGGGGGGGGGGGGGTCAAGGGGTGTGAATACTTTCTGAAGTCACTGTATTATATGACACACAGAATACAAAGATCCATTCTTTAGAAAAATGCAATGAATCTGGCAAAACATGTAAGAAATGAAGTTTTTGTATTGACCTGTGTTTTTGAGATTAATTAATAATGTGGCCTCTCCTTTGGTGCTTGCCAGACCAGCTGAGCCAGTCGCGCTCTCAGTTTAAATGGTCTGTCACTTAGGTCAACGAGAGGAGTGAAATGTTCAGTGCATAGCATATTGATCCCATATTACACATGAGTAACAACAGAACATGGATAATTTTGCGCTCAAGAGTGGAGGAAAGCTTATGCAAAAAGCATTAATAATCACCGAGGGGGGATACTAGACTGTGAATAAGTAGATATTACATACCATCATTTGTCGTGGCTGGGTGAGAATCATACACCAAAAAGAAGTCAGTGTTACACTTGACTTGGTTGTGATATGTAGCATTCATTAAACCTTTATATGCATGACATACATAGTCATAATGCCCTGCATATGTTTATATGCTATGCCCTACATATGTTTATGCAGCATTGACATAAAACATTATAACACCCACTCCATAAGAACTGTTATAAAGCACACTTCATAAGAAAAATATATGTTATAACAGAGACATGGACATATAGGTTTTCAGCAGAGACAAAGTAGTGTTATGGAGTGTGTGTTATGTTTCATGTCAATGCATTGGTACAGAGTATATAAACATATGTAGGGAATTATGACTCTTTATGTCATGCATATAAAGACTTTTTGAACGCTACATATCACCACTCTAAGTAAAGTGTTACCAGAGTCAATGTTGTTAGGTTTACCTTGCTAGCAAGATCTACATTTCTGGGGACGTTTTTATATCAGACAATATACCACTGATATGACACAAAACTACTTGTTTACTGTTCTAATTACGTTGGTAACCAGGTTATAATAGCAATAATGCACCTCAAGGGTTTGTGGTATATGGTCAATATACCACGTCTAAGAGCTGTTCTTAGACACAACGCAATGCGGAGTGCCTGGATACAGCCCATAGCCATGGTATATTGACCATATACCACAAACGCTTGAGGTGCTTTATTGCTATTATAACCTGGTTACCAACCTAATTAGAACAGTAAACAAGTAGTTTTGCGTCATACCAGTGGTATATTGTCTGATATAAAAACGTCTTTCAGCCAATCAGCATCCAGGAGCCAAACTACCCGGTTTATAATAGCAAATGTATCTTTCAGTGTGGATTCATGTTCTATAACATTGTACAACAAGTATGTTGGATGAGTATCACAAAGGCCATATGGACTAAAAGCATGATCATTCCAAAAAGAAAATACTGTGCGGTTATAAATGTTGTTCAATTCAACCTACCAACCACATCACTGGCTTTTTTAAAATCATCATCTTAATCACTATTGTTGTCAAGTTTCATGCTTGGCCTGACCCTTCTTTTGTGGCTATTATAATATTGTTCTCCTTTTTCCGTGCAATATTACCAGGGAAACCGTCTGATTGGGCCTTTCTTCTGCGTGTCACTTTTTTTGTCCTTTAACATGGTTTTCCTAAAAAGTTTTTTTTTAATCAATCAATTTGGAGGCAGAAAATAGGCTTTGTCACGGCCAGGCCCAGGGTCGTGTGATGCTTGCTTTGGCCAGTGACAGGTCCTCAAAAGGGATAAAAATGAATATTTTGGGGGGGAAACTGGGGTTTCCATGGCGCCGGCACTTGTTGCACATTGCTCACCATTCCACAGTCCTGCATGGTTTCAAAGGGAGGGACAACAAAAATTAGTCGAGGAGCGGACGGCTGGGTATGGCTCAACTGTAGATGTGGCTGCCCCTGAGCCCCCGCTCGCTCCTCTCCTAGGAGAATAGGAGGGAGAAGTGACAGCCCAAAAAAGGGGGCCTACTAGGTGTTGTCGAATATGCATGAGCAGTGTCAATAAGTAAATGTTCAATTTCTCATTGTGCCACGGCCATTCAAAAAGTCACTTGGGAAGGACCACGTAGCATTACACAGAGCAGGAGAAACTGAGGAGAGGGTCATTTGTTGAGAAGGTTATTCTTGTAGTATGCAGCTTCTGGTTTGTGTAATTAGCGATTGCTTGTGTTTGGGCTGGGGTCATGTAAACTGTACGTTTCTAAGTTTATGTGTGAGAAATGGAACCAGGAAACAAAGACAATAGTTTGGCAATCATTACAACAAAGAGGATTGTTATCTTAAGTGGTTCAGCTCAGTGGAATGACTGTGTGTTCCTGATTTTTATGTTCGATTTGTAAACCCACACACACTCAGGTACAATATATAAGCTTGACTTGTTCACAGACTTAATGTTTTAAAATAAATATATTTTCAATATTTTATGGAGATTTGGTTTGCATTAGGTGTGTTCATGACATTAACATAACATGCACTCTGGGTGTGTGTGCACTGGTATACTTCACTCTCGAATTCATTGGAGCTATTTTTGTACAAAGTAATCTTATAGCAAGAATGTTGTTGACCGTGATTACCGCTCGCTCCTCCTTCGGTTCCTCTTACAATTATGTATTCTTCTGTGTTTGGGAAATGGCTTCATGAGGTCAAGGTTTTTGCGTGTCAGGACTCCTTTAAACAATTTGCTATAATTTCCATAACATCACCACCACCCACAATAACAAACAAGGTTATACGCTTTGTAATCGAAATAGCATTCGTTCCCATGTCATGGTGAAAGACCAGACCTGTACACATTTAGATAAATGTAGTAAGATAGTAAAATGCTGTTAAAGTTCTTTTACTCACTAATCAATATATTCTCCTTTGCTCAACCAATTCAATAAGCGAAAGGTTGCATCTGCATGTTATTTTATACTGTCAGCTGTTATGATGCTGAGTGTCCTTTCAAAAGAAAGGCCTAGCTATCATTTGAAAACCTATTTTTTTTGTCTCGGAGATTCTCCACAGTATGCTGTCAGTCTGTCGGAAAGGTTTAGAGAGAGCCAGGATATGCTCCTTGATGGGATTTTATCATGCTAGGCATGCCCTGTTTCCTGATGAATATATTAAAATTATTACTGTGCAAACAGAGTTTCTAATTACTGACCTGCTTGCCATTGTACTGCGCCTTCTTTATGGTCCCCCCCTCTTCCATGCCTTGTTTATTTATCTGCACCAGTGAATACAGAATAGTCTGTGCAATGTAATTTCCATCCACATGAAAATGCTTTTGAAAATGCCAATCTCGCCTATTATACAGTGTAATTACTCGTCTGCTTTTCACATCTTCAGCCAGTAGGGAGATTGTTGGAGAGGGAGAAACAACATCTTGGTGGGGCTTCACTTCTGCTGCTTTCATAGAAGAATGTACTGTTGTTTTTTTTGAGGCCAAGGACAATGTTTGTCAAATGTAATTAACGTGCTATTGATAGTGTAATTTAGTGTAGTGCCTACTGGTTACAATACTGTCTGTGGAGCACAGTGTTGTATGAGGAATACCTTCAAGTCATAAAAATATATCATTTTTGTTAACTCAGCGACAGTAGATACAGTATATATACAAACGTATGTGGACAACCCTTCAAATGAGTGGATTTGGTTATTTCAGCCACACCTGTTGCTGACGGATCATCATCTGTCCTCGGTTGCAACACTCACTACCAAGTTTCAAACTGCCTCTGGAAGCAACGTCAGCACAATAACTGTTAGTCTGGAGCTTTATAAAATAGGTTTCCATGGCCGAGCAGCCGCACACAAGCCTAAGATCACCATGGGCAATGCCAAGCGTCGGCTGGAGTGGTGTAAAGCTCACCGCCATTGGACACTGGAAATGCGTTCTCTGGAGTGATGAATCACGTTTCACAATCTGGCAGTCCGACGGCCGAATCTGGGTTTGGCGGATGCCAGGAGAACGCTACCAGCCCCAATGCATAGTGCCAACTGTAAAGTTAGGTGGAGGAATAATAATGGTCTGGGGCTGTTTGTCATGGTTCGGGCTAGGTCCCTTAGTTCCAGTGAAGGGAAATCTTAGCGCTAAAGCATACAATGACATTCTAGACGATTCTGTGCTTCCAACTTTGTGGCAACAGTTTGGGGAAGGTCCTTTCCTGTTTCAACATGACAATGCCCCCGTGCACAAAGCGAGGTCCATACAGAAATGGTTTGTCGAGATCAATGTGGAAGAACTTGACTGGCCTGCACAGTGCCCTGACCTCAACCCCATCAAACACCTTTGGGATGAATTGGAATGCCGACTGCGAGCCAGGTCTAATCGCCCAACATCAGTGCCCGACCTCACAAATGCTCTTGTGGCTGAATGGAAGCAAGTCCCCGCAGAAATCTTCCAATGCCTACTGGAAAGCCTTCCCAGAAGAGTGGAGGCTGTTATAGCAGCAAAGGGGGGACCAACTCCATATTATTGCCCATGATTTTGAAATGAGGGTTCAACAAGTAGGTGTCCACATCCTTTTTGTCATGTAGTGTATAGTGTATGACTAATATGTGGTGTTGGGACAACCTTGTCACATTCCTGTGTTTTAGACGTCTTCTGTACCTTGCGTTTGGTGTGGTTCAGCAGGTTTTTCTACTTACAACGCCAAAAACGTATGTTTCAAGTTCTGTTTCATTGTTACTGCCATTCTGACATCTCACGCTAGTTTTCACTCTGTTAGCCTGTATCTTATACTGTAGGGCTATGTGTGGTATAAAGGTGTCACCTATTTACCGGGCGCATTCTGTCCGTGACCCCGCCGTGGAAAAGGGCAACCCTGTTGTTTACTCGTCTGTCTGAGATGTTGCACAGGGGTTTGATCAGGGGAGTTGATAGGAGCTGCAATTTAAAAAGAGGACACTGCAGCCCTGAACAAAAACAATTAAAGGAAAATGAAAGACGTCCCCCAAGGGTTGAAAATAGAAAATTAGCAACATGCATGCTGGAATCCACAGCCCCCCCTTGCCCACCCCTCCCTTTCCAAACTTACTGGGCCTGCATTGTTATGTATGATCAGATCTGCCAGTTCCTCCTCTAAGCTCCTTGTCACATTTTGACTTAATGAAGTGCAACTTAGAAGGGAATTGGGTTCATCATGCTAGTCGCACGATGCTCCCTTGTTGTAGCAAACAGGAGCGGCATGGGACTGAAGCGCTACAGTGCGAGTCGTTATCATTCTGGTCAGTCTGTTTAACACAAAATTAAACAAAGAACTAATTAGTGCCTTATGAATTAATAACTGCACTGTTGCCGAGTAGAAGTTAGGTTGCTGAGGGGAGATAGAAAATAAGTAGGAAGATCAGGTTAGAATTATTATTGCGTTTTGGCCTCACTTGTGCTCTCAAGGTTAGGAAACTTTGTTGAGAAGTTGCAGTGACTCAACTGGTTCTGCCTAAGTAAGTTTCTGTCTTTGTCAATGGCTGGGTACTATACAGTTCAGTGGGCTTTGAATGTCATTCATGAAGTATAGCCAACTGTATGCTTAAATACACATATTCATGTTTTTTTATATTTTTTGTTTTAGGCGTTATATGGCTGGGTCATAATCCTTGTTTTACGTTTATAGCAGGATTTTCCAGAAACCTCTGGATTTTCTAGAAATTCGCACCCTTCAAACCCCTGCTCAAAGTGTCTCTTCTGTATAACGTTATGACCTTACCATGTCTCACATCTACAATGTTGCACCATGTCATTTGAAATGTTTTGCACCTGTATCATATGACTGTTGCCATAAGGGAAAGAGATCACGTTTGACCTAATTTCACATTCTCCATGAATGTGTTGAGCAGGCCTTGGCTAACTAGACCTTCAATGTTATTGGCAAATAAATTCACACCCTTCAATCTGATTGTGGGATTACAGATTCTAAGTAAATTATCATTGGCAAGCTGTGCTGAAATATTCACAAAACTGGTTAACCGGATATCGCACCTGCTCCCCACTGTTGATTTGAAGATGGGACTCTGTCATTCCTCCATCCCCCTCCCTCTTTTTATCTCTACATTCTGACTCAGTGTAAATGGCCATTCAGCTGAAGTACACCTTCCTTGGTAACACTTTAAATGAAGGGTACCAACATAAGGACTTCATAACACATTCATAATGCATACATACTTCGTTCAAAAGAAAAGCGATGATTAAAATATTCAGTTGTCCACAGTCATTTTAACATGCTTATGTACTGCTTAAGAATGCTGTATGCATGGGTTATGACTGAGCTATGAAGTCCTTATGTAGGTACCCTTCAATTAGTCTTAAACATTTTTTTAATTTGCCCATCAGAGATGTGCAGAGAATGGACCTTCAAATATATGTATTTCTTTATATGCACAGTACTAGTCAAAAGTTTGGAAACACCTACTCATCCAAGGGTTTTTCTTTATTGTTACTATTGTTATATTGTAGAATAATAGTGAAGACATCAAAACTATGAAATAACACATATGGAATCATGTAGCAACCAAAAAAAAAAAAAAGTGTTAAACAAATCAACATTTATTTTATATTTGAGATTCTTCGAAGTAGCCATCCTTTGCCTTGATGACAGCTTTGCACAATCTTGGCATTCTCTCAACCAGCTTCATTAGGTAGTCACCTGGAATGCATTTCAATTAGCAGGTGTTCCTTGTTAAAAGTTCATTTGTGGAATTTCTTTCCTTCTTAATGTGTTTGAGCCAATCAGTTATGTTGTGACATGGTGGTATACAGAAGATAGCCCTATTTGGTAAAAGCCCAAGTCCATATTATGGCAAGAACAGCTCAAATAAGCAAAGAGGTCAGGTCAGACAATCCGGAAAATATCAAGAACTTTCTTCAAGTGCAGTCGCAAAAGCGCTATGATGAAACTCACTCTCATGAGGACTTTAGACTGGTGGAAATCTGTCCAAATGTGAGATTTTTGGTTTCGACCGCTGTGTCTTTGTGAGACGCAGAGTAGGTGAAAGGATGATCTCCGCATGTGTGGTTCCCACCGTGAAGCATGGAGGAGGAGGTGTGATGGTGTGGGGGTGCTTTGCTGGTGACACTGTCAGTGATTTATTTAGAATTCAAGGCACACTTAACCAGCATGGTTACCTCAGCATTCTGCAGCAATACATCCTCCCATCTGGTTTGCGCTTAGTGGGACTGTTTTTCAACAGGACAATGACCCAACACAACTCCAGGCTGTGTAAGGGCTATTTGACCAAGATGGAGAGTGATGGAGTGTTGCATTAGATGACCTGGCCTCCACAATCACCCGACCTCAACCCAATTGAGATGGTTTGGGATGAGTTGGACTGTGGAGTGAAGGAGAAGCAGCCAACAAGTGCTCAGCATATGTGGGAACTCCTTCAAGACTGTTGGAAAAGTATTCCAGGTGATGCTGGTTGAGAGAGTGTGCAAAGCTGTCATCAGGGCAAAGGGTGGCTACTTTGAAGGATCTCAAATATAAAATATATTTAGATTTGTTTAACACATTTTTGTTTACTACATGATTCCATATGTGTCATTTCATAAATTTGATGTTTTCACTATTATTCTACAATGTAGAAAATAGTAAAAAATAAAGAGAAACCCTTGAATGAGTAGGTGTGACCAAACTTTTGACTGATACTGTATATGTAGATACTGTAATAGATGATTGTTGGGCTTTAATGTTACCCCATCACACACACACCTCTCTCCCCTCTTTCTTAGATGAAGTAAGTCTATATGGAGTGACTTGGTCCCATGCTGGAAGAGAAAACGAGGTAGGACAAATATACCGCATGACTGATTACTGCCACCACATTCTCCCCTGTTCATATCTACAACAATATCAAGCATCTTCATTAATCACCATGGATCAATGTGTCTGGGGTTGTAAAAATTGACAAATTACTTATTAGAATCCCACCGTTTTATTTTCCAGCTGATTAACTCACAGTGATGTCGTACACTGTACATATGCCCTGATGTATCGGTTTTTCGAGGAGGCATTCACAGCATGAAATGGCTGGGGCTATGATCATATATGCAGTCAGTGTTCTTCTGCTCTTGGTACCATGTAATATGGTGCAGACAGAGCTATTACCTGTGAGTGTACCTTTATATGACCCTTTCCAGGTAGTGCTAGAGCTGGAAACATAGTGGTATAAGGACACTCCACCCATAAATGTTTGACTTAAAAGAAATACATAAGGCTCCATACAGTAAAAGATACATTAGTGATCATCTCTTAGTGATAGGGCTTTATCAAGTCAAGAGAACGACACATACTTGAAGCCCTGTCATAAGAGGATACATAACATCTGCATAGTAATGACATAACAGATGCCATACGCGGTTGTGTCCTCTTATGAAAACGGACTTATGTTATGACACATGTTATGTTATGGCATTTCTATGACACAAGCCATTGTTTAGGTTCATTAATTGTCATTGCTATAAGTTGACATAAGATGCAAAGACTCTTTAGGATAGAAGGTCATTACTAAGAGATTGTTATGTGAGCTTCATTATGAATGTTCATGAAACAACATTTACATAACAAACATTCAACGTATGCAGTATGTCACTTGTCACTTGCAAGGTTGGTTGTCATAATGACAATAGTTATCGTTTGCCTGGTTTTGGGCGTTTTAGGGGTAAATTGTAACTAAGCATGCTAAAATATTACATGCAGGTTACCTACTTAAGGACTTCATAAGACATTCATATCCCATACCTACAGCATTCATAGCAGTACATAAGCATTTCGTACAACTTATCACAGCAACTGCAAGTTGATGTTGTCGTTAGTTTTTGCGGTTGTTGAATATACTGCTTATGAATGTGATATGTGCAGGTTATGAATGTTTTATGTAGCCCTTATGTCAAGTGTTACCCCATAATCTCCCAGACATAATTTTCTAATGGTTCCATTGAATGTCATTCACTAATTACTAGTAATTACTCCAACCATTAGATGCAGAAGGGTAAATACAGATGACTTTTGCCACCATTAGTAGTCATTATGTTGTTATAAACCTTTGAGTCAATTTACAACCTTTTAACCAAGAAATAAGAGCCACAGTATTAAATAGTTGTCCCTAACTTGTACGCCATTGTCAGAAACTCACAATACTATCTAACCAATAAAAAAACGAGCTTGTACAAGTTGATTGTTCAGAGGACGTTAATGACTTGTGACTTGTAGAAACTGGGTTGCTTTTTTTTCTGAAACAAAACCTTCTGTGCTAATGATGTTAGCTGGTAGAGCACAATGCTGATGTAGGAGTCTGTCATGAGGATGCACACAACAGCCCTTGCCCCTGGCTTCCTAGTCAAGAGGGATCTGTACATTCAGAAGTGACACCGTGGGCTGTCTCATGTCAAAGTGAGGACCCTTAATGTCACCGGGGGGTGGCATGCCTGTGAATTAAGACGGGGCTGCACCACACTTCTTTGTCTTGGTGGCGTCAGTCAAAGAGTGGAGGGAAGAGACACTCTCGGCATCAATCAGGGCCCAAATACGTCTCCAGATTGATGTTACTTTAATTAATCCATATTAATGGATGCACCAACTAGAGGCATTCTAATTGTAACTTCTAGGACTATATAACACCTTCATAACCACTGCGTACACATTCATGAAGTCTTATAGAGCCTTGAAGCATAGCCTACGAGAACCTGTATCTTTCAACTTACAGGATATACTAGGTGTAAAGTGAATGTTAGTAACACAGGTTGAGACTAGGACAAGCCATGGTGTCTTTCAATTTACGGGAATGTTAGTAGTAGGGCTGTCAAACGAGGAAAAAATGTTTACCCAAATTTAAGATGTTTCAAGTAAAAAACACATCACATTGGGTTGTAGGTTTATATATGTGTGTGTGTGTGTGTGTGTGTGTGTGTGTGTGTGTATATTTTGATTATAGGGGAAGAAAACACAAAATAAACTATATTCCGAGACGATAACAACAGATCAGCCAGGTCTGAGATCATTTAAAATATAATAGAGCTATTATATCGAGCCTAGGCTACTTATCCATTTTCTTCAACATGAATTAGTCACAAGCTGCAACTAGAATTGGGATCATTTGCATAAATATTTTGACCTGATAACTGCAACAAAAACAGTAGCTAAATGGAATGGATGTCCTCTTCTGATTAAAATCATTGTGGGAAATTAGAGTTTAAACTAGAGGCATTCAACCATGGCATTCTAAACATTCTCGTTTGCTTAGATAACTAGCTAAAGTTAGCATAACTAACTAGCTACTTCTGTGCAAATGAAGTGTTTGCCATTATCTAAAGAAACGCCTGGGAATGTGTTCATGGTTGAACCTTCTGTAAGTTTTCCTTCAAGATTGTTGCTCAAAACTGCGCGCATAGTGGATGTTTTAGCACCACACTGAGACAGACCGCTCTACAGCTGCTGTCTTTCGGGAAGCTTTTTTCTTAATTTCTCTGCCGATTTGGAAAGGTTGATTAGCCTGGGAGACTGTAATATGAAGGGGAGGATGATTTCCTTCTCTCCAATACGCAGGGTGCTTTGGGAGGCCCAGTGAAGCAAGTGTGTGCCAACTACAGCAGCCCTCGCATCCTGACCCGACTCTCCCCTCGCCTTCAACCTGAATAGCTGGAGTATAGTTAGCTTAATTGGGTTTTGATATATTTAATTCAGCTAATCAGAAAGCCCAACTGGCTCCAACATCGGGCCTGCATGCCTTTCCCCCCTTCCACAAAGCTCCCAGAGAACTGGGGTGGAGGAGAAGACTCCCAGACTGGATTCCCCCTCTCTCTTAAACAGTGGGAGGAAAATTAAACTGGCAAATTTGTTTTCATTGGTTCTGGGGCTTCCTTTGGGGAGTCAGAGGCTTTTAATTGTGCTCGCTGTGAAGAATTTTGTAGGGCTGCTTACCAACAACAAAACTGCCGGCTCCCTTTTCTCTCCTCTTTGCCGTTCTTGAACGCTCAGGCTCTCAAAAAGGAGTGTGCGAGTTTGTTAGCGAAAGGGTTGAAGTGCCGAAAATGTGGCTTTCTTTTGCATTGTGCAGGCACAGCTCTCCTTTAAGGTTTATTCCTTTATGTTACATTTCTTAACAAAAGCATAAGGGGTACAGTATTGTGATTTAGAACATTGTAATAGTGTTGGGATTAGTTGTATGGTTAATAACAACATCCCTCTGAAATGGTGGACTTTTTTTTTTGTCTTTTGATACTGGTCATTGAAAGTTATTGTGTATTAGAGTCATGATTCTACAAAAACATCTGTGGCTTATTTGTTTGCCTAGTCATGAACTGGAGTAGCTAAATAAACTCCATCGTCCTGCAGGAGAAGCATACCATTTGTCTCTTAGAGACAGAGAAAAAGTCGATGTAATATCTCAACGATAACAACAACAAAAAGAAGCCGCCGCCCCCTCATTTTCCTATTTTCTCTCGCTCTTCCATTTTTTGGCCTTTTGAATTTTTCCAGTGTGTCAAAACAAGCAAAGGCTACATGGAAACGGCAGCCTTGTGTAAATATTTATGATGTAACATCTCCATGAGAATAGACTTTCCTCCGAATCCATCCATCATTACGGGCACGTCATGAAAGCCCACCTCCCGGTGGCGGCTCAGGGCCTTAGGAAGCCTCAGACAGGAGCGGCGTGTCCCCCTCTCGTTCAAAGTATTTGTTTTTCTTTTGACTGGGGGCCGCCCAGCTGTGAGGGCATTTCATGTGTCGGCCCCTCCGCTTTCATTCAGCCTCGACTTCAAAGCCCATTTTGGCCCATTGTTTCTGTGACGTGGCTGGCGGCCCCGAGAAATGCCCAAACAGAAAAATGTGATGTAGGTCAAATTACAGCAGTTGTGCCTCTGAAAAAGTGAAATATCTTATGGTCCAAATGTAAAGCCCTGGTTACCGCGTAGCCCTGGTTACCGCGTAGCCCTGGCTTTTGTCTTTCGATGTCCACCTCCTCACTTGCACACACCAAGTCTGAATGCTGTAGTTGTTGTTTGTGGAAAAGAGCTGAAAGCATTGTGTAGAATTGACCTGTCTATGATAGAACAACACCAACCAGACACAATGCTTTTCCTCCAAATTCACTCTTTCCTTGTAACATTTGGAACACCGACAGACTTAAGTTGGAAAGGTTGTGCCAGTTACTCAAGTAGACTCTGACTGAATTCTAAACGTTGTTGCAACAGGTCAATTAGCAGTGGAAAACCTTTTAAGGGAGGATATTGTTCTTAGTACTGTACTTTGAGGTCTTTTGCTTGTGCAGGTATGATCAAGATTTTGAAATGTTAGTTCTGTCCGGGCCTTTGAGTTGTGTAATTGTATGAAGATATGGCACATTGTCTTGATGTTGTTAGAAACGAGAGGAAAAAGTATTCTGCGGTCTTTTCTCCCCCAAGCCACAAACTGCTGAGTATGTTTATTTTTATATATATATATATATATATATATATATATATATATATATATATATATGTGTGTGTGTGTGTGTGTGTGTGTGTGTGTGTGTGTGGCTATTATCGTGATGTTGTTGTCCTGTTCCGTACTTGATTACCAAGGTTTTAGGCTTTTCGTCTTGCATCTGCAAAAAAATTGGTGTGGCATATGTTAGTGAAGTATTGCCAACCCAGCCTCTAATAATACTAACATTAGCCACAGAGAATGTGATTAATACATCAGCACTCTGACAGACTGAGCCACAGTCTAGAAAAGGTAATATGGATTATTACAACGGTTGCAGAGCTCAACGCCGCCATCCAAGTTTATCCATTTATCTGCAATGATGAGACTCCTTTGTGTTGTGTAGGATTGTAACATCTATTTAAATAACAAAAGATATAATTCACGTGCACAGTTGTAGACCCCAACTGTTGTTTAATATTCAATCCACGCAACAATACACACACAAAAAGGAAGTATTGAGCAAAAACTTGACTTGGAACGTCCATAGAACATCCACAGCATTATACATTTTCATTATTAATTGAGAGCCATGCTTCTAGCGTTGGATCCATTTTCCCGAGCTTAGTGTGTCCGATTACCTTCAAAGACAAGTGTTGTTCCTTTATTGTTAAAGGTACATTTGTCAAATGCTAAATGATGTAATTCACAATTTATGTGTGTGTGTGTGTGTGTGTGTGTGTGTGTGTGTGTGTGTGTGTGTGTGTGTGTGTGTGTGTGTGTGTGTGTGTGTGTGGTTGTGCATGATGGTGGTGTGTGTGTTTGTGCTTGTGTGTGTGGTGGTGCATGATGGTGGTGTGTGTGTTTGTGCGTGTGTGTGTGTGGTTGTGCATGATGATGGTGGTGTGTGTGTTTGTTGCACAGAGTTGGCTTTGAAGGGTACACAGAGTAAATGCTATTTTTCTCTCTTTTTGAGTGCCTCTTTTCTCTCAGCGGATCCATTCAAGCTTTCAATACCTTTTCTCCACCCTTTTTTCCCCTGTCTCTTTTTTCAGCGAGCAGGAGGGTTTTACTTTACTCCTTTGTCATCCTAATTGATTGCATTAACCTTTTGAGTATTGAATTTCCTGTGCATCACGCCGAGCACAATGTGGAATATTATCATAATCCCTCCAAGTAATGGACACAGGGCAATCAACAATGCTTTGGGAAACGTACATCTTTGAAAGATGGAGCATCATATTATTTTCAATCAAAAGGGCTAGCTGCACAGGCCTGGCAGGCGTTGGGAAACTTTGACAATGTCTTAAGTGGGGAGGGTTTCATCTTTGAAGCACACGTTTGCCACTTTGAACCTTCACTCTCTTCACTGTCTTTGGAAATGGTTAGCTGAACGGTGTGAAAGTGTCCCTTTTAATCCTTTCATCTTGATGAAAAGAATGTACCTGTATAATCCTATCTAACAAGGCTGCAGCCGTAATAATATCAGCCACGCGTGATTTGTCTAGTCGTGTCTTCTATTTTTCAATTACTGTAGAAAGGATGCTTTTGGTACAGATGCTGATATCTATGGTGCTGGAATGTCATTTCCTCAATATTGGCGTGTCACAAACAAAATGCATTAATAGATCGTCATTTTGTAAACGATATGAACAAGTGAAAACGCTTACCTCCTGCTATTGAAATGTATTGTGAAGTTTAAGTTGTTACGTTGTATTTGAGAACCAATTGTGATGAGCTAGAATAAGGAGATTATTTGGTAACACTTTATTTGATAGGTACCTGCATAAGGACTTCATAACACATTAATAACGCATACTTGTCTAAAGAAGCCCTTATAAAGGTACCCTTCAAATAAAGTGTTACCGATTATTGAAAGTGGCAAATTGTCATAAAAGAGGAACTATATAGCACTTCAGTCCTATGACAAAACCCTGCTTTACTGCACCACAATATATGTCAATTATAGATCCTCCTCACCTGAAGTCACTTCTGTGAATTTTCATCCTCAGGATGAAGTGGCTTTAGAGACAGGAATAGCCCTTGATTTACTTTGCTATTGCTGGGTCACGGCATTTAATCTCTTTACCCACTTTAGATTAGCCTTTTTTGGTTGAGGAGGACATGTACATGGATTTGCCTGCTTTTAAAAAGACTTTGCAGGAGTCAGAAATATTTGTAACCTTTCTTGAGTGTTGTCCTGTAACCCTACGGCATGATGTCACAAACACTGTTGGTCCAACAATAGTTGTTCTATTGCATGTTTCAGTCAATTTGTGTCATACTGAATACCCTCACGTCTGGGTTCTCTCTAGGGCATGTCTGACAGAAACAGAAAGGGAACACTTTACATGAAGAGTATACGCATGTCTGAAATATGTCTGAAGCAATACGCATGTCTGAAATACAAATGTATCATTGCAGTAGGCACTACTGTGACATAACACATACATGACATTGACATAAGCAGGTATTACATTATTATGCACTTCTTATTAATGGGTTATGCGTGGGTTATGAATGTGTTATGAAGTCGTCATGTTGGTACCCTTCAAATAAAGTGTCACCAATTAAACACTTAACTCAAAGCCTACAGACATAAAGCCTACACAAATCTGTCATAAGGACAAAAACTGTAGGTCATTACGGTTTGACCATATACTTCTCACGCCTTCAGCACTTACACTCTTGTAAAGATGCATACAATGGTTAGAAGCACAACTAAATCCGATGTTTATAATGTCATGCTTCATAAGTGTTAACGTCATAGGTCATAAGCATAATCATGATGCCGTTCTTATGACCGCCTTATGAAGCTTAATGTCAGTAATGTCATTGAGCTTAAATGGAAGTGTCACGGAAATTACACAGATCAACCTTGAGCCTAAGTATGCCTAACTATTAGAGGCAGTGGATGTTTGTAAAAAAAAAAAAAAACATGACGACCAACTGTGCCAGTTTTAAGTGACACCTGATCGGTCACAAGTTCTTTGCAGCACAATAATAGCTACACCGCAACCACATGAAATAAGTTTGCGATCCCAAACGTAGTGTACTGAGCAGAATTCAACAACATGCTCAATACAGCCACAGCAACAACAAAAAAAAGCAGGAGTTCTAGCAAACACCAGGCAGTAGGTTTGGATTAGCAGGGATAAAAGTCACAGCTTTGTTTGGGCCTTTATTGGTGGAATAAAAACGGTCTTTTCAACAAAAAACCCTGTGCATATTTGCAATGCTTGTTGGATTGCAGGGTTGTTGAATTTCCGAACCTGACAAAAGAGGCTGTCTGTATATGGCGCTGTCCTACACTAAAGCCACCTGGCTTTTTTAACAGTCTCTTTTGTGTTTCACTGTAAACACCAGTATAAAGGCATTCAAGTAATTGATTGTTAAGCAACAGATAGAATCTGTGTTATCATGTTTCCCTAGCAACAACATCTATTGTCTGAGTCTGCTTAGATGAATTGAAGCAAAACACTCCTTAATTCATATCAACTCTATTATATATTTTTTTCAGCCAGGGTATGAAAAAAAATCAATTGAAAGAGGCCTTTATGTACAGACAGATGCTGTTTTTTGATCAATAATTGTTTTAAACGGGGATGGAGTGTTTTGGTTTGATGTTGTCTGGTTAGTTATTCAAACATATCATGTCCTCTGGTGCTCAGGAGTCCTTATGTAAAAAAAAAAAGAAGAAAAAAAAGAAAAGAAAAAAAGATTTCAAATATAGAAATGTCACCTTTTAGGCCTAGCACATCACCTGTCCCTTATTGATCAAAACAGAATGGTGTGATTGAGTGGGTCAAAAGATAGGTCAAGGTCAGTGAATGACGCAAAGCCCTCACCCTGTCCATCTTTTGTATTCCATCAAGCTTCGCTGATATTCCACTGGGGAAACGGTTTGCCCTAGGCATATGGAAGCTAAAGGCCTTAAAAATGAATGCACCCATTAGTTAAATGAAAGCACCCATTGAGTTGCCGAATATTGACATATCCTCGTAATTCTCTGAATGTCATGGACGATGACCAACCATTTGATCAATGTATGCTTCAATGTAAGCAAGTGAAGTCTCAAGGCATACTAGGTAGTCGATACAATGAGGATTGAAACTCTTGACACAAGGTCAAGCTCTGTTTACCTGTCTCAAAGGAGAAGTGGCCAGTGTCCTCACAGATTATTCACAGTCAGATGAACAAACCACACATCACATCCAGGACCATCATCACCATAGACCTAAAGTTGTCAATTTAGTGCATATGTAGGAGCCTTGCAGGACCCAGCTGCAAGCAGTTTGTTTGGCTGTGTGATGGGGTTGCCAGACAGGGCTTAGTAAAATATCTAGTTTTGAAAGTCTACGTAGTGAGTACATTAGAGGATCCTACTTCATTACTAGAGCCTTGGTAGGACGACAGGCACTTTCGACATTAATATCTGTTATCCTCTGATAAATTGCGTCAAACAAAGCTACAGTGAATAGGCTTTCGTGGACGTAGCCATCGTGTCAAACATGCCTCAGTAGGGGGATTCTGAGTTCTGTGGCTACATACTGTACCCTAGAACTGCTGCTAAAGACATCTCTCTCTCAGGGTCTCAGTTTCATCCCTAGATTTGGGTGCCGGCAGAGCTGGGAGCTGGGATTTTTGACATTTATTTACGCGACTGGCAATCGGTGTCCTGTTTCTTGGCTCCTGTGACTTAGCCAGCTGTCACTTATCAGTGTACACCAAGTTCAAGCTTCCCAACTGGCACCCTATTCCCTACTTAGTGCACTACTTTTGACCAAAAGCCTATAGGACTCCAGTTATCCGGTGATAAACCAATGTAAGGGATGATCCCACAAGTGCAATATGTATGCTGCATGTCCAGTACATGTTTGGTAAATATAGCTAGCGCATTGCAAATGGAGCTGGCTTGAAAATTGTCTCTCCCAATCATTTCCCTACCTAGAAACTTGTTGCGTTAAGGCACATGTGTCAAACTCATTCCACGGACGGCCGATGTCTGCAGGTTTTCGCTCCTCCCTTGTACTTGATTGATGAATTTATGTCACTGGTTAGTAAGGAACTTACCTCACCTGGTTTTCTAGGTCTTAACTGAAAGTTAGGACCAAAAATTAGCAGACACTAAGCTCTCCGTGGAATGAGTTTGACTCCCCTGTTTTAAGGCCTGAAACTGACACTTTGGTTGTCACTCTCGTCCTCTCTCATTTTCTTCTTTCCCTCTGACATTAGCTCTCTGTCTCTCTCTCTCTCTCTCTTTCTATCTCCCTCTCTCTCTCCCTCTCTCTCTCTCTCTCTCTCTCTCTCTTTCTCTCTCTCCGTCTCTCCGTCCCTCTTTCTCTCTCTCTCTCTCTCTCTCTCTCTCTCTCTTTCTCTCTCTCTCTTTCTCTTTCTCTCTCTCCGTCTCTCCGTCTCTCTCTCTCTTTCTCTCTCTCTCTCTCTCTCTCTCTCTCTCTATGTCCTATTCACAGACAGATATAGAAACAATCCTTATTGATCTAATCTGGTTACGGCCTGCTATTTTCAACAGTTCCATCGAAAAACTCCCGTCCTCCCCCTCTCTCTCGGTCTCTCTCCATCTCCCTCCCTCCTTCCCTCCCTCTCTACCCCCCATCTGCCCTGACCTACATGGCAGTCACATGGCCCCGGCTCCCTGGCTCGGCATTTTATGGAAAATCTGCAGGAGAGATAAAGCCACAGGGTTATAAGTGTTATCCCTGCCTGTCCTTTGAGGAGGGCTAAAGACTGAATGAGGTGTTATTCTACCAATGCTGTTGGACACACACAGGCAGTAAAGAGGATATCTCTCTCTCTCCCTCCTTCCCTCTGTCTCTCTCCTCCCCCCTCTCCCTCTCCTCAGTTTGATTGGATTTAGTGGAGTGCCACCGCTGTGACTTTGGGGGATTTATCTTTCCTTGTTGCTGTCGTCTGCAGCCTGGCTCGTGTTATTTACTTAACTTGTCTAGAAATGGACCCCCGATCTGGAGCTTACCCCGAAGCGAGCGAGTGAGTGAGAGAGAGGGCGAGTGAGCAGCTTGCACTAGTTAAGATGTGCCAGGCCCTTGCTGTATGCTTGCGTGCCCCCTCGTTCGTCTAGCTCCCTCGTCGCTGCTGAGGGGTTAGTTTTGCGCTGTGACCGAGTCCCCTTCACACTGTCGCCTGCCTGGACATTTTCTGCTGCCCTTGCTATTCAGCCAATTACACCAAAAGAGCTTTAGCGATTTTTACCCCCCCACCTGGTCGTGGATTTATTTATTTATTTCACAGACGAATGTAAAGCATCTCTGAAGGTTAAAAAAAATGCTGAATTTCATAGTGCTTATAATGTCAACTTTTTTATCGGGATGAGCTAATCAATAGATGTCAAGCCTGCCTTGCGCAAAACAAATGCCCACACAATAGATAAGACCTAATAGGGCTCTTTGCCTTTTACTCTTCCATTTTGACCCATTCTTAATGTCAATATCAATTAGTCGAAAACATAAGGAATTCCATGAAAGTAAATAAGCACGGCGAAACAGCACCGTCTTTAGAGGATAACATATCACTTTCACTCTAATACAAGTAACAGTGTTCCAAATCAGCAGTGTGCAGAATCCCCGCTTGTTGTGCTGTGGGTCAACGCTATAACATATTTGAGCTGAGCCTTTATTGAAGCTTTATTAGTCCATTTTGGGTTTTATATTCTCTTTTGTGAAGGCCACAGTTATGTCCCAAAGTGTACCCTATTCTCTATACAGTGCACTACTTAGGGAATAGGGTGCCATTTGGGACGCAGACAACAAGGAAGTTAAAGAGCTGCAGTTGACCAGATAAGAGACACAGGCTCCAGGATGATACAATCCTTGTCTGTTGATTGAATAAATGGTCAATGACCATGGTTTATCTTGAGTTAGGAGCACATGTTAACTGCCCCAATTCTGATAGAATGTAATTTTACACCGAGAGTATTCCCAATAATACAACTTTAATAGCAAATCCTACCATGAAAACCATTTAACAATAGGAATAGAGAAGGTCAGGTCAAAGTGAGTGGAATTAAGTCAAATAAGTCTTATTAAACGCAGGTTAAGGTAAAGAACTGTGAGTATCTTACTGTATACTACAGTGTAAGTCTATGTTTTATGGAGCTGTGTTAGTCCCCTATACCTCTATGCTGAGAGGTAATAGTCTCTGGCTGTCTGTAAGCCCTGACATTAATCTGGTCTGTCCCTCACTGTCTGCTTCAGTCACGTTACGGTCTGTCCCTCAGTGTCTGCTTCAGTCGCATTACATATTTAATAGTTGGTTTAGAAGGACGCTCGCCTGCGGGTAGGAAGTATATTACCTCTTAAAAAGCTGAGCTGCCATGTTAACAGTGCCATTTTACAGACTCACAGAGGCCTCCTTTTCATTTAGAATACTGGTCTTTCCTGTTCTTGTCATGTGTTTGGTACCTTCTTAGAAACGGATGGCTTGTTGAAGCTAGGACTCAGTCATATGCAGTGTATAAAGTACATGACCTAGTGTATGTGAAAACTTGAGATAACTATCAATAGAATGTTGAATGTAGTCAAGACCTCCAAAGCAGATGAGGAATGTATTCATAGCATTCTGCCATCTTGCATTCTAGTGCTAAAGTGCCCAGAGCAGATATCTTCTGAAATATTCGATTAGCAGCTTTGCTCCATTTGTCATGACGTCTTTGAGAAGAAATGTGTCTAATGATCGGTTTTTAGCTCCATAGTGAGCAGTGTATTAGAGGCGACTTGCCCCTGGGTTGATATTCAACCCCGTGGGCCAAGAAAAAAACATAAACTAAAGTTGTTTTTACGTCTCTCGTAAAGAAAACCAAGAGTTACCCAAATTATAATTGTGTTTAAAAGGATTGACACACCACAAAAGCACAGTGTGCCAAAACAAGAAAGCAACTGAAGAAAGGGCTTTTCTACCAGTGTCAACTGAACCACGCCTAACAGTGGGAACGGAAAGCAAAAGTGCTTCATGTGACAAAATGAAGACAAAAACACTCCAAGGGGAGGTTAGAATTAGGATCCTAAAAGATTTATGCCACCATTTTATTTATAATTTGTTTTCTTTACCTTATCCGAATTGAAGACTTGAAACTGAATATTTGATGAGCACAGCCCAGAACTAAGGATGTTGTGTTGGAAAGGCGAAAAAACAAAGAGGAGCAACAACAAAGAAGTGTATTTTGAAAAGTTGTTACTAGAGAAAACACCCGGACCGGCTAGCGTTTGCACAAATGGCTCGTTAATTATGTTTGGGGCGTTAGCTATCCGCAGGTTTGCGTTGAGCCCTGGTGAGGCTAGCCTGCGCCTTCCCGTATGCACTGCTCTCTGTGCTGGGCACAGAACACCATCTGCATTTCGCTGTTAACGCGCCTTCACATCGAGGGAGGATTAGGAGGAAAATCCCCAGGTTTTTTTCAACCGGTTGACAAATATCAGATTTGTCTCAAAAAAATGAGCTCCATCCATATCTTCCACCATATGACACACATAAAAGATTATCTCTAATACCCGGCCAGCTTGAGTATGGAAAAAGCAGATTAAAGTTTCAGTTTGGTCATATTTACAGATCCACTTCGAGCGTTTGGCTGTCTGCGAGCAACGCCAGACAGACCTCTTCAAAAGGAGCGAACCCCTCTGTACTTCTCTGAAACTAGACGTTTGTTTCTAAACAATTAGAAGTCGTATTTATCCAATACATCACCGCCCAATCCAGTCTGAAGGTTGTCTTTCTCTTTTGGGCCTTTTAAACAAACAAAGTCAGCCGTTAAAGAGCCTTAAAGTGAATAACAGCAGCAGGTGTCTTTTCAGACAGAGCTTTGTAGTGTTTGCAGGGCATGCTGAGCTGTTGTTTTAGCCGCCCATTGGTGAAGGAGAAAGGGGTGGCTGGGAAATGGGCCTAGTGGTGACCTGAGACCATGGCTGGTGCTGTCCTTATTATCATCATGAATTTACTCTGCCGTAATTCCTAGTTTGTCCTATTCTATGCATATTCGACAAAAAGTTTTAATTTACTTAAACACAACCTACTTGCATGGTCTCTTTCATCTCTGGATGTAGACTACTCTCTGCATACTGAACATTTCCATTGGTCAGTGAATGCCTTTGAAAGGAAGTTTTCCCGACAAAAATAAGCTACTTGAGCTTCAAGGGGGTCAGCTCTATGGCCAGTGAAAGGTCTTCTTGCGTGGCCGCACATGAAGCGTTATTCCCATCGCGATGAATCAGGGGATTTAAACATATGAGGACAGTGTTCCTTAAGCCCTGTCCATTATCAAATCCATAATCGGCATCTGCTACCGGTGAGAGAGAAAGGACCTTACAGGCCTACGGTCTACCTGTATCACTGATGTGGCTGCAGGCACCCTGCTTCTGCTTTAAGACCACTGGCCCACCCAGATGTTGCCTTATGAGTGCAGGAGCCCCATAAATGAAATTAAGGTGTCAATTAGTAAATTACGGTGTAATAACTCAGAGGGCAGACATTTAGAGACAGAGAGCACCTCGACTAAGTTCATTTCCTTCGGCCCAGGAGCTTCGAGTTTGGCACACGTCACTCTCCACCCCAGACTCGCTGAACAAGGGCCCCAGCGCTCTTCCCCTAATTTTATTTTCCCCTGGATATCTCTTTTTGATCAGCAATTTCCTTCTGTGGGTTTGTTTTTTGAATGAGAGGGATGCACTTTTTCTCTCCCCAATTTGGCTTGGGAGAATTTTATAATTTAGTAATTAAAATCTTTGTTAGGCTTTAGAAATTGCGGCTAATTGAATTTAATGGGAAGATGAATTTCAATTTTATTTGATTAGCGGGACCCCTGGCATAGGTATTTATGGAAAAAACTCTACAAAAATATGCTGTGTGGGCTAAAATGGCATAATAGAATTACGGATAATCGGATTTCTCCGTCATGAATTTCGCTCTAATTTTCCATTAGATAGCTGGTTTACAAATATTTGCTCATCTGCGATGGGAAAGGCTATCTGTCTAAAATGATTATGGACCGAGCCTTCAGAAATATGTCCCTTTTTTTCCTTCCCTTTTTTTCCCTTCCCTTTTAAAAACCAGATTGCGAGGGATCAAAATTAGGAAGATTGCATTATGGATGTCTGCATCCGGGAGAGAACTGCGGAAGATATGATGATTAAAGGCAGGGGATGAAAGCACTGTTTTGAAAAATGTATTGACAGTAAAACACATTTTATCCACATAATCTCTGCTCTCAGTAATATCATTTAGCACTGTATTATACAAGACAAAATATCTTATGCTGACAAACATACAGTACCTCATACCAGCTTGTGAAAGGGGACATTTTAATATATCCAGACAAGGATTTACCATATCAAATGAATATCAATACTCAATCATAATTATGAAGGCCAAATCCACATAAATTAGTGACACACATCATCAAGATGTTGATCATTAAGACTTTGGTGCATAGCCGTCACCAGTATGCTAGGTATGCCAAAGTTTAATATTCAGCACCTTCTCTGCGCAAAAATAAATATATAACGCTATATAAACAGACGTGAGAGGGAATAATATCCAACATCACAGACTCCCTAGAACAACACAAGGGCAAATGCTTTTGTCAAAGCCCGCTTGAAGCCTGAATTGAGCTTTGGCACATTCAATTTCCTGCCAATTTTACAAACTCGTGACAGTAAGTGTCAGAATAAACAATCCTTGATTATCTGTTAAAAAACACAAACTCTTAACTTTTTTCCCAGAGTAAGACAAACTTTAAGGACACCATCCCTCTGTGACCAACACATTCCGCCCATACCCTTGGTCATGTATCCTCCACTAGCCAACCTCTTAGCACAGTCTACCCCCCCCTCCCCCCACACACACACACACACACACACACTCTCCCCCTCCTCACATTAGCTCACTCACTCTTTGCCCTGAACTGCCAGAGACAGCAAGAGGGGTTCAAAAACACAATCTAACTCTCGGCAAAGGTCAGATTTCTCACTCGGCATGTCCCTGAGCTTTGGGCACAAAAGCCCCTGAATTCACATCTTTCAACTGGGCCCTGGCTTTTGTCCTAGTGGAATGGAGGCCTGCGAGTGGCCCTGCACCAGACCAGCCCCTCCTGGAGTGCGCAGTCAGGGGCGACCAAACGTCTGGCGCAGCGGCCCTTTGACTGATGTTCCCCTGCCATGTCACACCCCCACACACCCCTCCCTACCACCACACCTCATCCTCAACACTCTCCAGCATGCCCCATACAATACTCGGAGACCACATCAAACGAATGGCCCCCTCAGTTCTTATTGAAAAATAATGGTATCGCGCCCAAATATGGCAGCTAGAGTCCCGAGTGCCTGCAATGCCCATCCTTCCTTTTGCAGGGTTTTACATTGTTTTACATTACAGAACTGATCCACTTCACAGTACAAGGTAAAATGGGTTGTTTCAATCCCATTTCCAGTTAATGCTTGTTGTGTTATTTGTATGTGCTGCACCACTCGGGCGGCTCCCGAGTAGCACAGCAGTCTAAGGCACTCCATCTCAGTGCTGGTTCGATCCCGGGCTGTATCACAACCGGCCCGTGTTCGGGAGTCCTATAGGGCGGCGCACAATTGGCACAGCATCGTCCGGGTTAGGGGAAACCGGGGTAGGCCGTCATTGTAAATAAGAATTTGTTCTTAACTGTCTTGCCTAGTTAAATAAAGGTAAAATAAAAAAGTCAAGACAGATTTATGCTCGAATATCAATCAGCATTATAACCACCCGTGTTCTGTAAACAGATGATGATGTCAGGATATTTTTGAATTCTGAGGCAATGTGTGAGGCAATGCACTGTACTGGACAATTCATTTTTGTTGCACGGGTCTAAGTTCAATGTGGGACTGTCTTCAAATTGCATAAATCATTGGTACTGTAGTTTACTTTACTGTTATTGTTATGAGTGGGGAATTTGGGTCTTAGGCCTGCCTTAACTACAGATTGAACAAGTTGTACATGTACAGTGCCTTGCGAAAGTATTCGGCCCCCTTGAACTTTGCGACCTTTTGCCACATTTCAGGCTTCAAACATAAAGATATAAAACTGTATTTTTTTGTGAAGAATCAACAACAAGTGGGACACAATCATGAAGTGGAACGACATTTATTGGATATTTCAAACTTTTTTAACAAATCAAAAACTGAAAAATTGGGCGTGCAAAATTATTCAGCCCCTTTACTTTCAATGCAGCAAACTCTCTCCAGAAGTTCAGTGAGGATCTCTGAATGATCCAATGTTGACCTAAATGACTAATGATGATAAATACAATCCACGTGTGTGTAATCAAGTCTCCGTATAAATGCACCTGCACTGTGATAGTCTCAGAGGTCCGTTAAAAGCGCAGAGAGCATCATGAAGAACAAGGAACACACCAGGCAGGTCCGAGATACTGTTGTGAAGAAGTTTAAAGCCGGATTTGGATACAAAAAGATTTCCCAAGCTTTAAACATCCCAAGGAGCACTGTGCAAGCGATAATATTGAAATGGAAGTAGTATCAGACCACTGCAAATCTACCAAGACCTGGCCGTCCCTCTAAACTTTCAGCTCATACAAGGAGAAGACTGATCAGAGATGCAGCCAAGAGGCCCATGATCACTCTGGATGAACTGCAGAGATCTACAGCTGAGGTGGGAGACTCTGTCCATAGGACAACAATCAGTCGTATATTGCACAAATCTGGCCTTTATGGAAGAGTGGCAAAAAGAAAGCCATTTCTTAAAGATATCCATAAAAAGTGTTGTTTAAAGTTTGCCACAAGCCACCTGGGAGACACACCAAACATGTGGAAGAAGGTGCTCTGGTCAGATGAAACCAAAATTGAACTTTTTGGCAACAATGCAAAACGTTATGTTTGGCGTAAAAGCAACACAGCTGAACACACCATCCCCACTGTCAAACATGGTGGTGGCAGCATCATGGTTTGGGCCTGCTTTTCTTCAGCAGGGACAGGGAAGATGGTTAAAATTGATGGGAAGATGGATGGAGCCAAATATAGGACCATTCTGGAAGAAAACCTGATGGAGTCTGCAAAAGACCTGAGACTGGGACTGAGATTTGTCTTCCAACAAGACAATGATCCAAAACATAAAGCAAAATCTACAATGGAATGGTTCAAAAATAAACATATCCAGGTGTTAGAATGGCCAAGTCAAAGTCCAGACCTGAATCCAATCGAGAATCTGTGGAAAGAACTGAAAACTGCTGTTCACAAATGCTCTCCATCCAACCTCACTGAGCTCGAGCTGTTTTGCAGTAGGAATGGGAAAAAAATTCAGTCTCTCGATGTGCAAAACTGATAGAGACATACCCCAAGCGACTTACAGCTGTAATCGCAGCAAAAGGTGGCGCTACAAAGTGTTAACTTAAGGGGGCTGAATAATTTTGCACGCCCAATTTTTTAGTTTTTTATTTGTTAAAAAGGTTTGAAATATCCAATAAATGTCGTTCCACTTCATGATTGTGTCCCACTTGTTGTTGATTCTTCACAAAAAAATACAGTTTTATATCTTTATGTTTGAAGCCTGAAATGTGGCAAAAGGTCGCAAAGTTCAAGGGGGCCGAATACTTTCGCAAGGCACTGTACCTATCATTTCCCATAGTGCATTATACGACTTGTTATAAGCATTCATAGCTGCTCAAGGTTATTTATATCCTTTACATAATGGCTATAAATCCATTCAGAATGAAATAGACACACAGGAGATTTATACATGCATAAATTTGTATTATCAAACTTGCCATTCATAACCACTAATCGCTCCTTATTATAGTCCACCTTAAGTACATTTAGAAATGCTTATAACACAGTTATAATTATAATGCACCACACACAGGTTGTTCATAGTAGTGATGAGAAGTTCGGCTCTTTCTACTGACTCTGATCTTTTCAACTTGTTCAGTCAAAATAACTCAACTTCCTACTGATTTCGTTCATTTGAGTCAGTAATGCAAGAGAGCACAATGAACTGAAAACTCAAAATATTCATGATTCTACAAGCCTCTCGTTCATATGTCGTTCCCCATAAGGAGCTTATTGAAGCTGTCATTTGTGACTGAGACTTGTTAAAGTGGGCTTTAAACAATCTACATTTGTTGATTGCTAGGCATATGAATACGATTATTTCTTGGTACATTTGAAACAAGGTCTAGTTGTGGCCGCAACCGGACTAGATTGTAAACGACTCTTGGCAGAATGCATTGCTTGCCTGCTGTGAGGGTGATAAGCACAATATCGTTCACAAATTACAGCACCCCAAATGATTCCTTTTCAAGTTTGAGTTTGTTGAGCCGAGGCTGTGTATGTTTTGCTTTTACAAAAGCTGTGTCCATCATAACATTCAGTTATCAATTGATTGTATTCATTCTTGCACCATCCGATCAATTAACAGCTCTAAACATGTCTTTTTCTTCTCTTTGCTGCCTGCAGCGTGATCTAATTTGCCTGCACGCATACTGTATATGACAAACAGTTGTTGGTTGGAGCACGTCTCCGGACGAGCATGTATTAATCCTGCTGTGTAGAACTCATTGTGGCCAGCTGGTCAAACGAAATACAAAAATACAAAAATGTACGAGTCACTCAGAAAAGTGACTCTCTCGAGTCAGTAAAAAGAGTTGTTCAAAAAGAACGAATCCTTCACAAACTAAGCATCACTAGTTCATAGAAAGTGCCTACACTCTGTAACCAACTATACTGAACAAAAATATACATGCAAAACGTAAAGTGTTGGTCCCATGTTTCATGAGCTGAAATAAAAGATCCCACAAAAATGTTATTTCCCTCAAATTTTGTGCACATATCCCTGTTTGTGAGCCTTTTCTCCTTTGCCAAGATAATCCATCCACCTGACAGGTGTGGCTTATCAAGAAGCTGATTAAACAGCATGATCATTACACAGTTGTACCTTGTTCCGGGGAAATGGTCACTCTAAAATGTTCAGTTTCCTCACACAACACAATGCCACAGATGTCTCAAGGTTTGAGGTATCTTACAATTGGCATGCTGACTGCAGGAATGTCCACCAGAGCTGTTGCAAGATAATTGAATGTTCATTTCTCAACCACAACAATTTGGCAGTACATCCAACCGGCCTCACAACCACAGACCATGTGTAACCACGCCAGCCCAGGACCTCCACATTTGGTGTCTTAACCTGCGGGATCGTCTGAGACCAGCCATCCGGACAGCTGATGAAACTGTGGGTTTTCACAACCTAATAATTTTTGCCCAAACTGTCAGAAACCATCTCAGGGAAGCTCATCTGCGTGCTCGTCGTCCTCGTTGACCTGACTGCAGTTTGGCGTCGTTACAGACTTCAGTGGGCAAATGCTCACCTTCGATGGCCACTGGCACAATGGAGAAATGTGCTCTTCACGAATGAAACCCGGTTTCAACTGTATCGGGCAGCTGACATGGTGTCGTGTGGGCGAGCGGTTTGTTGATGTCAACGTTGTGAACAGAGTGCCCCGTGGTGGGGTTATGGTAGGGGCAGGCATAAGCTGCAGACAATGAACACAATTTAATTTTATCGATGGCAATTTGAATACACAGAAATACCGTGATGAGATCCTGAGGCCCATTGTCAGGCCATTCATTCGCCGCCATCACCTCATGTTTCAGCATGATAATGCATTGCCCCATTTCACAAGGATCTGTACACAATTGCTGCAAATTGAAAATATCCTAGTTCTTCCATGGCCTGCATACTCACCAGACATGTCACCCCATTGAGCATGTTTGGGATGCTCTGGATCGACATGTACGACAGTTCCTGACAATATCCAGAAACGTTTATGTTCATTGTAGTTATCACAGCTTATTGTGAAAATTACTTTGTGTCACAAGTTTCTTCATAATGCATTTTTGTACATTACACAATGTTCTTACAAATTCCAATTTGTTGTGGCTAACATTAGCTAGGTGGCTAACATGGCTAAGGGGTTAGGGTTAGAGATTAGGGTTAGGGTTAGTTAACGTGCTAGTTAAGTAGTTAAAGAGTTAAGGTTAGGGTTAGCTAACATGCTAGCTAAGTAGTTAGAATGTAGTAAGTAAATGCAAAGTTCCTAATTAACGTGATTGAAATGCATTGTATACAAAATCATGTACTGTACATTAAAACATTTCAAAAAAAAAATTTGTGTCTATTTCGCACTCTATGATAATGAGTTACTGTAACAGGTCATGCTTGCTATTGGCATTCATAACAGCTCATGGCTCCTTATTATAGTCCTATGTAAATATATTCATGCTTATAATGCATTCAAAATGCATCACACAGGTTGTTCATAGAAAGTTATTCTACTTACCTTACAGTGGGGCAAAAAATTATTTAGTCAGCCACCAATTGTGCAAGTTCTCCCACTTAAAAAGATGAGAGGCCTGTAATTTTCATCATAGGTACACTTCAACTATGACAAAAAAAATCCAGAAAATCACATTGTAGGATTTTTAATGAATTTATTTGTAAATTATGGTGGAAAATAAGTATTTGGTCAATAACAAAAGTTTATCGCAATACTTTGTTATATACCCTTTGTTGGCAATGACAGAGGTCAAACGTTTTCTGTAAGTCTTCACAAGGTTTTCACACGCTGTTGCTGGTATTTTGGCCCATTCCTCCATGCAGATCTCCTCTAGAGCAGTGATGTTTTGGGGCTGTTGCTGGGCAACACGGACTTTCAACTCCCTCCAAAGATTTTCTATGGGGTTGAGATCTGGAGACTGGCTAGGCCCCTCCAGGACCTTGAAATGCTTCTTACGAAGCCACTCCTTCGTTGCCCGGGCGGTGTGTTTGGGATCATTGTCATGCTGAAAGACCCAGCCACGTTTCATCTTCAATGCCCTTGCTGATGGAAGGAGGTTTTCACTCAAAATCTCACGATACATGGCCCCATTCATTCTTTCCTTTACACGGATCAGTCGTCCTGGTCCCTTTGCAGAAAAACAGCCCCAAAGCATGATGTTTCCACCCCCATGCTTCACAGTAGGTATGGTGTTCTTTGGATGCAACTCAGCATTCTTTGTCCTCCAAACACGACGAGTTGAGTTTTTACCAAAAAGTTATATTTTGGTTTCATCTGACCATATGTCATTCTCCCAATCTTCTTCTGGATCATCCAAATGCTCTCTAGCAAACTTCAGACGCGCCTGGAAATGTACTGGCTTAAGCAGGGGGACACGTCTGGCACTGCAGGATTTGAGTCCCTGGCGGCGTAGTGTGTTACTGATGGTAGGCTTTGTTACTTTGGTCTCAGCTCTCTGCAGGTCATTCACTAGGTCCCCCGTGTGGTTCTGGGATTTTTGCTCAGTGTTCTTGTGATCATTTTGACCCCACGGGGTGAGATCTTGCGTGGAGCCCCAGATCGAGGGAGATTATCAGTGTATGTCTTCCATTTCCTAATAATTTCTTCAAACCAAGCTGCTTACCTATTGCAGATTCAGTCTTCCCAGCCTGGTGCAGGTCTACAATTTTGTTTCTGGTGTCCTTTGACAGCTCTTTGGTCTTGGCCATAGTGGAGTTTGGAGTGTGACTGTTTGAGGTTGTGGACAGGTGTCTTTTATACTGATAACAAGTTCAAACAGGTGCCATTAATACAGGTAACGAGTGGAGGACAGAGGAGCCTCTTAAAGAAGAAGTTACAGGTCTGTGAGAGCCAGAAATCTTGCTTGTTTGTAGGTGACCAAATACTTATTTTCCACCATAATTTGCAAATAAATTCATAAAAAAATCCTACAATGTGATTTTCTGGATTTTTTTTTTTTTCATTTTGTCTGTCATAGTTGAAGTGTACCTATGATGAAAATTACAGGCTTCTCATCTTTTTAAGTGGGAGAACTTGCACAATTGGTGGCTGACTAAATACTTTTTTGCCCCACTGTACATATATAGCCTCTACTTGTACACACAGCATATCACTTAAAACTGGATGTGAGCAAGTATAAACACATTAATTAAGCAGTATTGCTAAACTTTAGACCAAAGTTTGCTTTGCTAATGCTCCACATGAAGATCACATCTCACCAACTCCAGTTAATCCTCAAAACAAATCAATTGGTATACTATACATTCATATGCTATAATCTTTTTCCTCTACCATTAGGCCGAGAGAAAATGTCACTGAAGACCCTTAGAAACCTGAAAACATGTTGCTTGTGGTTGCAGTTCAGCTTCACCTAAAACAATATTAGTCAAATAATCTTTATCTAATGTCTACTCTAAAATTGCTGTGGATTTAGTGTTTACCTAAGGTAGTGAATGTATTTTAATGGCAGGATCAGGGTGTAGGCCTTTGATTCCATTCCTTGTAAGGCCATTTTCCCCTTTAAGTGCTGTATTAAGGAGGAGACATTTTTCCATTATTTACTAGGATGACTCATCGTAATTACAGAATCAACCAAAACCTGTTTTATGTACACACTTTGGACTTTGCTGCCAGCAATCAGGAACTGAAGCCTTGACTCATATCATAGAATTATGTTTTTTTTATAACCATACACAAGTATATTTCCCCTTTTTCAAAAACATTGAACGCTAGTGTTATTCTTTCAAACGCTTTCTTTGTTATAAAAATTGTTGTTACTTATTCGTCATTGAAGTTGTTTGTGTTAGAAAGCACACTAATGTCTCAATGTTGTCTTGGTTAATTTCTAGTACGTTTGAATGATCTTATACTATGTGTATGACATGTGAATATTTTCTATAATACACTGGTAATATTGAACATTATGTTCAGAATGTCCAGAGGCAAACTTTGCATGCCACTGCGGAAGAAACTGCCAGGCAAATAAGCTAGGGGTTTGTCTTATAAAGTATTGATTGTCACCTGGTAACGGCTGTCGTTTATAATTTCACCTGAAATTACAATGAAAACTGATACCTTATCAGATGTAGGGAAGGAAAGGGGTAGAGAGAGTGAGAAAGGTGAGAGAGAGAGAGAATGAAAGAGAGAAAGAAAAAATAAAAGAGTGCGAGGAAAGAGAGAGAGAAAGAGAATGAATTAAAGAAAGACTGCTGAAAAAGAGGCATGTTTGTTTGTTGGGGGATTTGGTAGAAATATTGAACATACCTGTACATTTCTAAACCAACAGTGCTGGATAAAGTTTCATAACATATGTGAATCTGGTCAGTACTTCTTGTTTTCTTCCCGTAAGGGACTTCAGTCAATGTGATATATTTCTAACAGTCTTCAAGAAATGTTGTGTTCATAATCTCTCATAATGCACATTTTATTTTTCCACAAATTCCACTTTTTAATTGTTATACCATAAAATATATAGGTATCATGCAAAACATTGGTTTATTATAGTACTACAACCTGAATAATATCAATAAAATTACCTGATAAAATGTTGAAAAAAATAATAATCTTAGTCTACCTTTGAAAACCATAAAAAGTCAAGTTTCTGAGCAATATCCTAAAAGTGTGTAATATTCTATACGAACCACTATTCCCCCTAAACCTCTTTTTAATGTTGCTGCCTTCCTCATTTGAATAGAGCCAGGCAAGGCTCCACCCCAAGAGAGTTGAAAGGCTAGTAGACCACAAAGATGGAAAGGGCCAGCCCACTGAGGGGAGGAAAAAAACTGCTCCGGTTCCTGCTCTGCCGTAATTTCCTAGCCTATTCAGACAACATCACCAACAGCTTGGTGTGTGTGTGTATGGGAGCGAACCAGAGGGAGAGAGCGAGCGCACGAGAGGGAGCAAGCAAGCAAGCAAGGGGAAGGCTCTATATTCTTTCACCCACCCCCCCATCAAACTACAGAGAGGAGGGGCCAGACCCCAGCTGCCAATCAAATTCACTCGTGGCAGCCGGCATTATCTCAGCAACAAACTATTGACAGATTACATGTCAAGGAGTTTAGTGCATGATTGAAGGAAGCCTTTTTATCTAGTTACTTTTCCGCTCTGCTTCCCCCTTCACCAACCAACCATTCTAATGATTTTCTAACAGAGTTTAGTAATATTATGAAAGTTACATGTCTGAGAGGATTTAACTTCGACTTCCCTGAATATGGTGAGTACTCTTCTTCTTCTTCTCTACTATCTTGGTCAGATGTTTTATTAGTTGACAGTTAAAGGTGTGCCTTTATCAGTGACTAAATATACCGAGAGGGGGGAAGTTGTCCAATATTAAACTACACATGCTGTGTAGATATACACCCGAGTGTACACCCTTATTTATAGATCTTTGACAGTGCCCAATGGTGGTTGCAATATCAAAATATGATCTCTGAGTTCACGAGCACACATTAGTGTACTCATAACACTGTGTAGCACATTCAAGTGGGGGAAAAAAGTTAGCTGAGCCAGTTTCATTTTCTCCTGTAAGAGTCAAAGTGTATATCTGTGCTCTGAAGTGAACCAGCATACACACTGCAAGGCATTTTCACTTCATTTTATCTTTTCTAATGTTTGGTTCCTTTATTTGGTTTTAGGATTTTGAGTAGATGAATACGCTCCATACTGTAGAAATACAGACTGGGTTCACCCTCGTAGGTATGTGAAATGGCATTAGGGTGTATTGAATGGCCTAAGGGCTTGTTGCCAAGGGGACAAAGCAAACAAACTGTTGTGTTCCTTATGTTGTCACACATGTAAAGGGAGCACAGCAACAACTACTATCCCTTTTTTTGGTTGCTCCATTCATTTTGAATTGAGTTTAGGCATACATAACTAAAACAGGAGACAACACAGAATATATACACATACACAGTACCATATATACAATGATTTATCAAATTATGTGTATGTCTTAAATATTGTAGGAATGTTCAATATTCATATGGCGTGAAATATCTGATCCAGAGTTTTCTAGACCACAGCTTGTGCTGAAACATTTCATGGTGTCATTCTCCCCCATGCTTTTTTTGGACTAACCTGTTTCAAAATGCCAATTGATTACATTTCTTACTTAGACTTTTCTATTCTAATCTGGGATACTTTTAAAGTCAGTTAACAGATTGAATGAAGCCTCGTCATATTCTTCAATATCCACGAATTTGGCTCGTCGTATAGCTGTGTACTGTATGTTTGTGTGTTTGTTTGTTGCGCATGTGTGTTTTTGTTCTCCTCTCTGTATCTGAGTGTGTGTGTGAGTGTTTTTCCTATGCGTAATGTAATTATTTTCACCATTGATACAAATGACTGTGTTACTTTTCTGTGAGTCATTCTGGACTCACACTGACTGTAATCTAACTTATTTCTGTTTCACGCAATTAATTTAAACAAACACTGAAGATAGCAATAAACATAGTAAATTCCTGTTTATAAGTTCCTGAAATCACTATTTTGGTGAAAGATTGTTCATCATTTTGAAAGCAGCCTTTTGTATGGCTAAAAATTACAGAACATTGCTGAGAAAATTTGGTTGATGAAATTGTTTGATATATTTTTTCACTTTCATATTCATATAAACTTAACTGAATTATGCATTTTTACTACCGTTTATTTAAAGTACTTTTTGATAAAGTGTACAATGGGTTTTTCTATAACTAAGCAGTGTCCTTTTTCTGTATCATATTTGATACCTTCGAATAAGATTTCATTTTCTCTCTCTCTCTCTCTCTCTCTCTCTACTGCACCTGTCCTTATATGTTGGAGGGCCCTACACAGTTTCATTCAACATTAAAATAACGTGTTTGAGGTAGAAGCAAAGGATGCTAATACTTGATAATACAATTCTTATGAACTGTGGCGTTCAGTGACAATCAACTTGTAGACCATTTTGCTGACAAACTTGCACAAACAGACCTAAGGGCTTGGCTATTATCTCGATGTTACCTTGGTTGTCCTGAATTATAGTTGAAACTACCAGTAAACAAGTATAACCCTCGATCCACCCAGACACACCCTAATTTCAAACTTTTCACTCAGCTCAGAAAATGTTTTTTTTTTTTAACTTGTTTATGAGTCATAATAGCGATTGCCTTCTCCCTCAGTGAGTTGTCTGATTAACCCTTGGTGGGACTTTCTCCACCTTTTACGGCCCTCTACAAAAAAAAGGGTGAAATGATGGGGGAAAACAAGACCCGAGGTCTTGCAGCCTTCCATAACCTTTTATCACAATTTAGCCATAACCCGAATCAATTTGATGTCTTAAGCAATAAAAAATGCTGTTGCTGTCCTGATTCTCCGGCTCCTCGGATGACAGTAAATTTACATTTTTTAATTAAACTAGCTGGAATTTTTATGAGGGGGCTGGGTTATGCTAATGAGAATGTTGTGTACCACAGATTAACAGAGTTTTGAAATAAATTTAGCAGGGCGACGTTTGGAGGGGAGGGGGGGGGGGGTGGAATGCAAGCCATTGTCTTTAACCCCTTTTATGCCGATTTCTTCTGGGGGACTCTGGTTATTCTGTGGAGCCCTGTCAGGCAAGAGTGCATTTTAGCAATGAGGTGATTAGTATCGCCATGTCAACCGAGGCAAAACATTAGAATTCCCAATATATTATTTACATCTTGCTGAATACAACACATAAAGGTGTGCTTTTCTTATCACTGACATATCGGAATATGTCATTGTGATGACTGACTGTTTGTAAATGACAATGAAATTCTGTATTTTCAAGCACAACAAAAGTTCATACTTTAGTAAATTTTAAAAAACAGAGTTATGCAAAACTGTGAACGATTTAAGACGTATATTCACTAGGCTATTTATCTACTTAATTTGTTCACAATTACATTTCAATAATTTCCATATTGTAGTTTTGCCACAGGTAACTTTCATATCAATTAGTTAATTTTAATTTCAAATCAAAACACACATGTACGAACAATTATTGGGGCATTGTTTAAAAAAAATTTTTAAAAAAAAGTGTCATAGTTAATCGCAATGTATATGTTTGTGTAGTTTTATGGTCCGCTCTGAGTGAGTGTGTGATTGATGTTATGTGAAGCTGTGTGTGTTATACCAGGCTTTAGAACAGCTAGAGGGAGAGAGTGAGGGAGGGAGCGAGGGAGGGAGAGAGAGAGAGAGAGAGAGAGAGAGAGAGAGAGAGAGAGAGAGAGAGAGAGAGAGAGAGAGAGAGAGAGAGAGAGAGAGAGAGAGAGAGAGACAGCTGAGTCCTGCCTGAGCATGTCCCCCGTCATCAGACACAAGCCACCCTACACCATAATTACCCTAGTCCCCCCCTAATACCCAATTCGCACCAACTCCCCTTTTTTTGTACCAGCAGACAGGGAGGAACATCCGAGATCAAACGCTCAAATGCTTAAATCAAGTCCAGATGCACATGGACGTCCATACATCTCCCGGGCAGCAGTAGGCAGGCAAAGCGTTCAGGGGGGCTACTTGATATGGGCCAGGAGCAGGGGCAAGTGGCATGGCCGCCCCCTTTCTTCACTCCTGTGCACTCATGCAGTGGCCAGCACCTAATTAAAACCTCAAAGCTCCCCGTCACCAATCTGGAGTAATGGCCTTATTAATACTCGGAGAGGAAGTACTCCAGAATAATAAACAGGTTGCACCTTTAGGCCTTCGTTATGTCTTTATTATCCTCAAATCCACCAAGGCAATTTAAAAAAAAATAATAATAATATTACTAAAAACGTATTTGTCCCAGCTAAAGAACGATTTAAAAATATGTGTTATTATTATTATTATTTTGTATTATATTCTTTCAGTACAAGTATAATTGCAAATATGTTTCTTTTGTGTCTTGAGTGTCTCATACATTTACAAAATATGTTGAATTTGCCAGAAAAAAACATGACATTTGATAAATTGACATCTTTATATTTCTCAGATTTGTGTGTAGGTTGAGTTGTATTATCTTCTTTCTGCTATAACCCCATGAAATAAAATACGAGGAGGATATCATCTCAACTTGTTAATCTGAAGCCCCAATGTGCAATGTCATGTATTCACATGTGCAGAGTCAATAGAGAGGCTTCTCTCTATGGCTTTTATGCTGCTCCGTTTCATTCACAATTTTACATATGAAATTATAATTTCATGCAAAGTATGGGAGAAGAATCATCTGGGCTCGTTGATATGCCATATAAGAGAGAAAAGGAGGAGAAATGTGGAGACAATTAGCAGTGTGAAAGACTATGCTGCATTTGTCTGAAAAGCACAGGCTTCACTGGCCTCGAATGAATTTGCATGCTTCGCTTATCGAAGCACACTTATTAGGCCCGTCTGAAAGAGAGATTAAGCCGGCACAAAACACGTTGACTAATCCTTTTAAATATGGCAGGGGGGTCTCGAAGGTGTGAACCACCCCTTATGCAGGTTAGGGTGGCCAGGATGGGTATGGTATGTGACAGTGTATGAGTAGCATGGAGGACCTGGGACAGAAACGTTGGGTTAACTGTTTAATGATAGGGACAGTGATTGACATAGATAAACTATCAGCATTTCATCTCTCTGGAGAGTATCTCAACCTTCTCATCTCTGGGACAAATACAGGGGAAGGGTCAGCGGGGTCGGGTGGTCGTAAAATCACATTTTGTCATGTAACATCAGTTGTAGTTTAGTTGTAGTTTCAGTGGAGTGGGGTTGGGGTTATGAGGTGTTGTTTTGAATTTGTCCTCTCCTTCCGTTTCGATATAACTTTTTGATAGGGAAAAGAGAGAGAGAGAAAAAGAAACAAACATGTACGTCTCTTGTCTGTCACCTTCGTGTTTGCACTGCCGAGCTCCAGAGCCAATACCCCTGTCCTCTTTGGTAATTGACTGCAAACAAGGACGCCGGTGGCTTTCAGACAACCGCCCCCAGTCCCCTCCCTCCCTGCACCTCGTGTCCCCAACTCACCGCGTCCCCAACCCACCACCCCTCAACCCCAGGTTCCCCTGATTCGTCGTGTTTTTTTATTTTGACATTCTATTCACTTGGGTCAGTAAAAGGCAGCACCAGCAATAATTACTGTCTGTACATGATAAATCTAAAGCACAGCTGTTCAATTCTGTCATTTGAGAGAGAGAGAGAGAGAGAGAGAGAGAGAGAGAGAGAGAGAGAGAGGGAGAGAGAGAGAGGAAAAAAACAGGGGGCTCAAGAGTTTGCAGTTTGCCTGATTTTTTTATTTTTTTTTACTCTGTAACTTGATCGGATTACATGGTTCTAGGGCCCACACCTGTTAAGAGGCTGTTAGCGGAACAGTTGGCAGTCCTGTGCCCAGAACATTTTTTTTTTTTTTACTGCTTGTTTTTTTCTGAGACCCCTTTTGGGGATTTCTCCCTCTATGTATGACATAAGTTCTATCCTTTGGGGGGAGGGGGGGGGGGGCTCTGGCCTCAGTACAGGTTAATGAGGGGAGCGCATGGTGTGTGAGGCTGCGTTAATGGTCGTGTGTGTGCTTGTGAGAGAGAGGCCAGGTCATCTGACATCTTTCCCCCTCCCTCTCCTGAGACATGTTGTCTGCCATCAGTTTTGCTTCACTCCCAGACCTCAGTCAGTCTGGAGCCGGCCACGAACGATGTCCACACACACACAAGTAATGCGGCAGCAAGTGAGAAAATAATTGGATTTGCTTTGTTCTGCTGCAAAGGGATGGGGGACAGGTGTTGTCACTGTGTTAAAATGGTTTTGGTTAAACCAGACAAAAAGAAGAGGTTTGGTTGAGAACATGTGTTCCGTTTGTTTAAAACAAACCTCAATACTGGCTAAATGAGGCAAATCATATGACACCAATTAAACATCTGAAATGCAGATACACCTAAAAAGAAAACAAGTTCATTTGATAGTTGTTCATGCTTTAAAGCAGTTTGTGGAGTTTCTGCAGCTTATGTGTGAAGTTCAAAATTAGATTACATTTGTAGGTTGTTTTTCTGTTTTACTGCGATGTCTCACAATTACCTTATTTGGCAATCAGCAGTAACACAGCTCTTCAGCTTAGTCGCTGTATGTGGAAAACATACAGTGAATGCTACATATTCCCTAGCTGTGAATAGGACATTATTGGACAACATGATACGACTTGAGAAGACTATGAAATATTTCTCACCGTGCCTCATAAACGTTACGTTTTCGCCCCCACATGTTATTGACACACAGCAGTTGCCACAACTGCGCATTGCCTCGATGACTCCCAAAGTAAAAAAAATACAAATAAAATAAGAAACACAAGCGAAGTTAATAACTATCATATAGTAACTTTTTTAATTGTCCTGATACATAATAGGGATACGACAATAAAAAAAAGGAGCAATGCGACATTAAGGCTTTTATCTTTCTCATCTGCTCTGTGCCCAAAGTGTCATGTCTAGAGCTGTACCAGCTGATCTTCAGAGTAACATAACCAGTAAGGGCTTATTGTTTTAACAATATTGGAGGCCCCCTCTCATGCCCCTCACCCACGTTCCCTCTGTTCTCTCCCTTGATTCATTTCACCGACTGTCCTCGGCTGCTGGAAAATGGCGTTAATTTTTTTATTACCTGTTTGACTCTCCAGCCTTATTACTGGAGCCCCTTAATGTTCTCCGTAACCGTGGAAACCAGATGAATAAATGTCCGCCAAAGAAAATTAGATGATTAAACAGGTCACCCTTGCAAAACAAATTCGCTTGGTCGAGCGCAATTTGTGTACCGAGTGGCTGTCTTAACAGTTTGCTAACAAGGGAATTGTTTGTTGGGCTAACTGAGAGAGAACCGAGAGGAAGGGGACAATACAGACATCTGGAAAGGGGGGACTTGAAAAGGATTGAAAGAAACGCTTGTGATAATCGTTTAGGTTTAGAATACAGATCTTAAAATAATTTATAAGTGGCTAGAATACACACGTTTCACAACTGTTTTAGCTTTCTTTTCAGTCCAGTCACACGTGTTCTTATTTTCATATTCATGTACCAAATAAATGTTCCTGTTATTGTACAGTAACTCTGCCCCTCGGATCCTTTGTACAGAACCTACAAATATGACAGTTAGAATGTAATACTTTTGAACTGTACTACTGAGCACGAGAGCCTCCCCAGTTTGAGGAAATGCTCCTTTCCAGTGTGTATTCATATCAAACCTCACCACAAACATGCAGAAGTAACGTTTAAGTTTAAAGGCACCCATGCGTGTTCATCATCAGATCCTTCAGGCTTGTTGTCCGCAATCAGTGAAGAGCAGTGGCAAATAGAATTTCCCTCATTTACCAAGCAACCAATCATTACTGGTAATTGTCCTTGAGGCCATCTGTATGGGATAGATCGTCCTCTGTCCCTGTTATAACAGAGATGTCCCTTGTCCCAAATGGCACCCTATGGTCTTTATAGTGCACTTCTTTTGACCAGGGCCCATAGGGCTCTGGTCAAACGTAGTGCACTATTTAAGGGATAGGGTGCCATTTGGGACACAGAGATGGTCATGAGCTTACATTGACATGTAGCGGCTAGTACCGCTCTAATATGCCAGTCACAGCACCAGCAAGGAGACTACGTTACCCTTTCATAAGCAATGCAAAACATCCTGTTTAATGCACATCCACGACAAACTGTAGGTGATGATTTAGGATGTATAAAGCATGTCGTTTTTTTGTTGTAAAAATGTTTTTTTTTTTGTATCATCTATGAATAATGTTTTGAAGGTTTTCTGTAGAGCCACTAGTGTCACCAAGTATTTTTCCCATGTAACTCCCCCACCCACCAGCTCTAACCCTAAACCCCCCTTTCTCATAGTTGTTTTACCATCATACAACTCATTGTAGACAAAAATGGCCATATCATCCAGTTTTTTACTGTTTGGTGTTTTCATGTCCTGTAAATAAGAGTTGGCCTGGGCGGATTTAGCTGTCTAACGATAGGGCAAAACACGCAGACTTGGACTTAAAACCATGGCTGCGATTCCCATTGTGACCACAAATCATAAATGTTGGCGACTTAGCGGTGGTGTTGTTTATGGAAGGACGCCATGCTACGCCACTCAAGGGTGTTGGCTGTTTACACTGAAGCGCCACCACTTTACTTGCATTCGCTCTAAAACAACACCCCCCCAAACCATCCTTTTGGTCCCATCTCTAAAGTTGACCCCACATTTATAAACAAAGATTAAGGGGACGGTCCACTTTAATGGGAGGGGTTGTTTATGATATCTTTTGATCCATCAGCAGGACCAATGATGGTGAGCTAGGATGCATTTTTTTTTGGGGGGGGGGGGTATTTCTACGTCTGAAACTGGAAAGCACTTGTGCATTATTGATGTTTTAATTTGTGCAAATGCCTGAGTCTTTGTTAAGTGATTATAGTGCTAGAGAGATAACAGGGAGCTACTTATCTTCTATGAAACAAGAGCTCGCTCACTGCCCACACCGAGAGAAGCTATTGGAGTAAATCTAACCAGTTCCGTGCAGTAGCCTACCCACACTTTGGCTTGGCAGAGAGGGGGGAGGAGAGAGGGAGAGAGAGAAAGAGTTGAAAATATCAACGTGTCCGAGATAAAAAAGAAAGTCAGTTTATCCTTTGTACTTATTTCAGTCTTGCCTCTCCCATTTATGATGCTGTTGTATAGGCCTTTCACATCCCTTATCAAAAATGATTTGCTGTAAATATAATAAAAGTGACCTGAAAAGGCCAATAAGCAAATATTCTGCGTGACACCCAAGGCAACTGACCTTGAAAAAGAATGCAAAGTTATAATGCCCCATGCATGCAAAACAAACCAATAAAAGAATGCCCATGGAAAGAGAGGGAGTTTAGGCAAATATAAGAAAGAGCGGAGAGGGACTGGTTTTTTATACCCTGATTAACTAGGAACAAAGGTTCATAAATGTTTCCATGACGTGGTTTTGTGCCATTGGAACCCAATCATTTATAACTGCCCTACAGCAAGACAACTCATCAGATAAACAAAGGGAAATAAAGTATGGCGATAAAGTTGTGCCGACTACATTTAGTTGTTGTGCCATACTAATTCTAATTTAATCTTGCCTACTAAATGTGCATAGTGTATATATTAGAACAAGTATGAGCAATTTTTTCACATCTGAGAGAAAAAAGGAGTTTGTAGATAAAGTTGCATCTACTACATTTAGTTGAGTTGTGTCTACTATATTTAGTTGAGTTGTGTCTACTATATTTAGTTGAGTGGTGTCTACTACATTTAGTTGAGTTGTGTCTACTACATTTAGTTGAGTTGTGTCTACTACATTTAGTTGAGTTGTGTCTACTACATTTAGTTGAGTGGTGTCTACTACATTTAGTTGAGTTGTGTCTACTATATTTAGTTGAGTTGTGTCTACTACATTTAGTTGAGTTGTGTCTACTACATTTAGTTGAGTTGTGTCTACTACATTTAGTTGAGTTGTGTCTACTACATTTAGTTGAGTTGTGTCTACTACATTTAGTTTGTTTGTGTGTACTACATTTAGTTGAGTGGTGTCTACTACATTTAGTTGTTGTGTCTACTACATTTAGTTGTTGTGTCTACTACATTTAGTTGAGTTGTGTCTACTACATTTAGTTGAGTTGTGTCTACTACATTTAGTTGAGTTGTGTCTACTACATTTAGTTGAGTTGTGTCTACTACATTTAGTTGAGTTGTGTCTACTACAGTTAGTTTAGCTGTGCCAAGCAAAAATATACTTTTTCTATTTTACATCTGAGAACGATCAAGTCATCCATAGCACAAAGTCACATCAGTGGTGCTTCACTGTGACAGGCTTGTCTCCTTGTATGCAAACGCTGTTTGGCGTGTAGGCCGAAGGTCGCAGTAGACGGTGGTGATGAGGTTACAGCTCCTCCTCTGCTGTTTGCTGTCTCTATCATCACCGTCTCCAAAACGAGCCTCTATCGTCCTCCTGGTCTCCCTTTCTCCTACAAAGGGCTCCGGCTCCAACTTGCAGCTGTTCACACACAACCTGTCTGACTATACCACACAGCACACACTATCATACCTGGGAAACACGCTACATTCACCAACCTGGAACCTCATACAGCTTCTATCAATGCCAATGATCTTTTTGAGAGCTATAGACTTGGTTCAGTCCTAATTCATTACTTGTTGTGTTACGGCCGTTTTCTTTGTAAATATCATCAGTTGGAGGCTGGGGGGATAGCTGTTGCCGTCTGTTATGAGCTCCCTGGTGGAGTTACTGTACAAAAAACGCGCACGCACGCACACAGACACACACACACACACAGACACACACACACACACACAGCCACACACACACACAGCCACACACACACAAATAGTCACAGGCTTCCCCAGGCATTTACTGCTTTATGAAGCTGTCTCATGAACCCACCAGCAGAACATGAGAATACAGAAAGAAAAGCCCACATTACTTTGATGATTTGGTGTCATTTGTGGACTACAAAATGCTGCATTTATTGTGTTGAGGGAGAGGAGAGAAATTCAGAATTTCAATTAGCGTACGTAATCGGAACCTGCCCGCTTTGATAGGCATTTTCTGAAAAGGAATACAGCGGCACTTGTAAAACATTAATTAAGTGGGGAGTTTTTTAAAGGAACGGGTAAAGTGTGCTTTATGCGGGAATAAAGGACATTTACCTCACACAGAGGCCGTTTCAACGCTTTGAGTGAAGAGAGAGGGAAAAAAGGCTTTAATTTAGAGCTTTCAGTCATGCTATAAAGTAGACGATATCATATATGAATGCCAGCTTTTTCGCTGAAGAACAGAAATCTATCCGTGGCCGAGTGAAACCCGAGCCAGCCCGAGGAAAACAAGCCTCTATTTTAACCACTTTCTACATGACAGATGACATTTAGGCCGTCTTTTGGATCACATTGCTCTGGCATGATCTCTTACTTTGCCAGACCTTCGATAATTAATGGTTGATATGAAATGTTAATCGTAACTTGATATCAATTCTTTTTTTGCTATTATCCCGCATAAAGATGATTACGGAGAGCACACAATATTGCATTTGAGACTGGAGATTTTTACTATCATGGTTGGAGAATGCATTCTCGAAACATTCCGAATGTAAATGGGCACTATAATAGAGTGCTGTGGTTGATTGTACATGTCCATGTTTGATTGGGACTGTGGTATGTTTGTGTATGTTGTAAGGGACTTAAAGTCCTTACTCCAGTCTCCTTTTCAGCTCACTTATTAGTTGATTTACTTAACAATAGGGCACATCTCAATAGGGGGTCCAGGTATCCTCATGACATGACACAAGTGGGAGGGTGGGCCTTTCCTCTTTTGTTTTCTATTGCTCCTTAAGCAAAGGGGGATGCCGATGAAAGACCAACTCCTTGAATGGCCTACTCCAGGAAGTTAGCGCTTGTGTCTAAAAAAAACAACAACACAATTTTGCTCAAAACATATATTTTTAACCTTAAGTATGTGTACATTATTTAAACGTACAATATTGTTTTTGAACAGGAAATGTCTATTAAGCTTTCTTGGAAATAACACTCTTAGTGGCGTTGCTAGCTGAAATGTATAACCCAACTTGCACTTGTTGCCCCTATAGTGTTGTTACAGTGTTGTTACATCTCATGTTGAATACCTTTTTACCTCGTTTTTGTTACAGTATCTGTCATTTTGTGTGCTTTTTGCCTATTGTTTGTGTTATATTTTACAATGTCTCTTATTTTGTGTGCTTTTTGCCTTGTTGTAGTTACAATATCTCATTCCCTATGCTTTTTACCTAGTTGTAGTTACATTATCTCTCATTCCCTATGCTTTTTGCCTTGTTGTAGTTACAATATCTCATTCCCTATGCTTTTTACCTAGTTGTAGTTACATTATCTCATTCCCTATGCTTTTTACCTAGTTGTAGTTACATTATCTCTCATTCCCTATGCTTTTTGCCTTGTTGTAGTTACAATATCTCATTCCCTATGCTTTTTACCTAGTTGTAGTTACAATATCTCATTCCCTATGCTTTTTGCCTTGTTGTAGTTACAATATCTCATTCCCTATGCTTTTTACCTAGTTGTAGTTACATTATCTCATTCCCTATGCTTTTTGCCTAGTTGTAGTTACAATATCTCATTCCCTATGCTTTTTACCTTGTTGTAGTTACATTATCTCATTCCCTATGCTTTTTACCTAGTTGTAGTTACATTATCTCTCATTCCCTATGCTTTTTACTTAGTTGTAGTTACATTATCTCATTCCCTATGCTTTTTACCTAGTTGTAGTTACATTATCTCTCATTCCCTATGCTTTTTACCTAGTTGTAGTTACAATATCTCATTCCCTATGCTTTTGACCTAGTTGTAGTTACATTATCTCTCATTCCCTACGCTTTTTACCTAGTTGTAGTTACAATATCTCATTCCCTACGCTTTTTACCTAGTTGTAGTTACAATATCTCATTCCCTATGCTTTTGACCTAGTTGTAGTTACATTATCTCTCATTCCCTACGCTTTTTACCTAGTTGTAGTTACAATATCTCATTCCCTATGCTTTTGACCTAGTTGTAGTTACATTATCTCTCATTCCCTACGCTTTTTACCTAGTTGTAGTTACAATATCTCATTCCCTATGCTTTTTACCTAGTTGTAGTTACAATATCTCATTCCCTATGCTTTTTACCTAGTTGTAGTTACAATATCTCATTCCCTATGCTTTTTGCCTAGTTGTAGTTACAATATCTCATTCCCTATGCTTTTTACCTAGTTGTAGTTACAATATCTCATTCCCTATGCTTTTTGCCTAGTTGTAGTTACAATATCTCATTCCCTATGCTTTTTGCCTTGTTGTAGTTACAATATCTCATTCCCTATGCTTTTTACCTAGTTGTAGTTACATTATCTCTCATTCCCTACGCTTTTTACCTAGTTGTAGTTACAATATCTCATTCCCTATGCTTTTTGCCTAGTTGTAGTTACAATATCTCATTCCCTATGCTTTTTACCTAGTTGTAGTTACAATATCTCATTCCCTATGCTTTTTGCCTAGTTGTAGTTACAATATCTCATTCCCTATGCTTTTTGCCTTGTTGTAGTTACAATATCTCATTCCCTATGCTTTTTACCTAGTTGTAGTTACATTATCTCATTCCCTATGCTTTTTGCCTAGTTGTAGTTACAATATCTCATTCCCTATGCTTTTTACCTTGTTGTAGTTACATTATCTCATTCCCTATGCTTTTTACCTAGTTGTAGTTACATTATCTCTCATTCCCTATGCTTTTTACTTAGTTGTAGTTACATTATCTCATTCCCTATGCTTTTTACCTTGTTGTAGTTACATTATCTCATTCCCTATGCTTTTTGCCTAGTTGTAGTTACAATATCTCATTCCCTACGCTTTTTACCTAGTTGTAGTTACAATATCTCATTCCCTATGCTTTTTACCTAGTTGTAGTTACAATATCTCATTCCCTATGCTTTTTGCCTTGTTGTAGTTACATTATCTCATTCCCTATGCTTTTTACCTAGTTGTAGTTACAATATCTCATTCCCTATGCTTTTTGCCTTGTTGTAGTTACATTATCTCATTCCCTATGCTTTTTACCTAGTTGTAGTTACAATATCTCATTCCCTATGCTTTTTGCCTTGTTGTAGTTACAATATCTCATTCCCTATGCTTTTTGCCTAGTTGTAGTTACAATATCTCATTCCCTATGCTTTTTACCTAGTTGTAGTTACAATATCTCATTCCCTATGCTTTTTACCTAGTTGTGGTTACAATATCTCTCATTCCCTATGCTTTTTACCTAGTTGTAGTTACAATATCTCATTCCCTACGCTTTTTACCTAGTTGTAGTTACAATATCTCATTCCCTATGCTTTTGACCTAGTTGTAGTTACATTATCTCATTCCCTATGCTTTTTACCTAGTTGTAGTTACATTATCTCTCATTCCCTACGCTTTTTACCTAGTTGTAGTTACAATATCTCATTCCCTATGCTTTTTACCTAGTTGTTACAATATCTCATTCCCTATGCTTTTTACCTAGTTGTAGTTACAATATCTCATTCCCTATGCTTTTTGCCTTGTTGTAGTTACAATATCTCATTCCCTATGCTTTTTACCTAGTTGTAGTTACATTATCTCTCATTCCCTACGCTTTTTACCTAGTTGTAGTTACAATATCTCATTCCCTATGCTTTTTGCCTAGTTGTAGTTACAATATCTCATTCCCTATGCTTTTTACCTAGTTGTAGTTACAATATCTCATTCCCTATGCTTTTTGCCTAGTTGTAGTTACAATATCTCATTCCCTATGCTTTTTGCCTTGTTGTAGTTACAATATCTCATTCCCTATGCTTTTTACCTAGTTGTAGTTACATTATCTCTCATTCCCTACGCTTTTTACCTAGTTGTAGTTACAATATCTCATTCCCTATGCTTTTTGCCTAGTTGTAGTTACAATATCTCATTCCCTATGCTTTTTACCTAGTTGTAGTTACAATATCTCATTCCCTATGCTTTTTGCCTAGTTGTAGTTACAATATCTCATTCCCTATGCTTTTTGCCTTGTTGTAGTTACAATATCTCATTCCCTATGCTTTTTACCTTGTTGTAGTTACATTATCTCTCATTCCCTATGCTTTTTACCTAGTTGTAGTTACATTATCTCATTCCCTACGCTTTTTACCTAGTTGTAGTTACAATATCTCATTCCCTATGCTTTTTACTTAGTTTTTCATCATAATGTCATATCAGGACAGACTATGTTTTATACCCTAATAGATCATTTACTCTGTACATAAGCACCACAATAGGGCTGAACTGACTGTGAAATGGGAACTTCCTACTATCACTGGTATCAGTTAAGGCCAAGGTTGTCGAAGGTAGAATATTCCCACATATGCAAGAGAGTAAAGTGCAATAGTTGATGATTATTGAAGTTTATGATGAGCATATCTCTCAACAAAGAAAAAAGAAAAAGAAAGGGCCTCTTCACATGTTTTTTGAGTTGTTGTGAATGTTGTCCATATGCATTTTCCACAGACAATTGTAAATCCTCTTTCGGTTGGCGACGATGAGTACACATACAGATGATGCATTAAAACTCCCATAACTCGCACACCCAGCAAAGCTCAAAATCAATTGGAATGGATAGTTAAGCTGGCCCCTAAAAATCAATGAGCAATTCATGTCCTTGATCAGTGTGTCATTTCTCTCAATGTTAGAGGCTAAAAAGCTATCAGAGCAGGACACACACACACCCTTAAAAACGTTTGTGTTGATGAAGAATAAATACACGTACATAGGGTTCTGTGTAATTAACAATGATTTCTGTTTGATTAGTTTAAATATAGGTTTTTAAGCATGTCATCATGCCAATAGTTGGTTATACAGGACATTGCTTTACATTAGACTGTGTGTGTTATTGATATTTGGCCAAGGCCTCACATACAGTATACTGATACATTCTTTCTGGCTATAAATCCTGTATGAACCCACATTTACAGAAATACAGTTAAATGACGTGGGGAAATGTTATCTGGGTTGGACTCCATTGGTTAATATCGCAATCAAGCTATCAAAAAATATCAAAGGGTCAAATTTCAAGGCTTGCATGTTTTTTTTGTCCTGCAAAATGTCGCAATCAATTTGCATGGCATACCAAGCCTGAAAAACAGAAAAAGCTATAACCGCACACACACACACACACACACACACACACACACACACACACACACACACACACACACACACACACACCACACACACACACACACACACACACACACACACACACACACACACACACACACACACACACACACACACACACACACACACACACACACACACACACACACACACCACACACACACACACACACACACACACACACACACACACACACACACACACACACACACACACACACACACACACACACACACACACACGTCTCCCTTTCCGGTATAGCGGGTAAGAGGATAAGGTTGACCAGATTAAGAGGAGAAAAAAATGCTGTATTTCAAAATAGTAATTTTGTCCTTATTAATGCCATTAGTGTAACAGTCAGCATGGATCAGATCAACGGATGACCGAAGTAACTCCTCTGTCTCGGCGCTGTGACGGGATCATGTCGGGAACAATTTGAGCATTTCGTGTTGACGAGTGAAGTTTCAAGTGCTGCAGTATATCCTGTAACCCCCCCCCCCTAAATTATGCCTATAGTCTCTCTCGCTCTCTCTCACTCTCACAGTCACTCACTTGGTCACTTAGTCTCTCTCTCTCTCTCTGTCTCTCTCTGTCTCTCTGTCTCTCTCTTTCTCTTTCTCTCTCTCTCTCTCTCTCTCTCTCTCTCTCTCTCTCTCTCTCTCTCTCTCTCTCGCTCCTTAAATACTTTTATTTAAATTCCCTACTAACATTAAGTTATAGATGTCATTGCTGGCCAAGTCTCTCATTTTAGTGCTGTATTTTCAACCCACATTCAAGTAATGACAATGTGACTGTCCTTTCTGATTCACAGGACATTCTCTGAGGCTAACCAGCCACACTGTGATTCCTAGGCTGGCGTTTAAGCACAGTATTATTGGTTATATCACTTCGGAGAATGTTATACCAGTGCCAAATTCCAATCCTAGAGTAGAAATGGACAGCAATGTGATGCTGTTTCTAAAAGCAGAACTATCTATGCTCTTTTCCTATTATCAGTCCTCCAGTATCTCTTTCCCTCACTCTACTAAGCCTCTAAGTTCGATAGATATTAGCACAGAATAAACTGCCAGTTCAGTCCAGTTGCTCTTGCTAAACAGGTGGGCTTTCTGCGTGCCTGTGTTCTTGGTAACATTCTAAGGGGTATTCAGTCCATTCTGTCCCTAGCTAGGCTAAATGCCTCAGATTTGGGCGAAGAGGGCCTTCGAACCAGTTGTCACCTGTCATAAAGTTGGAGAGTTATGGGAGCAGTGGAGCAGTTGCTCGTCTCTCCTGAGGTGAGAAATGTTCCAGCAGCTGCCCTCAACTCCCTCCTCCGCCTCCTGTTTTTTTAAGGGGATGATATTTTTTTTGTCATTTCCAATAAAGCAATAAATGAATGTTTGTGGCAACTGGGGCTGTAAGGGAGTGAATTCCAGCGTCGCACACTGTCACTCACAACCCTGTCCATCACCAGTCATAAAAACACACAAGGATTATTCCTTTTTTAGGAACGATTGGTCCATGTAACTTCTTTTAGTTCCTGCTCCTTTTTACTTGTTTACCTAGCTGAAAATGACTTATTCCGTTCGTGCCACTAGCCTTGTTGTCTTTTCTTTTCTCTAACGTAGTGACACACCTCTGTGTATGGCATGTAGCCACTCTTCTGCTTCTCTGCTGCCTCTCTCTTTCCATCTCTCTCTCTCTCTCTCTCTCTCTCTCTCTCTCTCTCTCTCTCTCTCTCTCTCTCTCTCTCTCTCTCTCTCTCTCTCTCTCTCAATCCATCTGCATCATGTCAATCTGTCAGACTGCCAGTGTCTGTTCCAATTAGATTCCACTTAATACATGTAACCTCGATTAACATGCAATCAAGCCCAGATAAATCACGTCCTTTAAGTCCGCCCCCCCCCCCCCCATCCTCTCCTGTGTTGCTTTGCATCATTCTGTTTTCATCAACTAGCTTTACAGCCCACAATGTTTTGTCACACTGTATAAGATCACATGTTGACAATACGAGTCGGTAAAGCTTAGTCAACATTGAAAGAAGGTAGGAGAAAAGGAGGTACAGTATATTTCTCCTCCGTGGTGGTTGTTCATTTTGTTTTGCCCCGGCATGCTATCATTTCACACCTCTGTTTGCAGTAATGTAAAAACTTCCTCTTGTGGTTCAAACTCTTTTTTTTTGTGCCATTTCGGGCTTCAGTGGGTGTAAGTTTCTTGATTTCATCACTTAGTTCAAGCATACAACACACACTCGCTGGAGTTCTACGATGCTTGAGGATGCAGAGGCAGCACTGTACTATAGTCTAATCAGTGATCCCCGTAGCCTGAGAGTGTTAGCATCTCTAGATTGCTGGTCAGGGTACAACACAAACAAGGCCATAGTATCAATCCCCCCAAAAAATCACACGAATGAATGCAAAATAAATCAGGCAACTAAATGAAGAGATGCATGTTCTTTCTCTGCTGACAACTGAAATACTTATCTGCCTCTGTATTAGCAGTAAACAAATACACAAAAACTAACATTCACCAGGGGATTGGGTGGATAGATAATAATTATTTATCTAAGTTAATAATTCACACTGTTTATGCTAATACCGTGGGGGACTGTTGAATTAACAAAGACAGAAACCTAAAAATACAAACTGATGCAAAACAACCTGGGGCAGTAAAAAAGCACACACAGCACTCTGGGGTCTTGTTTTATTAATCGGCGGCTAAAAGTGCTAACATTGACACGTGGAACAGATTAGTCCTTTAATAACCGGGGAGGGTCAAGATGGCGGTAGGATCGGTGAGAATATCCTTGTCTGAGACTAGCGGCCTCTGTGTTTTATATCCCCGACTCCTGCCTCCAGGGGCTAGCCTCATGCTAACTATAAACAATGACCTATCTTTTAGCTTTAGTCTGAGGAGACTTGAACCAGAGATTATAGCTTCACCTCAGCAATAGTTTTTTTGCAAGCAGTGGGATGGTTCCAAGCTTACAAATGTTGGTTCCCAGAACATTGTGGGGAAGTAATTTTTCAAATAACCGAAGGAGAACCTTTAGGGAACATTCTGTGCTAGCTGGGTTTACTATGTTAACTCCAACAATCATGACTTTAGAGTTTCAATGTACCAACACTATTCAGGATGGTCTGCCTGCCTGTTTCCTAATGATACAGTAAACTACATTTAGAGTGATGTATTATTATTGCGTCTCGGCTGTGTCCCGCTCTGTTGTATTTAAAGTAGAAGCTATAGTCTAGTTCGAGAAAAACAGCTTTGTTTCATTCATCCGGCCCTACATGCTCAGGGTGAAGCTGTATGCCATTAATCGTTTTAAATATCTCAATGCTCCTCCATAGTCGACACGGATTGCCAGTTTGCAGAGTGTAAATAGGGCTGGGATTTAAATTAAGCTATGAGAAAGGCTCAGGTTGATCCATTTCTTATCTGCTGAGTTGTCAGCCCCAAGCCTTTTATGGGACTTTGGTAAATCTTACATGGACAAGGAAATTCACCAGTCCTGGCAATGTATTAGTAGCCTTTACACTTGTTCCCTTATAAAGGGTGTATCTTGTTACGCCCAGAATTGTGTACTATCTACTTTTCAACTTTTGTCAGAAAACATGATGAACTACCATTTTAGTCTTTAATTTCATGTACTACATTTATGAACTTTTGGTAAGAACAGAAGTCGTTCTTTGTCTGATTGAGTATTCAGTGTTCACCCAATAACCTCTGTCTCTCTTTCTTTTTCTAGCTCACCACTACATCCATAACAATGTTGCACTGTCCCTTTAAAGGGGATGACAGTTTTGACAAAAAGTTTGGATTTTTTTTCTTTCTTCTTCTCGTTCCCAGAGAAAAATAGCGAATAACGCTGATGAGTTTTAGCAGCTTCAGCCAGGCGATGGGCAAATATAATAAGTGTTTTCGTAGACGTCACCCGTGATTATCTCATCTTGGCATTTTGGGTGAATGTGGTGGATTTAGAGGCTCGCTTCCCATTGTGCTGACATCACCCTTTAACAAACGAAATTAAATCATGGCTAAAATCATTTGAAACTCTCCCAGAGTCTGTCTCAAATGGCTAAACAATGAGTGTCTGGGACATTTTTAAGGGAAGTGTGTGTGTGTATTTAGGCATGGGGGGATGGGGTATACTGTGGAAATGGGGGCAAATTTAGCCTCACACTGAATAATTGGATGAGGGGGAGCCAATATTTAACCATTTCTGGGCTGTCGCAAGAGCATTTAGAGGACAATGTTCTGGCGCAGTACTTTGTGCTTTGTGTGTGTGTGTATCTCTTTCTATACTTATTATATTTATACCCAAATAAATAGTTAACACTTACAGACATTTTATCAAAATAATTCAACTATAAAGACTACAAACTACCTTAGACTTAGTGTTGTAACAAATGTTGCTTTGCTATCCATCTGTGAGAAATATACATGATGCTAATATATAGACTTTACATTGAAAGAAAAACAGTCGAACAGTCGATCCTACATCAATCAAATTGTCATAGACAATTTTAGCCTATGTAATGATTTTCATGAGAGTATATTATCACACATAAAAATGTGGTTTCTTGATACCGTACAGCTAGACATTTATAGATTCCTCAAATTAAAGGGCAATTTTCCAGTTGCTCGACCCAGTCTAAGGGCCCGACCCAGACTAATTAGTTAAATATTTGTTGCTGGGACATTTTTAGCTCTGATGAAACAATAATAGTGTCTTAGGCTATGCTATGCTATTAGCCTGTGCTAGCCTGGCTGAGGTACAAGCAGGCCAGTGGACTGTCCAGCCATCCATTCTCTCCCCTCGCATGCCGTGACTTGCCACCCGTGACCCAGGGAAGTGAGCGAGGAAGTAAGGGAGAAAAAAGGAGCCGGTGAAGGAGTGCAGTGGTGGAGTGTGGAGGTGCACCGGGCCGCTGTTCGAGGCCTCAGGCCGGCTGGCGTGGGCCAATGTGACAGGATTAGCCAAGCCCCGGTGAGCATAGCTGGTAGTGTGAACGTGTGTGTGTGTGTGTGTGTGCGTGGCCCAGGCAGACAGGCAGGCAGGCAGCGTGTACAGCAGAACAGGATCCAGAACTGCTGCTTGCCACCAGCATAGCAAAGACAAGAGAGAGCAACAGTGTATCCTTCCCTCACTGCCAATCCTACCACTCATCCTCACCCGCCCGCCCTCGACCAATGGCAGACTCCCAGCCCATGAGATAGGGGGTGGAAAGTGGGTGTGTGTGTGTGTGTGGGGGGGGGGGGGGGGGGGGGGGGGGGGGGGGGGTAAAGTGAATGTGAGTTGGGAAATTATCCTATTAAATTGAATTAAAGAGGCAGTCTTCATTTACCCCAAGAATGATGGATTTGGATAATTAACAGTGTTAATGGGGAATGGTTAAAAAGGGCAGGGGAAGTGGTTAGTGCAGACATGGAAATAGTGTGGGGTAAACCCCTGTATTGTATCTCTACTTGGGCCAGGCAGGACAACGGGTCCTTTTACGAGGAGCCAGCCAGTGGTCACTTGCGGGGATTGTTTTACAACGATTAAGCGTTGAGAGAGTGTCACGTACCATTAAGGGGTGAAACGCTACAAATCTAAGTTCCTCCGTTTTCCAAGGTGTTCCTTTCTCACCCTCTACTTTTCAAAGGACGAGATGGGGAAACTGTAAGGTGATCTTATCCCGTAGTCAGACAATAGGAGACCACATCAAAGCCAATTAGAGTTGTTGTGGTTTTACACAGGCCCTACAGTATATACAGTATTCATGTGTACAGGAAACCATAACACGCTCAGTAGGAGAACGGTCAGCAGCACTGCGTGTGTAGGCCTATGGGAGTGTTTTGCATGGCGGGCCAGCTATTGGTTTAAGTGTTGGTACTCTTTAGTAGTAGTGAAATACATCAGTGAGTGCATACACACACCCCACTCAAATCCACCATCACCGTCTCGGGACCTAGTTAAACGGCTAGGGGGTGGGTCCATGGTCAGTCAGCGCACAACACTGTATCTCTGTATCTGCATGTCCTTAATTCTTGATGATGTGCAGGCCTTGGGCAGTGTGTGTGATGGAGAGGGAGAACGCCCGCCTTCCGAGTTGAAATTATCGTGCGGGCCAGGGCCTCTAAAATGAAAAAAGATAAAAATCACGTTGTGTCCCCAGCAGCAGCTGACGAGCTCTGGCGCTACCACTGAGCCGAGGTGACACTACGGTGACACCCAGCCACAAAGAGGGGCCAGATGTATAGGCCACAATGTGTCACTGGGTAATCGGCAGCTTTTCTACTGCCCGGTAAAGTAATAGCTAATCTCATGCCGAGGAACTAGTTAGCATGCGTTGACATTTACCTATTGGCTTGCTTCAGTCAAGCTTGGCAATTCTGGTCATCTTTCATAAACTCATGGAATATACAATGTACTTAGATAGATGCCTTTTAAGGGGAGGGCAGTGAAAACTCTCTGTTAACCTGGATGCATTGCACCTATTTGCACACCTGAACTCCTTTTAGATGCGGAACATCTTAAGTGAGGGATCAAATCATTTTATGCTACTTTTCTCCTTTTAAAAAAAAAAGAGAGAGAGAGAGAGTGGGAGAGAGAGAGAGAGACTAAAAAAAACAATCTCATCAAGCAGGAGGCCGTTTGCTTAGCAAGAGCTGACAGTCTTTGTGTATGTAAATGAAGAATTTAGACTAATGGAGTTGAACCATTTCTAATTTTGTGATGGCAAGAGGATTTTGATTGAAAGTAATTAAGCAAGCTAGCTGTAAAATTAATTAAAGCAAAAGGAGGGGGGGGGGGACTTTTATTGGATTGGATAGCGATATAGCTGCTGTCAGGCAGGGGGACAAATGGGGGTGACCTGGATTCTCTGCCCTCCCTCCTCCCACACAAGACTTTTATGTCACTTTAATCTCCTGAGAGCGGCTGGTGTGCATTTGTTCGAAATAATCAAGGAAATATGGTCAGAAATTGTCAGCTTTCAGATCTAATTTACCTGACAGCCTCGCAAGTGAGTGGGTGTGTGTGCGTGTGTGCGCGCGCATGGCAGATCTTCCTCTTGTTTTTACCCCTCTCAGCTCTCTGGAAAATGCGTTTGACAGTCTTGAAACGTCTTGGTTTGTTGTCGGGGAAGAAAAGGAGGCAAGGCACTTGGTGGGGTTAACATGGACGTTTCAATGAAGCAAATTCATCCCAGCTTAACACCTCTGTCGTTTATACACATGCACACACACACACACACACACACACACACACACACACACACACACACACACACACACACGCATCATTGTTTCAGTGCCATCCTTGCCTCGCAACTCCAAACTTTCCGCTTGGGCTACCTACCATGGTTGCTCTGCTTTCCTTTGAGTTTCCAAGTAGCAAAGGAGCAGTAGATGCATGCTCTGATAAAGCTTGCTACATTCTACTGTAGTTTATATGCTACTTACATATATCATACAATAACCCTACTAATATCCTACGGCATCAATCTGACTGTGCTCTGTGTGAGAGTGATATTAAATAAAAAAGCACCACAGGGCACCTTGGCTTCCAGAGTGGATGAGAGTCACACTTCTTCCTCTCCTGGGTTGGAGATTTTAAGTGGCGTTTGTGACACAGGGCCTGCGCCCCACATGGCACTCTATTCCCTACGTAGCGCACTACTTTTGACCAGAGCCCTATGGGTCCCGGACCAAAAGTAGTGCACTACATAGGGAATAGGGTGCCATTTGGGACGCAGAGGGTCTCGGCATGGTCCTCCACACCCCCTAAAGAGACACTTAATTACAGACTAGCCCAGCCGGTGCTGCTAGGACTCCCCACCCACCGTTACTGCTGCTACCGCTACCACCATGCACCGCTAGAGCCACTCTCCAGGCACAAGGGCCTCTGGGAAGCCGAAATGCCGTAGGGCGACCGGGGGCCCCCCTAACAGGATTAAAACGCCCTCTAAAAATAGGGCCTGAGCGCCTTTCGCCCCCTCTCCACCAGGCTCATCTGCCCTGAGGATCCTTCCTCCACCCCTTCCCCCCTAAAGCTGGCCCCACCCGGATCCCGTTTTATCAATCCATGTAATAAAAGGTGGAACAAAGAGCTTTCTCTCCCCCTTTCTGTAATTAGAAGTGGGGCTCTCCAGAGGACTGACATTCCTTGGGCCCTAAAACATGGTTCCCCCACCTCCCCCTCATCTCGCCACCGCTCATCCATAACACGGCTTGTGCCGATAATGTAAATGCAGTCTGCTAAGGGCTAACCAGCCCTTAGCAGACATTTGCTATAGTGTTATCAGAGTGCTACAAATGAAGGTTACATTTAAAGTGATACATTATTAACCCTAATTGATTACTTATAACACGTATATGTTCACTGTCACCTCCAGTTTCACTCCTTACTGGTGTGTGTGCCAAATCGCTTCTGTCACTGGCCCCCAGTCTAAAACGTTAAGTGTCAACCTATACTGTTAACAAAACCGTCGAAACCACCTGAATTGAGAATATCAGGTATATCCTGGTGTGTATGGCTGTTGAAGTGAGATTGAGAGAGAGACTCGCGAGAGAGAGAGAGAGAGAGAGAGAGAGAGAGAGAGAGAGAGAGAGAAAGCCGCATTCACAGCCAGTCACGCTTTAAAGAAAAATGTGTTTTATACAATATGCAAATTTCCGGGTCTTTAAGTGACAGGTTGATATGTGATTAAAGGACAATTAGAGTGCTGGAAATAAGCGACGGCAGACGGGTCAAGTGCTGAGCTGCCGAGCTAAAAGGTAGCAGACTATTGAGGAAAAACATTCATGGGGGACGCTAGGAACAGGACCCAAAACAAATTAGATGCAAGAAAATGGTTAGCATAGTCTGCCAATAAACCCAGAGAAAGAGGGAGGGGGAGAAAGGGAGAGAGAAATGGAGAGAGGAAGATCGAAGTCCATTCGGGTCCATATACCATATGAAAGTGATGCGTCAATTTTACTTCCGTATTCCTCGTTGGCTAAGAATGCATCATCAAAGTCATAAAAATGTGGTCATTTAATATATACGCTCAGTGGCCAGTTTATTAGGGAAACCCATCTAGTAACAGGTCGGACCCTCTTTGCCTCCAGAACAGACTGAATTCTTTGGGGAATAGATTCTACAAGGTGTGGCATTCAAACCTTGTTCAATTGATATCAAGGGACCTAATGTGTGCCAGGAAGACATTCCCCACACAATTACTCCACCGCCACCAGCCTGTACCGTTGACACCAGGCAGGATGGGGCCATGGCCTGCTCACACCAAATCCTGACTCTGCCATCAGCATGACTCAACAGGAACCGGGATTTGTCGGACCAGACAAATGTTTTTCCACTCCTCAATTGTCCAGTGTTTGTGAGCGCGTACCCACTGGAGCCGCTTCTTCTTATTTTTAGATGATAGGAGTGGAACCCGGTGTGGTTGTCTGCTGCAATAGCCCATCCGTGGCAAGCACTGACTAGTTGTAAGTTCCGAGATGCCATTCTGGACACCACTGTTGTACTGGGCCATTATTTGCCTGTTTGTGGCCCGCTGTTAGCTTGCACAATTCTTGACATTCTCCTTCGACCCCTCTCATCAACAAGCTGTTTTCACTCACAGGACTGCCGCTGACTGGATGTTTTTTATTTGTCGCACCATTCTCGGTAAACCCTACACAATGTCGTGCGTGAAAAGCCCAAGGAGGCCGGCCATTTCGGGGAGATACTGGAACCGCCGCGCTTGGCACCAACGATCATACCACGCTCAAAGTCGTTTACAGTTTAAGTCGGAAGTTTACATACACTTACATAACCTGTTTTAATGACTCCACAAATCCACAAACCCGAAAAGTTTGGCCCAAATTAAACAATTTAAAGGCAATGCTAACAAATACTAATTGAGTGTATGTAAACTTCTGACCCACTGGGAATGTGATGAAAGAAATAAAAGCAGAAATAAATCATTCTCTCCACTATTATTCTGACATCCTAACTGACCTAAGACGACATTTTTACTAGGATTAAATGTCAGGAATTGTGAATAACTGAGTTTAAATGTATTTGGCTAAGGTGTATGTAAACCTCCTACTAAATTGTTTAACTTGGGTCAAACGTTTCGGGTAGCCTTCCACAAGCTTCCCACAATAAGTGACAGAGCTGGTGTAACTGAGTCAGGTTTGTAGGCCTCCTTGCTCGCACAGGCTTTTTCAGTTCTGCTCACAATTTTTCTATGGGATTGAGGTCAGGGCTTTGTGATGGCCACTCCAATACCTTGATTTTGTTGTCCTTAAGCCATTTTGACACCACTTTCAAAGTATGTTTGTGGTCATTGTCCATTCGGGAGACCCATTTGCATCCAACTGATGTCTTGAGATGTTGCTTCAATATATCCACATAATTTTCTTGCCTCATGATGCCTTCTATTTTGTGAAGTGCATCAGTCCCTCCTGCAACAAAGCACCCCCACAACATGATGCTGCCACCCCCGTGCTTCACGGTAAGGATGGTGTTCTTTGGCTCGCAAGCCTCCCTCTTTTTCCTCCAAACATAACGATGGGCATTATGGCCAAACAGTTCTATTTTTGTTTCATCAGACCAGAGGACATTTCTCCAAAAAGTACGATCTTTGTCCCCATGTGCAGTTGCAAACCGTAGTCTGGCTTTTTTATGGCAGTGGCTGGAGCAGTGGCTTCTTCCTTGCTTAGCAGCCTTTCAGGTTATGTCGATATAGGACTTGTTTTACTATTGATATAGATACTTTTGTACCTGTTTCCTCCAGCATCTTCACATTGTCCTTTGCTGTTGTTCTGGGATTGATTTGCACTTTTCGCACCAAAGTATGTTAATCTCTAGGAGACAGAATGCGTCTCCTTCCTGAGCAGTATGATAGCTGCGTGGTCCCATGGTGTTTATACTTGCGTACTATTGTTTGTACAGATGAACGTGGTACCTTCAGGTGTTTGGAAATTGCTCCCAAGGATGAACCGAACATGTGGAGGTCTACAATTGTTTTTCTGAGGCTTTGGCTGATTTATTTTGATTTTCCCATGATGTCAAGCAAAGAGGCACTGAGTTTGAAGGTAGGCCTTGAAATACATCCACAGGTACACCTCCAATTGATGTCAATTAGCCTATCAGAAGCTTCTAAAGCCATTACATCTTTTTCTGGAATTTTCCAAGCTGTTTAAAGACAGTCATCTTAGTGTATGTAAATTTCTGACCCACTAGATTTGTGATACAGTGAATTATAAGTGAAATAATCTGTCTGTAAACAATTGTTGAAAAAATTACTTGTGTCATGCACAAAGTAGATGTCCTAACCGACTTGCCAAAACTATAGTTTGTTAACAAGAAATTTGTGGAGTGGTTGAAAAACAACTTTTAATGAGTCCAACCTAAATGTATGTAAACTCAATTCAACTGTAGTTCAAATTAGATTTTTTAACTTTTTTGTCTTACTTCTTTGTGTCAAATATTTAAATTGAATTCATTGGGTATGAGAAAATCAATACACTAATAGAAATATAATTTTCTATATCTTAAATGACGTGTTTTCATGAATTTGATGATAATGATAATAATCTTGAAGCGTATTCAAAATACCTGGGACATGACCCAGGAAGTAGAGTATGACGTAAGATGAGGTCACTTGCACATCGTATTGCAATACCACGTGCAATACCATGTGATCTATTTGTTTCCAGTGCTTTCACTCGATTTCATTGGGCACATTTTCAACGCTCACTCAGCCTATTCATGACATCACCTTGTCCTAGTACGAGTAATGTCCTTAACCCCTTCATCTGAGGCCAACACGTGGTCCTGACCCAGCCCTGGTTCACTCCACTCCCACTTCTACAACTTAGGGAGGTATTGCTTGTGTCCCAAATGGCACCCTATTCCCTATGTAGTGCACTACTTTTGACCAGCCTGGTTAAAGGTAGTGCACTTCACAGGGATAAGGGTGCCATTTGGGATGGAGCCATGGTCTTGAGGTATTGTCTCTCTCTCACTCTCTGTGCACACGAGCCGAGACATAAAAGGGCTTGCGCCGGTTCTGGCAACAGATGGCCTTGTCCCCATAATCCCCTTTGATGCTGCGGTGGGCAGTTGCTCCTGAACATCTCGTGGAGCCAAATCTCCCCTGCAAACTTGAGCTACTTTTCCTTTAACTGACCCCAATTGTCAAGGAGCTGGCAGCTGTCAGAGTTGGTTAAGTGCGTCTTTGCTGGGAGACTGAAGGCCACAGGTTCCTCTCTCTCTCTCTCTATTGGCGAGCGGCAAGAGAGAGAGGCTTCCTTTTTGTTGTCAGTTGTGTCGGGTACATTCCACGGTTAAGGCCTGACTGCGAAAGCACGTTGACCTGGGGATTCCTACTTAAAGTCCATTTCTCCGTCCCTCTTTTGGAGAGTAAGTGATAGACAGTAGGAAGGTTCCCAGGGTGCAATATTGTGGGCACAGATGGCACGTGTTCAGCTAAGAGGCTTAGATTTCATCAGGGCTAACCTTCATTATTGTCATTTGTAAGAAATCAGAGTTGTTGTTTCTCTAATTCATGTCTTGGTTACTGTAATGTATGGTGTTTCAAGGGACAAACATAATGTTTGGCTATGTATTTTCAACACACATTCTGTGGTTTGAGAATTAAGTAACACAAATGTGGAAAGAGAATATGTGTATGAGTAAAAGGCAATATCCGTAAAGAAATATGTAGGTTTTCTATTTTCGTACCTGTTGTCTCTTTTGTCCTTTTCCAGTATTTCCTGTCCTCTTAGCCATCTAAATGGGTGCTTAAGTTTAGAGAGCTGTCCATTTGCAGCCTATGCTGATGAAATAAGTTTGGTTGCTATAAAGAAAGTGGTTCTCCGATAAAATCCCACGTTAGCAAAGAGCTCACTAATGGAATTTTTAAAAGAATTTAACGAGTTCTCTTAACCTTCCTCTCCACATCTTCACTTAAAAGTAGATTGGCGCTGTCAGGATTCTGTATTCCGTTCTAAACACAGATATTGGAATATTGGGGGACCAGTATGAAAATGTACTAGTGTAAGTCGCTCTGAGTAACAGCATCTGCTAAATTACTGACATATAAATGTAATATACTTGGGTATTTAGGCAGTTATATGGATCGTGAGAAAGAGCAGTCCATTGCTTGATGTGACCTTAGATTTGTATTTTTTTTCAAAGCCTTGGAAAAGATACAGGAAACACAGGTCCCTTTTGATTGCAATGCCTGCGTACAGACTTGTCCCTTTGATTCAATAAAAAATCACTCAGCCTTAATGTTTGAGTGTGCTAGCACCATTATCACCTTTAGCTCTTATTAATTCTCCTCTGTAAATAGAATCAGGGATGAACTTTGTCTTAACCCGTGACGTTTGCAATTTCCCTCTCCCCCTTGCTTGAAGCCCGATTCACAGCCTTCTAATCAGTGGACAACTGTTAAACTTCTACTTTGTAAGTAGAGACGATTGATTGTGATCGCGTATTCCGCCATGAAATGCCAGTGTTCGAAAACCAACAGGATGCAAAAATGTGCCCTTGCAGGCTGTACGATTTTGGAAGACTACCTTTCAATCATGTATTGTTTTATCATGTATTGTTGTATTGAACACACAGGTTAATCATCGGTGAAATTTGCTCACGTTTCAGTAGGACTGCCTTCCAAAGTGCACCCTATTCCCTTCATAGTGCACTACTTTTGATCAGAGCAAAAGTAAAAAAGGTCCCTGGTCAAAAGTAGTGCACTATATTGGGAATAGGGTGCAATTTGGGACGTAGATTAGGTCTTCTGAGATGCAAATACGTAATAGCTAATGGGATTCTGGGATTTTTTTCTCCCAAGGCGTTATGGGGCTGGCAGCTGAACTTGAACAGGACTCAGCGCATGATGCTGAGTCGTGTGCAGGACTATTTCAAGACTGAAATGCGATTGTTTTAATACTTTAATCCACCTGTCCTTGGCATTCGGGATGTTGCAGAACTCGCCTAATTATTCCAGTGCCCTCTATCCATACTGTGGAATATCATTCAGTAGGGCACCCCCCCCTCCCTCTGAAATGCTTATTATTTCAGGCATTGTAATGAAATAGGGGTTTTTCTTCAGAAAACAGGCACAAGATGATTGTCCTCCTTCAGATAAAATGAAATATTGTCTGTTTGCTTCTTTGAGAGTTTCTAACTGTTAATAAACTTAGTTCCCCATTTCTCTACATGAGCCTAATGGAAATGTTAAAAATGCATGCTAACGTAGAAGCCCTGAATTATTCCCAGAGCAAGTGATTAAACATCAAGAATGTGCTCAATCCTCCCAGGTTTCAGCCACGGTAGTATGCAAACACAAATATTTTATTTTCATTAAAAAGCCCTCCTCTCCCCATATCCACCAACTGCCCCACCCCTTCACACAAAACCCCAAATTCACAAAAGTGATTATTTTAATTGTTGCCCAGGAATGGATTTGTCTTGACTGGATGCTAATCTGTCAGGGCCTGGTTGTCAATTGCGAGTCGGGGACACCAGCAGTGATGGCTGCCCAGTGCAGTGATAGCCCCCTAAGGGACAGTTAACCCTCAAATCTCCTTCCTCTCTCCTTTCCTCTCCACACCATCCCAACCCCCTGTCTAGCCCAGCTGCCTGAACCCATGGTGGCACTGAGAGGTGTGGGAGGGGGGCTCGGGTTGGTGGTGTGTGTGTATTGGAGGGGAGGGTTATGAGATCAGGGGGCAGGAGCTTGATAGTAATGCTTGTTGATGGTTTCAGAGATACTTCATTTCAGAAACAGGGGCCTCATTAACTGCAGTCTTCATCAGCCGGCGAGCGGGCACATTAGGGGTCCACAGGAAGTCAGAGTACAGCAGGAGAGTGCATTAGGGAAGCATGGAGAGAGAGAGAGACGCTCTTTTCCCCCCTGCGTTCCTTCCACGTTTCTATATCTTAATGTACCTTTCAGAGGAATTCAAACAAGGGTCAATAATGATGCATTATTCAAGCAGTGTCCCTCCCTTAATTGTGCTTTTTAAAGCCTTGGACATTGACAGCATCATGGTTTACTGCCCAGTACATCTGGGGCACAGATCGGCCGGATGATGGTTCACTTTTTGTGTGTGTGTGTGTGTGTGTGTTTCAGTGGATACTTGACTCTCGTCATTGTAATTAGCTGGTGCATAGATTGACAGACAGGCAAGTGAGGGGTTAAGAAAGAGGCCCAACTGGACATCTACCCCAGTCGTCTGTCCTGATGACCCCATTTCCGGAGACATTAGTCTCGGAGACCAACCTTAGCACTTTTCACAACAATGGATGTTAGAATGCTCTTTGTTTCAATTGAAATTGCAAATAATATGCTAATATGTATTTGTGTGACATTATATTGTCATATACTACATATGGCATATTAACATGTATTATTTATATGAAACTCTTACATTTATTGTGAAATCTTTTGTTAAAGCTGCTGCCTTTGGGGATCCATAATAAGTACAATATAAATACAAAGGTCTGGCTGAGTTCAAAAGCCAAGTCCAAATGCCCAAACTAAAGCAAACAGTGCCTTTTCAAGCAGGAAGTGTTGGGCCCTGATCAGTGCAGTGTGAGCGTATTGCTATTAGAGATCTAGCCAAACGCAGGCTATAGTGTGGGAATGTTTAGTTTGGGACAGAAGCCTGTTATTTTTGCCACATTGATGAGGGGGGAGGACAAACTGCAAGGATAGCAAAAAAGTTCCCAACTTTTATTCAAAGCCGCCATGCAATGTTTTGCATCACACGATACATACCATCCAATCGTATTAGTCTTATTTTAGCTTCAAATGATAAACACATAAACCCTGTTTGTCTGTCATCAGGTGGTAATATTTATATTTATCGGCTTAGGCGAAGCATCGACAAACATGTTACACACCTGCAATTTTACAGTACATGGCTCTGCAGTGTGGTGTCAAGGAGGTGAGCCTGTACAGTACCGTTTTGCCGGGAGACAGAGAGAAACACTGTAATTACTGTCTTGCGATTCATCTAGTCTACTGCATAAAATAGTGTTTATCCAGTCTACCATGTTTCTGTCTTTGGCCGAGGGAGGGAGGGAGGGCCGTGTTTTGCACAATAGACAGCCAGGGCAATCAGGAGAAGAATCGTGACTCCGAAACGTTCAATCTATCTGCTCTCAGTTCGGTTATACGACGCCTGGAAAATGAGCTGCCCCCAACCCCCCCTTTTCCGACACACCCACACACAAATAAACATAAAAGGCTAATTTGTTAGCGCCCTCATTTCGGAGGCCCAAGCAGCGGAATATTGTGGTGGAAAAGTAATGCTTTGTCAAATGTTGACATGTGTACCAAACACAGGGCCCTCAGTGCTAGTGGCAGCCCTGCATTGGGAGAGAGGAGAGGGGTCCAGGCGAGGCACGCTGTCTGTCTGTCTGCCGGCACATGAAGTGAAAATGCTTTGAAATGAGATTAGCCTTCCAACCAACTCAGCCTCCCCTTATGCTACTGTGCATAATTGGAGATGAGTGCGTGTGTGTGTCTGTGTGCAGGGATGAACTGGGACCAGAAATCGGCCAGGGCATTTCTGACACACCAGCCCATTTTTCACCTGAAGGCCCCTTTTGCGTAAAACCCTCAATTTAGACAGGCCCACTGGGCTAAAAATGAACCAGCCCATCTGGCATTCACTAGAATTGCTCTATGACCAGTTCTTCCCTGTCTGTGTGTTAACACGTATGTGCGCGTGTACAACAGACCCATTGAAACGGTGGACATATTTAGTATAAACATTTGAAGTGTGGAAGTTACTCTCGTAGGGTGACAGGTCTCGTAGGGCAGTCATATGACTGAGAACCTTTTTTTTTGTTTTTAATTGATGTAGTCTCTTTTGGTGAGGGACCATGTCTCTCTCTTCTCATCCATATAGCTCCACCTTTTGTCCTCCTCAATGTCCATAAGGGCCCTCACCACAGTGTCTGTGACATATGTATAGAAAGACCTTTGTAGGCCCCTTCAGAAGCCATACTTCCTGCCACTAAACCTCCACTTACCTTGGTACAGGTCAGGGTGACACTGGACAAGGGGAGGGTAAAGTCCCCCCCCCCCCCCCCCCCCTCCAAAAGAATACAAATTGAGAAACAACAAGCAAGGTCCTCCTAATACACGAGCACTGTGCAATATGCTGATGTTTTCTTTTGCACACTGTGTTTGCTAAATTGCCTTTGACTGTGTGCATCGTTAATGAAACTTTATGTCCTTGTAGAGAGGGCAGCAAGTCCGTTCCAGTTAGGACCGGGACCATCTTCCCCTGTCTGGCTTTTGTAAGACATTTTTATTATTTTTTTATACCCGTCCTTATGAATAAATGAAGCACACAAAGCCATTTTTTTCCATATTTGTGTAAATTGCTTTAAAAGCATTTTATCATGTCATAAAAGAGAGCAATTGATCTGCCGAGCTTAGCCCATTGGACAGCTGTGTGTTTTGTTAATGGCCACTTTGCTCCGAGCAGCTTATTAAAACATTTATATATAAATGCTAAAATTGCATAAATTATTTAAGCACAAAGTAAGCATTTTTTTTTTTTTGGTCAGGTTACGGGTGGCGGGGGGGTATTAGTATGGAGATTTGCTTTACTTTATTATCTCCTGAAATATATTGTAAAATGTCTGCCCAGACACATATAGTGCCTTCAGAAAGTATTCATACCCCTTGACTTTTTCCACATTTTGTTGGGTTACCGCCTGAATTTTTTTATTCATTAAATTGAAATTTATTTTGTCACTGCCCTAAACACAATACCCAATAATGTCAAAGTGGAATTGTGTTTTTCCAAATGAATTAAAAATGAAAAGCTGAAATGTATTGAGTCAATAAGTATTCAACCCCTTTATTAAGGCAAGCCTAAAAAAGTTCAGGAGTAAACATTTGCTTAACAAGTCACATAACAAGTTGCACGGACACAGTCTGTTTGCAATAATAGTGTTTAACATGATTTTTTAGTGACTACCTCATCTTTGTACCCCACACATACAATTATCTGTAAGGTCCCTCAGTCAAGCAGTGAATTTCAAACACAGATTCAACCATAGACCAGGAATGTTTTCCAACGGCTCGAAAAGAAGGACACCTATTGGTAGATGGGTAAAAAAATAAATATTTGGTAGATGGGTAATTTTTTTTATTAAAAAGCAGACATTGAATATCCCTTTGAGCATGGTGAAGTTATTAATTACACTTTGGATGGTGTATCAATACACTCAGTCGCTGCAAGATACAGGCATCCTTCCTAACTCAGTTGCCGGAGAGGAAGGAAACAGCTCAGGGATTTCACCATGAGGTCAATGGTGACTTTAAAACAGAGTTTAATGGCTGTGATAGAAGAAAACTTAGGATGGATCAGCAACATTATAGTTACTCCACAATACCAACCTAATTGACAGAGTGAAAAGAAGGAAGCCAAAAACATGCATCCTGTTTGTAACAAGGCACTTAAGTAGAACTTAAACAAATGTGTTAAAGCAATTAACTTAATTTATACAAAGGGTTATGTTTGGGGCAAATACAACACATTACTGAGTACCATTCTCCATATTTTCAAGCATAGTGGTGGCTGCATCATGTTATGGGTATGCTTGTAATCGTTAAGGACTGGGGAGTTTTTCAGGATAAAAAATACATGGAATGGAGCTAAGCACAGGCAAAATCCTGGAGGAAAACCTGGTTCAGTCTGCTTTCCACCAGACACTGGGAGATTAATTCACCTTTCAGCAGGACAATAACCTAAAACACAATGCCAAATCTACACTGGAGTTGCTTACTAAGAAGACAGTGAATGTTCCTGAGTGGCCAAGTTATAGTTTTGACTTAAATATACTTAAAAATCTATGGCAAAACCTGAAAATGGTTGTCTAGCAATGATCAACAACCAATTTGACAGAGCTTGAAGGATTTTGAAAGTAATTATGGGAAAATGTTGCACAATCCAGGTGTGGAAAGCTGTTAGAGACTTACCTAGAAACTCACAGCTGTAATCGCTGCCAAAGGTGCTTCTACAAAGTATTGAGTCAGGGGTGTGAATACTTATATGAATTGAACATTTTTGTATAAAAATACATTTAAAAAAGCAATAATTTCAGATAATACATTTTCACTTTGGAGTATTGTGTTTAGATGGGTGAGAAAACAACAACAATTGAATCCATTTTGAATTCAGGCTGTAACAGAACAAAATGTAGAATAAGTCAAGAGGTAAGAATACGTTCTGAAGGCATTGTATGTGTCCTCCTCACCACACTCACACATGCAGAGGGAAAAAAGTATATATTTTTTGATGACTTCGTTTCAGCAACCACGGAATGTCACCCATATCCTGGTTGATTGTACTTTCGAGTTTTATGATGTTTTTTCATTGATTTGTTTCCCCGGCGCAGCTGCCGACCTCTATTGAGGGACGAACGTAATCAGCGCTGACGCAAATTAGATGGTTATTCGTTTCGAAAATTGACAGAAAAACAATAAAAAAGATGAAATGCTCCCAAATCAATAGATATAATGAAATTCAAATAATCCGAGAGATGAGGTCTCCATGGCAACTGATAATGTGGAAAAGAAAACAATTTAATAAAGGACAGACACGCTTTGAAAACAGATTGGGGGGATAGCTGTAAAGAGGAGAGAGGAGAGCAGAGGAGAGAGGGAGGGAGGGGGCGAATGGAGAGACGGAGGGAGAGGGGGGATGTTTGTGGCTGTAGTGGTCGGTCCATAGCTTGTTTCCCCTCCCGCGTGTGAAGGATCTGTGTCTGTCCCAAGGACACGGGAATAATTAGAAAAGCTTTCAGGCCAGAAAGTGCAGATTCAGGTTTTAATACACAAAATTATTTCATGGGCAGTGAATCGGAAAACCATTTGTTGGTGACCTTCCTGAGAGCCCCCCCCCCCCCCCCCCCCCCACTCTCAACCCCCGGTACAGGGCAAGATGGAGGCTGCGTGGCAGTGCAGCCTGAGTTATTGCATATTTGTATTTTTATAGTGGCAGGGGGAATGGAGTTGGTGGGGGGGAGTGTGTGTGTGTTTTGGTGGGGTGGGGGCCAGGGGGGTGGGAAGGTGTCAGATAGAGCTTCACTGAGGTGGGGGCATTGTGTGTGTCTGTGTTTGTGTGTGGCTGTTGGGTCCAGGTTGCTGGCAAGAGGGAGGCAAGGGAGAGACAGAGCATAGGAGAAAGAGAGAGAGAGGGGGAGAAAAGGGGAAGTTGCAGATTTGGCTGTATTTACAGATCAGTTGTCAAAAGAGCCATTTAAGGGGAATGCAACCATCCTTGCATAATGGCAGGAGAGGTGTCTGTTTATTAAAAGGGAAAGACAACGGTAAAACACAGAGAGTCAAACAGGGTTTTTTATTATTGAAGACAGAGCAGCCAGGGAGGGGGTGTCAAGGGAAAGGAGTGGGTGTGGAGGGACTTCATTCTAGTCTATGGAAGGTATGTTTTAGGTGCCTTTTCACTCTGTTCACTTGTTACAGGGAGAATCATGAGATGACTATGGTGGCATTTTATTTATTTGAAAACATTGTTGTTTGGTTGTTGTTGCTTTCTCTATTTAAGCAGGAGGGTTGCAACTTATTTGTCTGTTGCAACCGGTAATTCAAACGCAAACAATGATAAGGATCGATAGTCTCCTGAAAGTACGATAAGGATCAATAGTCTCCTGAAAGTACGATAAGGATCGATAGTCTCCTGAAAGTACGATAAGGATCGATAGCCTACTGAATATACAATAAGGATTGATAGCCTACTGAATGTACAATAAGGATCGATAGTCTCCTGAAAGTACGATAAGGATCGATAGTCTCCTGAAAGTACGATAAGGATCGATAGCCTACTGAAAGTACGATAAGGATCGATAGCCTACTGAATATACAATAAGGATCGATAGTCTCCTGAATGTACAATAAGGATTGATAGCCTACTGAATGTACAATAAGGATCGATAGCCTACTGAAAGTACAATAAGGATCGATAGTCTCCTGAAAGTACGATAAGGATCGATAGCCTACTGAATGTACAATAAGGATTGATAGCCTACTGAATGTACAATAAGGATCGATAGCCTACTGAATGTACAATAAGGATCGATAGTCTCCTGAATGTACAATAAGGATCGATAGCCTACTGAATGTACAATAAGGATCGATAGTCTCCTGAAAGTACGAAAAGGATCGATAGCCTACTGAATGTACAATAAGGATCGATAGTCTCCTGAATGTACAATAAGGATCGATAGCCTACTGAATGTACAATAAGGATCGATAGCCTACTGAAAGTACAGTGTTTCTTTTCTTTTCAAAGTGCCAAACCAAATTCACTCCTATATTACCTTATCAACAAAAGTGTCTCGACCTTCGATCTCTTAGTTTAACATCCGTATCCCATTATTTAACATCCTATTTCTCTAATTGCTCATTGTCAACGTATTGCAGACTCCCTGAAAGGGCGGTGCGCAAGCTTGTCTGTCAAATGTGCTTACCTTCCATTTTTGTGTCATTAAAACCGTTTGTTTGAGTCAAATAAAGGGCGATACACCCTCTGTTTAAACAATGCCAACCGCACGTCGTCCAGGATATCGTATCTTAACAACAGATAATCTTATCCTGTTCCACCCGAGCAATAAAAGAAAAGACGCCTGCATCATAAGGCTTTGGCTGATAATCCCCCCCCCCCCCTCCCCCCATTATTTGAATGACAGATGAGCTTAATTGGGACCTTTGTATTGCCTCAATACACGCTCGTAAAAATAGTTGAGCAATATTTCATATAAACTTGTAGGATCAGATTCTGTTGTTGTCAGCAACGTCCCTTCCCTTAATGAGAATTGGGCTGAAATCACACTAAAGATATAAACTGCCTGGCACTCATATAGGACATCGTTCGTCTCACATCATATCATTAAGGGCCTTGTTTATGGTTCAATTGCAAGCACGTCGATTAACAATAGCGTGTCTAACTTATCTTTTTAGTTTTAGACTTATGTTAATGGTCAGTTTTAGTCCAGTGCTTGGTGTTGGGAATAGTTCCCAAAAAAGTATCATCATCACAGTTTTTTCTCTTTCTTGAAAACTTGACTGCTGACGTACCATGTTTTGGGATTTTATTAACAGTGGACTAATTAACAAAATACTAAAAGATAGTTTTTTTCTGTGAACTATCGCTTTAATTTGGGCCTAAGATTGTTCATTCCAGACTTTGACTTTCTTGTAGTTTACTTTGTCTCTTGCTTTTCTGTAGCAAAGCAACAGCAGCCCTCATTGTAATGAGTGAGTACTGGGGATTTGGCATTCTCTAGTGGGCCACCTAATATTCTCCCAGTGCTAGAAGTGCCCCACAAGTAAGAGAGAAACTAGAAATTCCCCACTGTAGAATTACAGAGAGCTTTCAGATTTAGCGGGCCTGTGTCAATGAAGGGTGTTTTCTTTTCTGTGTTTTTTTCCTAAATCAATCTCCCGGGGACAAAAAATTGATTGAGACCTGAAACGTGAGACCTGATAGACGTCAACTTTCACTGTAGGGGAGAGGGTGTGTGTGTGTGTGTGTGTGTGTCTGTTTGTGTGTTTGTGTGTGTGTGTGGCACATGTGATCAGTATCAACAACAGCCGTAGCAGCAGTAGTCGCTGTGAGCCTGTGTTTCTGTGTGTGTGTGTGTGTGTGTGTGTGTGTGTGTGTGTGTGCGCGCGCGCGCCTGCCTGCTTCCTCCCTCCTCCGGCTGTTGGCTCTCACTGATACAGTGTAACTCAATCTGTGCCATCACACACACACACACACACACACACACACACACACACACACACACACACACACACACACACACACACACACACACACACACACACACACACACACACCACTATGGGGGCTGTGCCAGGACTGAGCCGGGCCAAATAGGGCTGAACAGGGCCAGGGAGCAGGCCATGAGTTCACCACCCACTACCCACCTGCCACACACACACACACACACACACACACACACACACACACACACACACACACACACACACACATACTCTGCACGGCACAGGCTCTCATTGTAAGCAGTGACAAGATGACGCTGGTTAAGTGGCTCCTCTCTCTTCCCTGGGCCTGCTTTTCCCACTGTAACTGTGGGGTGGAGAGGGTGGTGAAGGACCCCTACTGGTTAAGTGGGTAAACTCGCACAGCCTTGACATCTGTGCTGAGGGAGGGAGGGGGAGGGGGAGGGGAAGGTGGAGAGGGGAATGAGAGCGAGAGAGAGACAGAGAGAGTGTGAGAGAGGAAGATAGAGAAAGAGAGAGGGGAGTGAGAGAGTACAGCCCATGCAGGCATTGAGCCGGTTGAGGAGAAGGAGGGAAAATGCCTTGCTTTGTGGAGAGAATTCTTCCAGAGCAGGAGGGAGAGGTGAGACATAACACAGAGGGCGGTCTCCTGCCAGGTCTCCTGCCAGGTAAGACACTCTCTCTCTTTCTCTCTCACACACAACACTCTCTCACAGACACTGGGGGTAAAGATACGTTGAGGTACACAGGCTGGTACTGGTGGCTGTCAGTGTGAGGCACTCATGTGTAGTGACGGGAGGGGGGAGGGTGCGTGTGCGCGCGTGCGCGTGTGTGTGTATATTTGTTTTCAAGTTGTAAAGATTCTTAATGTATAAGTTAGACTATGTAAGACCTGTATATTTCACCAACAAAGAGTATTTTCAGAATTGGCCAAAAGTGATTGAAGTTATGGAATGTGACTGGGTTCAAATATTTTTGGGGATAGATGTTTGATGTTTAGTCAGTGTTACCTCTGTATTCCACAGGTGTACTTCTAACTAGATTACACTGTTTAACTTTTTAAAGGATTACATACAGTTTACATAGCCAATGGTTATCATTTACATTCATTAATAATGATAGAATGTTTGCAGTTTTCAGCAACATTCACAGGCTGTTGGGACACAATAACAAAAAAATCTAGAATTTCGCGACAATGTTTGCTGAGCTAAAGTGAGTGACTTGTGCTGTTGGGCTAGATGTATCACTGTGTTTACTGATGTACGGAGGAAAGTTTGTCAGCGGAGGGATTTTCTACAGCTTCGGGTGCAAACAGTGTCTGTGGAGAGGGTGAAGGACTCCTTTCTTTCTGTCCCTGCAGACAAGTATATCCTCCTCTAGTACAATAAAATGTTCCTCTTTTGGTTAAATAAATACTGGGTCTGTGAACCTAAACAGATTTGCATGTGGCCCTCTCGTTCTCCTCTCTCTCTCTCTCTCTCTCTCTCTCTCTCTCTCTTTCTTTCCTCCTTCTCCCCCTCTCTCTCCCCCTCTCTCTCTGTCGCTTTCTCTCTCTTTCTCTCTTTCCCTCTCTCTCTTTACACACACACTACATGGGCCTGACATCCCTCGACGAGGCCCTCACTCGACGAGGCCCTCAGAAAAGAAACAAGAGACAGAAGTTTGTTGGCTTTTATTTTCCCAATGGTTGTTTATTTGTTTTGATAACAAAGCAAACAGGCTGAAGGTGAAGTCACACTATTTAATTTGTCTTGCGTTACCGTGGCGATGTGGCAACCGTTCTTGCATCCCAGGAGGACTACTATGGTTGCAGCTTGTGTGTGTGTGTGTGTGTGTGTGTGTGTGTGTGTGTGTGTGTGTGTGTGTGTGTGTGTGTGTGTGTGTGTGTGTGTGTGTGTGTGTGTGTGTGAGATTTTACTAAGCAGATATTTCCCCCTCTGTTTTCACTCTGACCCGGTAGGAGGTTGATGACTGAATTGTGGAGTACATGTTAACAGTAACTGGTGATTTATAGAAATACTTAGGGGAAGTGAGGCCGCACAGACTGGAAGGAAAAGCATAAAGCCTTTTAAGTTAATGCAAAAATACAGCCTTTTAAGTAATAATTGTTGTTACTACTGGTGAGCCAGGGTGGGCTAGAAGTTTGAGGTGAAGTATGTGTGTGAAGACCGATCTCTAAGGCTACTCTATTGAACAGAAGTCTCATTTTGGTCCTTTCTCATTTGACAATTTTACCTAATTTTCACTTTTTAATACCTGTTTCTGAGCAATTTGCTTCAAACTAAAACCATTCCATTTTTGGTGTACCGGTCAACTACAGTGCTACAAAGCTTTTGGATGAACTACTGTCCTGCAACAAGTGTGCTCCTATTGATGTGTAGAAAGCTGCATAGCTACAATCCGTCACAAAACCTGCATGCAATTTCAGAGGAATCAGGCCCTTTCCTCCTTTTGGCTCTTGAATCCCCCAGATATTATCTACTTGGGGAAATATGCTACTATTCAAGTACTGTTTAAAGATTCAGGCCACTTGAATGTGCTCTACAGTTAGATTTTTTATTTTTTTTTATTCTTCCTTTTGTGGAGTAAGGAAAAGTGCTTACCTAGGAAGAGGGATGTCTTTTATTTTTTCAAGCCACCTTTTAGACTGAGTGAAATGTTTCCCCCAGTTCACTCACGGACAACTTTATTTCTTACCAGGGATTTAACACTCACTCAGTCCCCCCATAAATACAGCGTCCCTCGGCTCTTAGCTAACCATAACTCATCCCGCTAACTCTCTGGCTAACTAAACTCAAATAGCAGAGCGGAGCTTGTTTGTATTTTTCTGTCTGTCTCCCCCTCTCTCTCTCTCTCTCTCTCTCTCTCTCTCTCTCTCTCTCTCTCTCACCTGATTAGTAAGGGATGCTGAGGTGCAGAATCTCTCTGACTACTATCGTCTCAACAGTTGGCCTTCTGTTGCTCCTGTGATATCTTTGGCCCCACTTGTGGACCAGGTTTTTTGGAGAAAATGCACATTTGAACAAGAGCCAATGCAATCTCCTGGAGGCTATTTAAAGTGAACCTAATGCTCAGGGAATGAACGTGACAACACAGGAGAAATATGGACGTCGTCTTTACATGTCGTGACCCAGCTCAGACCTAAAAAAGCCAGAAGAAAATCTTTGATATCTCTCAATGAAGATCTCTTTGTATGAAGCAAAGTTGAGTTGAGAGCCTAGTTTTCTAGGCACCTGTTGAAGGCCCCAGTCCATGGAGTGGGGGAGACAGTTGAGAAACATATGCTTAGCTGCCAGTTGCTATTTAGGCCTGTCTTCCTGACAGTCTTCCTGAATATAAGTTGAAATCATAGGAGCGGAGAAATTCAGAGGACAATAGAAATGTTTACTGATCTCGTGCTGATCGACAGGTTGGAAGAGACATAGTTTTTCGCCGAGCTGCTGAATTGGTTATGATCTTCTCTGCCTGTATCTTCTGTTCTCAGCCGTTAGTCCCACTGGTTGGCAAGAGCTGACACTGACAACTCCTCATGCATCTGAAGGCCTCTTTAAAGTCAACATCGCACATTTTGATGTCTCGTGGCGGCTCCTCGTGTTTTGTTGTATTTGCGTCTGAAAACAGGGGCTTGCTTGGAGAAATCCCCCTCCTCAGCGGCACGGGGAGGCAGATCCCTTTCTGTCTCACTCTCCTCCTCTCCTCCTCTCCTCCGCACTGTCCTTCTCTTTTTGATCTCACCATCAAATCTTTCTTATGACTGACACTCGCCGGAGAGCGGCTTGGGAAATGCGCTCGGGGAAGAAGACGTTTGAGAAAATGAGCCCAAGCAAGCCATCACCTTTGATAAAGACGCGGGTTCCAACAGGGGAGAAAAAAAATGAACATTGTTAGTAATGAAAATGCCATCCAAGAAGGCAGCACTCCTCTCATCTCAACCGATTACATTAACCGTGTACACACAGAGTCAGTTGCATTTTGACAACATTTGGAAAATAATCAATTGAAGTATAGGCCTAGATATCAACACATAAGAAATCATTTATAATGTTGAAATAGTTTAAAATCAAAATGTTCATTATATAATATTTAATATGACCCGTAGTTGATATGTCTGTGTTTTGGAGCATTGAGCGAATGGCTCCTAGGTGAGGTAACTCCGGGCCATGCTTACCGGCTCCACAGTTTGGCGGAGACCCCGGGGATTGATGTCTGTGGACCTGTGGGATCCTACTGTACCTTTATTACACATCAGCTGGGTACCAAACTAATTTGATAAAATGCCACTTAATCGCTGGCACACCGTCAACTGTGTCACTGGCTGGTAAACTGACTGGCACGGCATTAGAGTGTGTATCGCACAAGAAGGAGGAAAATAATGGAGGGAGGGGGGTGCAGGAGGAAAAGTGGAGAGCACCAGAGATGTTAGCTTTAGTAATTGCTACCTCCATGGAGGAGCATGGGAGAGGACAGTGAGGCAAGCTTACAGAGAGGGCCCTGTGCACAGATAATAATGGGGTAGTATTGCAGCTCTGACAGTGTTAATATTAGAGCGTGCAGAGCGTTTCTCTCTCTCTGTGCGTGCGTGTGCGTGCGTGCGTGCGTGCGTGTGTGCGTGTGTGTGTGTGTGTGTGTGTGTGTGTGTGTGTGTGTGTGTATGTGTGTGTGTGTGTGTGAGTGGAGATAGGGTGCCTCTGATATTTACCCTGCTGGTAAGACTGTCAAGCCCACCTGACAACACAGTTTACCCACCCGGCTGTCACCCCCGCCTCTCCCTGCCACTGTAAGACACTCTCCGAGCGCTCCAGTACGTCCTCGCCCTCCTTCCACACAACGCAACTGTGCTGGGATCAGCTATCAGCACCCATACTCATCTTCCTCTCTTCCAGAGAGGGGGGAAGAAAGAAGAAAAGGGAGCACGGGCCAACTTCTTTGGCTTTTTCTTTCTTCTCTCTTTCTTTTCGTCTTCTATTTGAAGTTTGCGAGGCACTTGTTAAAGCCTGGCTGCATCCCGACACACTGAGAAAGGTTATGAATATGCATCAAGGCACCATATGGCTCCCCTAGCGCTGGGACTAGGTGTGTCCAGAAGGTAGAGCGGGCGTTGATGCATTATTCGCCATTCAAATTACAGATGCCGGTGAGAATCCTGCAGGAAGTTAGAAGTACTAGTTTGACACCACTTTAGACAGGGTAGAGCGACTACAGTACCTATGGTACTGAATGGCGTGAAGCAACAGTAACGTAAAGCTGTGGATGAGCACAGTGGAGGTCCTAGGCAAGCAATTCGGTTCTTTTTTAACAGAGTTCCGACCTGTACCCTGCCACCTGACATGAGTGTGATTAAAAGTGATATTTCTGACACGTTAGGATACGCACGGGAAGTAACCTTCTCTAAAGCGTTCATTATTAGATGCATGACAGACCTGAATATTTATAAAATAGGCTTTAATAATTAATAACAGCAATCTGCTACCGTAATTCATCAGATTTGCACTTCAACGGAGTATCCGTTTTCACTTTAAAATAATAATAAGAGGAATATTAATGCTGCAGAAATGTAAAATGGGCAGCTGTATAGCATTCAAACATGCAAGCTTCAATGTTCAGTTTTGTGGTGTTTTACTTTTTTTTTGTATCTATAATTATTTATTCAACATTACGTTACAACCAACAACACTATCCTTTCTCAAGACCTATGTGTTTGATGCTTGACATTTTGGCAGTTGTTTCTGGTGAAAGAAGCAGATGATGTTGAGAAAATTCAGGAAACCAGGTGGGTTTTGGTGTAGAATGCAAAAGGAGTTGTTGTGGTTTTTATCAAAAGCATATTATTTGTTTGAGTCAGCTAGCAACACTTCCTTTTGTAGCCTATTCTGTGTCTTGGACCAAAATAGAAGGCTCTTTTTCTCTGTAAAGCAGCTTTATACCCGCCTCATGGTTTCACAGTCACTTTTTGTTTCAATGCGACTTTCAAATCCAACCAAGACACATTGTTCTTTCAACAAAACTCTCAAAGACATGACTTTTCTGTTTTAGGTGAAATAGAAACATTTAGTTCTTCCTTTACTTCCACCTCTAGTTTAGTTTTAACCTGTGTTTAACTATACAGCATGTTGTGTTGTTGAATTGTTTTACTCTACCCATTTGAGCTGAACTGTGTAAACATGTTTCATGTGTGTAGAAGTGTCACTGTACATATTTGAGAGTGTGTGTGTCAGAGCCTGTGACGTGACCTACAGCCAGTAGTCAGAGGAGCAATGTGATTGGAGGGTACCATGTTGTCTAAGGGCCTGCAGCCACCTCAGACTCTCTCTCTCTCTCTCTCTCTCTCTCTCTCTCTCTCTCTCTCTCTCCCTGCCGACTGAAACGTACACTATCGAACCCTGTTGTCTTTCTAACAACTGACAAACCCTAGCTGTGACTACACTCACCTCAGCCCCGTGCTGTCAGAGGTAAATAAGAGTCAACATACTGCAGTGTTCACTGAGGGGACCCGTCTCTCTTTAATATGCTCTCTGCATCCACACCCCAGGCCCCAGATTGGGATTTTCCACCATGAGACTTTCCACCAGTGTTTGGTCTACTGGCTCAGACTTTTGTGTTTCGTTAGTGAGGCCCAGAAAAGAGACTTAGGCGAGCTTAAATGACAGGAATATCAATTCCCTTCAACCAAATATGATACTCATGGTCTTACAAAGAAGGCTATTTATCTTTCCCTAAATATCTTTGACTGCACTGTATGCGAAGGGAAAAACTTAAAAACATTATTTTTTTACTGAAAGCGTAAATACCTTTCGCAGGCTTTCTTTTTACACAGCTTTCGCCTTTCAGATAGAGGCTACAGTAAAGCTACAGTAAAGGTCTTATCGTATATTTAGCTAGCTACCTGTGCTAGATGACATTTAGGGGGCACCTGTGATTCATTCCGCCGCACTTAAAATCCAAAAGAGAAAAAATCTGTCAAGCAGAGCAAATGCTTTAATGGTGGCCAGGGATCAATGTTGTCAGCGCAGGCATCCTATCTGGAAAGGTACGCTTTTTGGTTAATGTCACCTCCTCCCTCTCTCACAGTCTCTCGTCTCAAGGAGATCGGCAGGAAATCTGATGTGAACAATCCGAAGTAGGCCGAATTTGAGGAAATTGCTTGAAAAACATTGACTTGCTCTCTCTCGAACACTCACATACACACACTCACATAAACGAGGCCCCTTGTATCTGAAAAACAAATTTGAAAAGTAACCTTGGAAATCAATTAAGCCGTCCCGGGAGCTGTAACGTTTCCTTGAGAAAGACCACCTCCCATTTCTCTCCTCCCCCCACACTCACACTGAGTTGGTACCGGCCATTAAAATGCTGCCATATGCAACGAAGAAGCTTTGTCAGGCTCACTCGGTGTGGGCCTTTATTCATATTATTTTTTTAGCTGCAAAGTGCCTTATAGGCTGTCAAAATGTCTTAACAGTCTTGTTAAAGAAATGCCACAACTCATTTCAATGTAATGTTATTCATATGGCTGGTGTGAGAGGGGGCATGTCTGAACATCTAAACAGGCCTGCTTTTTAGGTTTCACATTAGGGGGTTATCTTGGAGGCCTTGTCATTGATTGACATTATCTGGCCTGACAGGGCCTCATATCAAGGTTAACCTCATGGACAAAAGCAAAGCGCCACCCGGACACACACACACACACACACACACACACACACACACACACACACACACAAGGCCCTCTCCCCTCCGACTTCCTGTCCAATGGGTGTGTGAGAGAAAGAGAGCGAAGGTGTCCAGGCCTCATCTGCGTGTGCGCGTGCGTATGTCCGTGCACCCGCAGTGGAGATTTCCGCACTCTTAATTGATAACTAATGGAGCGTCTTGCGCTGGGTTTCCCCTAGAGGACAGGCCCTCCTGATGGCAGTGGTAGGGGTGGGGAGGGGGAAGAGACTGACTTACTCAGCAGTGTGGTGCCGGAACCCGGTAAATTAAATATATCCCCAAAGATAATGACTTGGAGTGACAGACACCAGTCTGTCTGGGGGGCCTCCCTCTCTCCCGACCTCTCCAGCCGTGTGCCCTCGCCGTGGAGAAGAGCCTGCACTAACCCCCACACGCTTCCCCACACACACACACACACACACACACACACACACTCACACTCACACTCACACTCACACTTTCCCTTCCCACAAGCCTTTGCAACAAAAGCAAAAAAAGATCCCCGTGACTAAAATACAACTCAAGCAGTTAATCTGTACAGATATTAGCTCAAGGGCCCTCAAGTGGCGCACTGAGCTCGAGCCCCCTTCTTCCAGCATATTACCCACACTGCCCCGGTGCGGCTCGCCGTGGTGTCAACCGTCACACACTGCCGCCATCAGGGAGAGCCAGAGTCGTCGCCTCGCCCACGCTAATTTTGACTTCTTATTCGGTTGTTGGTTTTTATTTAGAGACTCCCGATTTGTGGTCTAGCTACCTGAAATACAGAGAAATTGTCTTTATTTGAAACTACAGTGCCGGCTGCTAGGACAAATGTTATGTGCAATTTTAGAAAGGTACTGTAGATGTCAGTCTGCTACGCCACTAGCTGAGGAATCACCCTCTGCGGCAAACTGAATATAAAGTTAGCTGTTTTGGTTCTTCTTGCCTGTCAGAATGGCTCACGTCACCCACGTTATTTTCCTTGTCTGATAAACCGTTTGGCTCGTCTGTTTTTTGTTCTAGAAAATGTCTGTAATTACCGTTTGTGATCGAGCCAGGGGGCATATTTGTCCTCCCAAAAATGCAACGTTACTGCCTGATTGCACCCAAGTTCAGCGTCTTTCCCCTTCCGTTTGCACTCAAGATATACATTGTTTTCTGTATCCCTTGTCCTGTTTCCCGAGAGAGTGTGTGGGTGTGTCAAGACTTGTGTGTGTGTGTGTGTGTGTGTGTGTGTGTGTGTGTGTGTGTGTGTGTGTGTGTGTGTGTGTGTGTGTGTGTGTGTGTGTGTGTGGGTGGGTGGGTGTGGGTGGGTGTGTGTGTGTGTGTGCTTCTGTGTGTGCGTTTCTGTCTGCGTGCATACATGTGTGT